>NC_045616.1:59217207-59524207 GCF_009829155.1 Mustela erminea | reverse complement strand
TTCAAGGAGGTGGTGACATGCTTGTTCTCAGGATCAGACTGCCAGGTCAAAGGGAGAGAGCACGTCAGAGGAGCCTGCCCCCAGGATGAATGAATCAGGCACAGCTTTCCCCGGGCCCACCTGGAAAGGAACACATTAAAGCTCAGCTTCCCATCCTAACCATGCCAGAAGGTCCACAAGCAGAAGGGGAACACAGGAGGGAGGAAAATCCTTCAGATCACATAGTTGCATTGATCTTCTGGCTAGACCTGCGCAAGGGCGAGTGGAATCTTTAAAGGAACATAATCTTGATCCTTGTCCTCAGGAAGCTTATGACCATTGAGGAGAAACAAGATTCTCACATAAATGAATGAGACCAGGGGACCTGGGCGGCTCAATTGGTTAAGCGTCTACCTTCGGCTCAGATTACGATCCCGGGATCCTGGGATCAGGTTCTGCATTGGGCTCCCTGCTCAGTGAGGAGTCTGCCTCTCCCTTTCTCTCTCAAGTAAATAAATGCAATCTTTAACATAACAAAAATAAAAAATAAGTGAATGAGACCAGACACCAAGGGGGACGGACCAAGTTCTCACACAAGCCAAGTCTGTGCAGTAAAAAGCAAGCTGGGCAAATTGGAAGGGGGCCGCTGGGGCAGGGTGAGGCAGGAGTTTCTACACGCGGTCTGTTAGTTTGCTGGGGCTGCTGGAACAAAGTTCTGCAAACCGAGGGGTTTAAACAATGGATATTTATTGTCTCACGGTTCCAGAGAACTAGTCTTAGAAATTAAGGTTTCTTCTGAGGACCAGAAGGGACGATCTGTCCAGACCTCTCTCCTCAGTTGTTGATGGCCATCTTCTCCTTGTGTCTCTTTACATCATTGTCCCCCTGTGCCTATCTGTGTCCAGATGTCCTGTTTTTAACAAGAACACCAGTCATATTGGATCAGGGCCCAGCCTAGTGATCACGCTTTAACTTGGTGAGCTTTGCAAAGACCAAGACCCTATTTCCAGGGTTCATATTATGATGTGCTGGAGGTTAGGACTCCAACATGATTTTTAGGGGACACGATTCAACTCAAAACAGGTGGCTTCAGGGAGGAAAGGAGGCTTGAAAGACGAAATTTGCCCATTGGAAGGGGCAGGTTCCTAGGCACAGACAGGCACTGGGGGTCTTGCACTTTGTAATTACTGAATTAATTCTAGGATTTGGAACTATAGGAACATTGTCAGGGCCAAAAGATACCACATTGCACAGGCCTTCTGTAAACATGCCCCACATACGGGTAGTGGGGCATGCAAATTAGTGGGTGATCTCTCCCTGTCCCTCGCAGAGTCATGGTCCCTGAGGAGACTGCGTCCAGCCATAGGCATCGGCTAAAGCCAAGTCCCCAAGGTTTCCAACCAAAGGGGAAAACTGCTGAGATGTACATGAGGACCCTAATGGACACTGGTTCAGAGGGCAGCAAGCAGCCAGAGTAGGCTAAGAGGGCAGGAAGATCCTTCTCTCTGTCCTCACTACACATGCAAACATAGGAAAAACCCCTCTCCTGCCTGTTTGGATGACTTACGGGTCCAGGACACAGGGTAGAGGAAGGAGAGCCACTAAACCTGCACCTGACATGCACGAAGGGGCTTTGCTTGACTTTTGGTGCCATTTCCAAATGTCTTTGTTATAAGCAGAGTCGTGTCCTCCAAAAATCAAATGTTGAGGTTCCTAACTCCCCAACTTCAGAATGTAACAGTATTTGGAGATAGGGTTTTTAAAGAAGCAATTAGGTTAAAATGAGGTTATTAGAGTAAGCCCTGATCCAACATGATTGGTGTCCTTATTAGGGACAATGGGACACAGAAAGAAAACCATGGGATGACATGGGAACAGACAGAAATCTACAAGCCAAAGAAAGAGGCTCAGAAGAAACCAACCCTGGGGACGGCTGGACTGCAGACTTCCGGCCTCCTGATCTGGGAGATGATTTCTATTGTTTAAGCCACCATGTCTGTGGTACTTCATTAATGTAGCTCTAGCAAACAAATACGACGTTAAATCAAGATTCACATCCTGTGTATTTTTAAACACTAATTCTTAAGTGTAAATATTAGAACACTGTCACATTTTCATCTGTTCTGACTTTTTTTTTTTTTTAAGGAGGCCCCACACCTAGTGTGGAGCTCAACACCAAACTTGAACTCACCACCCTGAGATCAAGACCTGAGCTGAGATGAAGAGTCCCCCACCTACCCAACTGAGCCACCCCAGTGCCCCAGCATTTCTGCATTTTCAGTACACTGGAAACTACGACCAGCCCTCACAAATCAAAGTGGCTCGGATCTCTGGGTACCTCTGCGTAGGCCCCGTGCGGTGCCTAGGCTGTGAAGAGACGATCAAGCAGCCCACTGCCGGCTCTCTGGAAATGGGGAAGGTTGGTGTGCCTGCACACGGCCGGCATATCTGGCCCCAGAGCCAGCTGGCACCACTGGACTGCACTTTCTCGGTAGGCTGGCAACATCCCAGCCCCCCTCCCCCCAGCCCCCACAGAACCATCTGGAAAATGAAAATAATACCGTCTGCTTCCTACCAAGCTCCAGGGACTCTGCGAGGGACGGGGAGAGATTACCGACTAAGCCCCCACATTCCTAGAGAAGCTTGTCCTGGAACAGGCTGTTGTCTGACCTTCTTTAAACAGCAGAAGGTGCTGGTCGGAGCGCTCTCCAGCTGCCCTGGGCTCAGGAGCCCCACCGCCTCTAGCCCACGTGACTGAAGGTGAGGCTACCCACAGGCGCCAGCCCCTCTGAGGGGTCCTCGCCTCCCACTCCCGTGCAGAGTGAGGCCAACTCCGGCCACCTGGGGATTGTGAGACTGCAGACTCCAAGCTTCTTCTGCCCTTCGCCCTCGTGATGCAGATCTTAACGGTCAGGGTGGGAAAGAGCTAGACAATACAGCAGGAGGGAAGTGGAGTCTCGGATGTGTTTTGGCAGAAACCCCGACTCCCAGGCCAGGAGCCTGATGGTTGTTGTGGGAAAGTGTGCTGCTCTCCCCGGAGGCTCAGAGGGGGTGCAGATCCGCCTGGGCTTTTGCCCAGGCCCGTTTCCTCCCACTTCCAGGTGGGCAAGCAGCCCCAGAGTCAGGGCAGTGTTTTCACTGGCTTTCCATCGGGCCCCAGCAATTAATTTGTAAATTAGGGCCCTGGAAATCCATAGGTGGGCACAGCTCAGTTTTAGAGTGTCCCTGAGAAACAATGCAGCCCCTCTCCAGATGGGCCTCTCTGTACCTTTCCTCCCTCCAGGGAGGCCTGGCCCAGGCCCCAGGGAAGATTCGTTCTGGTTAATTGCACTTTTCCTGGCAGGGTTTCCAGGCTCATGAAATTTGTCTCTTGCCAAAGGCAGAGGATCAGCTGGCAACAGCACGGGCTCCAGCGAATCAGGTGTAATCATTTTTTAATGACACATTCTTCCCCCTAATTATCAAAATCGTGCAACTCACTTCGTGTAATTAGAAAATGTTGAAAAGTATAAAGAAGGAAACGAGCCTGCGGTTCTAGAACTGGAAAATAACCCGTTTTAGCATTTTGAGAAATGTTCTTCAAATCTTGCATATGCTTAAGTGTAATTGGTATACGGCTCCGCACTGGGCTCCCCACGGTCTTTGAAAACGTGATTTTCGACAACTGTGGAATATTTTCCCAAATAGACCCTGAGCCACTTGAGGCCAGGACTTGTTCCTTTTCATATTCCTGCAATTTTACAAACAGTAGGTGCTTGACAAAATTGTGGTGAATAAATGGAAGTTTCCTGAGTTTATGGTTTACTGCAAAAAAGATGATCCGTTTTTGCTAATTTCAATCTCAGTTGAATCTCTGAAGGCTAGTGTAGGAGTATACAAAAAACTATACGTAGAGGTCGAGTGCAGTTACCCTCTGCAAGCAAGCCATCTAGAACGTTTCTAGGGCTCTTCAACAAGCCTTCAGGGGGACCCCTGCCTCTGCTGACAAATGGGGAAAATTCTAGAAAGGAAGGGAATCTTTGTTTGGGGTACATAATAGATTGGTCACAAAGTTAATTCAGCATTGAAATGGACAGAAGACATCAATTCCAACAAATGTAAAAGAAATCAACCGTCTGGCCTCATCTGGGAAACCCATGCTGGGGAAGAATGGGGCAGATGGACTAGTGTGGGGCAGAGCAGAAAGCCTCCCGTTGGCTGCGGCAGTGTAAAATCGGACCCCTTACCTTTGGCCCCCCTGGCATTCCATCTTGTCTCTCCCCTTCCTGCACAAGCAAGCTATATTAGATTTCCTTTACAGATTCTAAAACCAAGCTTTCCTGTTAGAGTCAGGGCCCAAGACTTTCCGCGGCCTCTTGCCCTGGGGATATTTGACCTGGGCCTTAAGTCCTATAACATTGTTTTCTGGGAAAGAAATAGAAATGAAAATCTAGCTTTGTGTCCCCTCTTCTCACTGACAGAGGTAGAACAGGCCAAGTCAGTCCAGGTCATTTCGAACCTTGTAGGAAATGTCAGTGCTTATTCCCTCCTTCCTTCTCTAGGACGTGGGAGGCCCATCTCCATGCCCTGTGGCTGAGGAGGGGTGAGGCAGGGAGTGCCCACCTGCTTTCTCCCCCACTGTGGGCAGAAGCTGAGAAGCTGGTGGCTTACCTCTAAGAGGATGTCATACGTTCCTCCAGTGGCCTGGACTGGCCCCCTGGACTGGCGCAGGAAGCTTGAGCCGAGTGGAGATAAGAACTAACCATTTCAAACAGGTGCCTTAGGTCGTTCCCATGCACTTGGACAAAACCAGCCATGACAAAGAAATTATAATCCAACCAACCCGTCCGTAGCCATGGGCTCAGTCTCCAAACTTTCTAAGATCCTATATGTTAGACTGGAAAGAGTAAGAAGTTGGGCATCCAGCAGCATTGAGTTCCAAACTGAGGTCCTCCACTTAATAGCTGTGGGACCTTGGGCAAAATGCTTGATGTCTCTGGATCTCAGCCTCCAGTTCCGGAGAGTGGGAATAATACACCTCTCGTGATTGTAGTGTTAACTAAATGGCGATTACGTAGAATGCCAGCAGTAGGTTGAGGCAGAGACTGCCGCCCTTCACTAACTCATTCCCTCCTCTTCGCTGATACACAGCTAAACTATGTCTCCAAACACCCGGGATAGTTAGATATGACCACTTGGCCAGCGCTCGCCAAGGAAATGACTGTTGTGTGCTTGTGCTGGACAAAGGCTTAAGGAACAGTGCACCTACTCCATGTTTTCTTCCATCTCGCACTAACTGGAGGTAGACAACAGGCCCTAGGAAAGAGGGGAGCAACAGTTACACAAGGAGCCTGGGTCTCTGAACTACTAGACTGTGGAAAGCTACCACCACCAAGAAATCCCACCCGGTATTTTTTTGCAAATGAGTATGAAGCCTGTAAACTTTGAGAATCTATTATTTATTTATTTATTTATCTATTTATTTATGAGCACGCGAGAGAGGAGAATGAGAGAGAGAGCAAGTGCTCAAGCGCAGCGGGGCGGGGAAGGGCAGAGGGAAAAGACTCCCAAAGAGACTCCATGCTGAGTGAGTAGCCTGACGTGGAGCTTGATTTCATGGCCCTGATATCACAACCTGAGCCAAAACCAAGTCCCCAGGAAATGTTTATCTTCTTTCTGCAGCTCCAAATTATAATTACAAATTACCTAAAACTAGTGAAAGAGTTTAATTCTACTCAAAATACCTTTATAGGATAGAACATGATCTCTTTGTGGTAGGCAGAAAACTCAAAGATGGCCTCTCTGAGATTCTTATCCACTGGTTATTCAATCAACTGAACACAGATCTAGGTACTTCTGTGAGGGAATTCTTTAGATGTAATTAAAGGTCCAAAACAAGTGACCTCAAAATGAGATTATATCAAGGGACTGATTCAGTCATGGGGAGGGGCACCTGGGAGGTGCATTTGGTTAGGACTCCCAGCTCAGTTCATGATCTCAGGGTCATGATCTCAGATTCTTGAGATCAAGCCCTGCCTCAGGCTCCCTGCTCAGTGGAGAATCTGCTGAAGTTTCTCTTTCTCTTTCCCTCTCCCTCTGCTCCTTGCCACTGTACTCTCTGTCTCTAAAATAAACAAATCTTTAAAATACAAAACAGACAGGGTGCCTCGGTGAAATAGTCGGTTAAGCATCCTCCACTCTTGCTTTCAGCTCAGGTTGTGATCTCAAGGTTGTGAGATGGAGCTCCAGGCTGGGCTCCATGCTCAGCACAGAGTCTGCTTGAGACTCTCTCTCCCTCTGTCCCTCCCTGCTCTTCCCCCTACATCACTCCCACACCCCTGCACTCTCTCTAAAATAAATCTTAAAAACAAAACCAACAAAAAAAGGGAAAGTCAGAGAAATTCAACCGTGAGAAGGATCCATGTGCCCTTGCTGCTTTGAAGATAGAAGGCTATGTGAGGAGCACCTGAGGGCAGCCCCTGGCTGGCAGCCAGCAAGGAAACAAGTCCTTCAGACCTACAGCCACAAAGAATTGGATCCTGTCAATTACTTGAGAGAAGATTCTTTCCAGAGCCCAAGATAAGAGCTCTGTCTAGCCAACATCTTGATTTCCAACTTTGTGATACCCTCAGCCTAGAACTTAGCCAGGCCTACCCAGAGAGTTCTGACCTTCAGAACTATGAACTAATTTGTGTTGTTTGAAGCTGCTAAGTTTGTGGTAATTTGTACAACAACAAAAGAAAAATAATATATTCTCTAAACGCAGCAGTAGTAAGTTAGAGGAGTTGCTATCCAAGTACCCTCTTAGATTCCCACTTGCTCAGTTCCTAGTGCTTGGTTGTATATTCGGGAGCTCCTTGCCCTATAGCACTTGTGATCTGGTGGGAACACAGTCTGGATGTTAGCTGGAGTTTTATGAGCAGAGATAATCCACTGCCCACGTCACCAGCCCTTAGATCCAAAACTTACAAGTGGGACTGCTGTCAAGAAAGAAAAGTTGGGCAAAGCGATTTCAAAGCCCACTGTGCTCACCTTCAAGTAATGGTAGTTGAGTCCTCTACTATGAATCAAGTTCTGGAGAGCCTTTGCCTGTTCCCACTTAGCTGGTCTTCATCTATTTCCACCATGTTTATTTTTCAAGTAGATTTAGGGCTCTGAGATAAAGTAACATATTAGGTGTTTTTGGTAGTTTTATTTTTATTTTTTTTTTTTTAAAGATTTATTTATTTATTTGACAGAGAGAGATCACAAGGAGGCAGAGAGACAGGCAGAGAGAGAGAGAGATTGGAGGAAGCAGGCTCCCTGCTGAGCAGAGAGCCCGACGTGGGACTCGATCCCAGGACCCTGAGATCATGACCTGAGCCGAAGGCAGCGGCTTAACCCACTGAGCCACCCAGGCGCCCCTGTTTTTGGTAGTTTTAGAAATTATTCACAGTAATTCCAATAATAAAAGGAAAATTTCATATAAGGAGGCTACAGGAATGGGTGGTGGAAACTCAAAGTCAGGAAAACATGTGGGGAAAATCATAGAACCAGAATATGGAAAAGTGACCAGAGCTCTCTCATTATCTTGTATCTTGTCTCAGAAATCTTTATCTTATCTTATAGCAGATAGCTTTCTTTCCTACGTCTCTGGTCCATAGGACCAAAAAAAAAAAAAAAAAAAAAAATGTGACCATGGAATGGCCTGTATTTAATGGTGATTATCTGGCCACTGGCAGGGAGATAGCTCTTCCTCCCCAACACCCTATCCTGATTCCAAATTTCAGGGGAAGGGACACAAACTGGACCACCTTGGTCCAAGTGCCATTCTAGATTAATTCACCAACTAAGTCGCCAACCCCCTAACCTGGGTGGTAAGTGGCTGTGGGCTGTCTTACTTATGAATGTGGCAACTCAGCCTATCTCTATAACCCTTTGGAAGGAAGGGTTGGGGAGGGGACAATTCCTAGAGAAAATGTAGAGGGGAAGACAAGGCAAAGGGGGTTCACCCCATTCCTGATAGTGTGGTGAGATAGTAGTTACATGGCACCAGACTCTGTGCCTCCCACTATCTCAGTATCACTAACCAACATGGTATAGTTACACTTCCTTGTGAAGCCATTCATCCATCCATTCATTTAACAAAGAGCAACTACACATCCCGACATTACACTAGGTACTTGGTACACACAATGGTGGGAAAAAATAGGATATTCTATCCTCTTGGAGAAGGCAATACTACCACATAAATCAAAAAATTACAGTACTGTAAAAAAAAATATATTAAACTTAGTCTAAAACCCACATCAGATCCAGGGTTGGGCTGAGGAGGTTGTCAAGAAATCTTCCTAAAGAACATGATACCTGAAAGGAATCTTGAAAATCAGTGAGACTGGTAGAGATAGGGATAGGAAGAGTGTTCCAGGCAGCAGCAAATTTCATTGCCAAGGAGGAGCATTTGGGGAAACCAAAAAGTAGTACAGAAAATTGACATGAAGTGTATGGGGGTGAGAGTATTGGGAAATAGACTAGAAAGGTAAATAGAGACTAGATCTGAAGGCACCTGGAAACCATAAGCACATGATGATGGCAATGGGCTTCCTACAAAGGCATGAACTAAGTAACTTGAGTTAATTTCTTGAAAGGTCACCATGGCTTCTAATGGACTGGGAGTATCCGAAAATGGAAAGACACAGGTGGGCAGTTGTTCCAACAACTGGTGACTAAAGGTGGCCAAGGTGAACTAAGACAGCGACTTTGGAGATGGCAAAGAGCAAAGTGATTCAAGAAATGTCATTGCATGGGTCAAGAAAAGGCCATACAGTAGGTGGGGTGGTGAGAAAAAGATAAATAAAGTTTACTTGAAATAGTGGGAAAAAGACTGAGACTGATTCTATCAACATTTACTCAGCAGACTCACAAGGCTGAATCATGAACATTCCTGCAAACCTAAAGTTTGAGCTTATCTGAGCAAGGAGGAGCTTATGAGTTACCTGTCCATGTGGTCGTCTGGGTTTTCTTGTCTCCACAGGACAAAGAGGAAGAGAACCTTTCAGGGTCATTATTACAAAAATTCAGTCAAATACAATATGCAAAGCCAAAATGGTGGGGTGGAGGAGAACTGAAAATTTGATTGAGTTTCAACCCCTAGGTAGAACTGGGACAAAAATGACCAACTAGGCAGAGACCCAATTTGGATTATAAAAAGCTAATTCATCAGTAAGATCGGTATTGACTCTAAAAACAGAAGTAAATGAAGAGTCAGTTAAGCACAAAAGTTTTTGCTGTGATGTTATGCAGGAAGATCCAAACTGCACTAAATATGAAATTCCCTGCCAAGGAGAAATATCATCTTCCCTGATGGCAAAAGTCAGAATCTCATGACATCAGCCAGATAACCACAAAAGAATGAATCTTGTAATACAAGATGTCCGTAAGCCATCATGAGACTATGCTCTCCCCACTAACTAACCAACATTCATCATTCACTGATTCTTTTACTTAACAAACACATTCCATTTCATACCCATGTTTTTATTATGCTGACAGGTAAAATAGTGATCTACCTAAAATGTAAGCTTTCCAACCAGCATTTTTTCCTTCAATGTTGTGACATGTATCTTTCTTTGTGTGTGTGTGTGTGTGTGTGTGTGTGTGTGTGTGTGACATGTATCTTTCTAAAACGGCTGTACACATACCACTCTTTCTGTATTAAAACCAACAAACAGTTATCTACTGCCTTTTTGTCCAAATAAAATTTATAAATTTTAACCTGGCTACTAAAGGAATTTTTAATTAAAAACTTTAATTTAAAATGTTTAATCTGACCACAGTACCTGGCTATATTCATTGTAGAAATTTCCAAAGAAGAATATTAAAAGCATAAATTCTAACACTCAGAAGCAATCAAGTCTGTAAATTAGCACATATTGACAATATAGGTGACAGAGAAAAAAAGGAAACTGTAAGAAAAATGTTAAAATCTTATTCCATATTATGATTGTATTATACATTTTAATATTTGGTGTCCCACCCTTGGGGGAGATAATACGTCCCTGTCTCATTGCATCAGCCCTGGGTGTGTGACTTGTGTGGCCCCCAGTGTGGGAAGGTTATATATCCCCACCCTGTTGACCTCAAGAGTGGCCATGGGACTTGCTTTGAGCAAAGTGATGGTAACAGAAATGTGCACCACCTCATGCTTCTTCCATCTTCTCTTTCCCATGTGATGAAGGATAATTAGAAGGTAGGCAGACAGGGACTAGCCCCCATCCTCCCACCCACCACCCCCGCCCTAAAAGGAAACCACCCTTCAAAGAATTTACATCACCCTCAAAGGAGCCCTCCTCCCTTTCCCATGTGACAAAAACCTGATTGGATGGCAGGCGCAGGGATGGTTAATCAGATTAAAATAGCCCACCAACAAGCCCATAAAAACCCCTAGACTTAGAAATTCCTGTGGCAACCCCTTTGGGTACCCTCCTTCCTTCCTTTGTATTATTATTTTGCTGTCACTCAATAAACCTTACTTTGCTCTCCACCACTCTATCTAGTCTACTGCTTCATTCTCTGAAGTGGTGTGACCAAGGACTGTGGGCACCCATGGAGAAAAAAGTCCTGTAACATGCAAGACCAGTGTAGGGGAGAAAAAATAATTTTCCTTCTACCCTTCTAAGTTCTAGGCTGGAGCCCCTATAATAAAAGAGAAAAACAGAACAAAGAGAGATTTATTGGCATGTTATAGTAAAGGAAAAAGAATTTTCACTCTACCCTTGAGTTCTTGGCTGAGACTCCTGTATTAATAAAAGATGAGCAAGAGAAAAACAAACAGAAGCTTATTAATATGTATATTTCATGTACACATGGGAGATAACCCAGGGGAAAATGAGTGATTCCCTGAGGTGGCTTAGAATTTAGGCTTAAATACTGTCTTAATAGGAAAAGGTGTGTTTGAGTGGGATAGGGTGGGAGGTGTAGGCTTTTTAGGGAGAGTAGATGATTTTAGAAAAGAGGAATGGGCCCTTAGGAGAATGGATGGGAGGTATGATAGTTTGGAACAGTTCATCTGGGTGTGATGTCAACTTCTAGTCTCTCCTGTGATGAAGTCCATCCTCCCCAGTTGATGACAATCCCAGGGAGATTTATGATAACTGAGTTCCTTTTGGAGGATCTGTCTTTAGGCAAACAAGGGGAGTTCAGAAAAAGCTTCTCCCTGCACTTGCTGTTTTTAAAGTACCTACAACTCAAAATAATATGCCCAAGTGGCATGTTTGTTACCCATCATTCTGTACTTTGTATATACATGGAGATACCCACAATGAAATAACTCTCAGAAACGGGTTACAACTCAGGCTTAAATAACAGCTTCAGCTTAAGAGAAAAGAAAGAACAGTGTGGGGAAGGCCAGTTATGGGTAAGTAACCCAGAAAGAGCATGGTAAACAAGAGTAAGGTTTTTATGCAGATTTAAGTCACTTACTTCCTCCGTTGATAAGGGTCTAAAGTTGTCTCCAGCGATTAACATTTCTCCTTTCTGGTACACAGAGGATGGGGGTAGGAGTGGAATATAGCTGTAAATTTACGCCCTGCTTTCAGGCAATAGGGAGAGAGCAGAGCTTTTCTTCTGTTTCTTCTCAATTACCTTCAGCTCAAAATAATCCTTATGCAAAGTGACATATTTTGGTATGCCATATTCTGCTATCTTTCATCAGCAAAGTGTCAAATAGCCGCTGTATCAACCTGCCTTCTGAAGTGAAGAGAAACAAACAGAACTACAGACAGCCCACAGCTGAATGTAACATGAAGGAGAGCAGAACTTTAGTCACTATGAACCGCTGAGACTTTTGGAGTTGCTTGTTACCACAGCATAACTGAGTCTACACTGACTGATACACCCCAGGTGTCAACTGAGTTTTTACATCTAAAGAGAACTTTCAGTGGCGCCTGGGTGACTCAGTGGGTTAAAGCCTCTGCCTTTGGCTCAGGTCTTGATCCCAGGGTCCTGGGATTGAGCCCCACATCGGGCTCTCCGCTCAGCAGGGAGCCTGCTTCCCCCTCTCTCTCTCTGCTTGCCTCTCTGCCTACTTGTGATCTCTGTCTGCCAAATAAATACATTTTTTTTTTAATCCTTAAAAAAAAATGAAGAGAACTTTCAGGCACTGAGATAAGTAAGTAGAGTTTCAACTTATGTTTGATATATACAAATAATGTATTTTAAATTTTAATTTCTAAGCCTTTAAACTCATGTAATTTTATTTACAAATTGATGAATTTTTTGTTAATATTTTATTATCCAATTTTATTTTGGTTTGATTCATAACTTTATAAGCCTAATTAGCAAATTAGGTTTACAAATTTAATAAAGTACACCCTAATATTATCAAATTTTTAAATTAAGTTTTAGAAAATTCACATTACAACTAATATATTTGATTTTCTCAAGTCCTTCAAAAATTCCAAAAAAGTATTCACATTTCTATAGACTAAATCTTTCTAAACATTTGAAACATGCTAGAGTTCAACTATATAAACTTAATAATCTGTAACTTAAATATTTAAATAGTGACTTTAAACTACCTATATGTTCTTATGAATTATTGATATTTTTAGTCTAATTAATCAGTCTCTTTACTTGCCTTGTCACTCTAAAAGATGGAAAAATGTACTACATAGTATAATGATTACAAAACTTATTTCTAGATAAAATTCATTACTAGACATAACTTATCTTGTCATCAGAGTTTTTGTAAGTATTCTTGTTTACTGGCAGTATCAGAATATTCCAGACCCTCATATTTCCTGTCCTAAGATATGCAGTGTGCTTCTCTCCAGGGAGCCCTGAGCCCTACCTTGGGCTTCTGCCTAGAATGTCAGAAGATGGATGTACAAAGTAGCCCCTGAGGGCCACAAAGAAAAAGCCAGAAATTCACAATAACCTTTGGCTTGAAGTCCTTGAGATACTGAACCAGTCAGGTGTTTAAGACACTGAGGTCCAATAGATTACTCCAGGGTAATTCCTCACTAATAAAATTGCTATACAAATAGAAAAGCCAAGAGAAAGCTCTACATATGAAAAGAAAAAAATTGACCTGAAAGGGTAATTTGGGTGGGGGGGGGGTGGGGGGATAGTAAAGAAAAGAAGGAAAAGGGATAGGAGAATGGAGATTCGGCAACCTCTGTAAAAACAATTGCAATTATTCAGAATTTTGAGAAAAATTTGCCCCTTTCCCCTGTGTAAAACAAGGGTTAGAACAGTAAGGATCATGGGATCTTTGTGAGGATTATGCCAGGCACACATCAGGGGTTCCATAAACATGAACTACCACTATCCTTTTAAACTGGAATTCCAGAACGGATTAGAGCTGGGGACTGGACACCATAAGACATGCAGAAGCCCATTCTCTCTCTGCCTCCCTCTTCTCTTTGACTTCTCCTCTGCACATCTGCTTCAATCCTGTAGCTTTCCTGCAAACTGGGTTTGTGTCCATAATGCCTAAAAGAATCACTAACAACATCTTTTAAGTTTCCGACCCTCTTGAGGTGCCTGGGTGGCTCAGGCAGTTAGGTGTCCAACTTTTGATTTTGGGCTCAGGTCATGACCTTACAGTTGTGAAGTTAAGCCCGACATCGGGCTCTGCTCTTATTGGGGAGCCCACTTGAGATTCTCTCTCCCTCTCCCTCTGCCCCTTACCCCACCCTCTCTCTCTCAAAAAATATAAATAAATAAATAAATAATCTAAAAAAAAGAAGAAGAAGAAGGAAGAAAAAAAGGTTTCCCACCTCCTTGGTTCAAGAATGCAGCCACTCTCTGGCTGTATTTTCAGTTCTAAGCCCAAATTTCCAGAGAGGTCTGCTATGAAGAGATGAGCATATGGGTACATTTTCTGGCTGTGCACGCTTGTGGGCATGTTCTGACAAAGACCCTCCCCTCTCCTTGACCAAACTTTAGTCAGGCTCCTCTGGGCTCTCTTCTTGACTAGGCCTGGGCTATCCATGTCCATTCTGTCCTTGCCAGGCCCACACAGCCCAGTCTTAGCAAGAACACCCTACCCTTGACATCAGCTCATGTTCTTCATCCCTCACCGTTCCCCCCAACTTTTTAAAGGATTTTATTTATTTGACAGAGAAAGCACAAGCTGGGAGAGAGGGAAAGGGAGAAGCAGACTCCCCACTGAGCAGAAAGCCTGACATGGGGCTCCGCCTCTCACCTTTGATGTATAAATTTTTGGTATGCCTTTAACAAGAGTCTGGTTAGGCCAATTTATCAAGAATCCTTCCATTTGGTGATGTGGAGCTTAGCATAAGCAACTCCATTTTGGGCCTGTTGTCTTATTTTTAACAGCCTGATCTCTGCCCTGTTGTAGAACTCCAAGGACAACAGTCCCGAATAAAATCTTCCTTACTGTTTTAACAAGTGTCAGAATAATTTTCTTCTTTGACAGTTCACACACACCCAGGGCTTGGGTTACACTCCAATAGTTTTCTAAACTATTTTTCATTTAACAACGTATCTGAACACATTCAATGACATATTTCCAACAGCACTATTTTATTAGCTGCTTATCATTTCTCATATGCCACAAGTAAAATGTGACCTCAGCGTCGTGATAAAGCCCTCTCAGCTAAGACCTCAGAAAGATTTGAGGGAGTGATTCTCAGATCCTCCTGGCTAGACAAAAAGGCTTCTGCAAGAATAGGAGTACTGTCACACAGCACTGACCTACAGCCGAAAGCAGAGATCTAGAAAAGATCAGTGGAGATGGCTTTTATCTGACCTATTGAATCTCACTAAAATTCCCAGAAAACACGATGTTTCTAAGAGAAATGAGCCAAAGCACCACAGCTTACACTGAGGCAGAACTATTCAAACTAAACCCACTGACTCCCAGTCATTATGGGCTGAAAGCCAGCTGAGCAAACTATTGAGCTGCAAATCAGGCCTTATGGAAAAAGAAAGGAGGTTCCAGAAAGTGGTGCTAAGAATGAAGTCACTGTCCACTTGAAGACCACGCTCCCAGGGGTGGTTCCTTGGGTGTGGTCCTGTGGGTGCAGAGACTAGGGACCTGAGAAAAGTTATCTCCTTCTTCTGATCTTAAGATCTATGTCAGCAGGGCCAAGGTAACAGAATAGACAATCCCTTTCAAAACAGGGTGTAAATATCAGTGAAATCTGAATGAGGTCATTTAGTTGATACTTTCGAGTGCTTCTGATAACCCAAATAAGATGAGGACAAATGGATTCAGCAACATGGAGGTTACCAATGGCCTGAAAAAGCAGCTTCAGGTAAAAGGTGTGTGCGAGGTCCTGTTGCAACCGGTTCAGTTCAAGAGCGAATGGAAGAAATGATGGCAATGACAAAAGTAGAGACTTTGGATATTCCTGAATTCTCACACAAAAACAGAGTACTTAGCACGACCAAACACACATGGGCAACATTTGCAACAAAAAATGGTGCACCCCAAAGTACAAGTGAGCCAGAAACGTGCACAGGATCATCATCTAGGTGAGAAGATGCAAAGAAGGGAAAATGAAGCAAATGGCAAATTCACAGAGACAGAAAATAGGACAGCAGTGCAGAGTCAGGCACTGGTGGGAAGTGCCATTTAATGGGTACAGGGCTTCTGCTTTGCAAGATGAGAAGAGTTCTGGAGACTGGTTGCACAACAGTACGGATGTCCTTAACACTATGGACCACACACTTTGAAATGGTTAAGGTGGTCACTGTTATATTATGTGATATGTATAATTCACATTTAAAAAAGGACTAGAAGAATCAAGATTACATTTATGGGATGCCTGGGTGGCTCAGTCGGTTAAACATCTGCCTTCAGCTCAGCTCATGATTTGTGGTCCTGGGATCCAAGTCCTGTGTCAGGTCCTCTGCTCAGTGGGGAAGCCTGCTTCTCCTTTTGCCTGCTGCTCCCCCTGCTTGTGCTCTCTCTCTGACAAATAAATAAAATCTTTTGAAAAAAAGATTAAATTTCATACAAAGACATTTTAATAAAAATAGCAATACTATACCATGCTACTAAAGAAAATTTTAAGAACCTACATGAATGAAAAATAACCCTAGATTGGAAGACTTAATGTTGTTAAAATGTCAACTCTTTCCAAATTAGTCTAATGACACAATGCCATCCCCCTCAAGCCTAAATTTTCAAGGAAAATATAAAAGGCCTAGAAGAGCCAAATCTTGAAAAAGAAGACCCATGTTGGAACACTTCTACTATCTTCCTTAGAGACTTGCTCTAATTCTCATATTTGCGAGAGTGTGGCACTAGTCTAAGAATAGGAAAAAGGAAGCAGCCCACAAAAGCTGTGGGGTGGGGGAGAGTGAAGGAAACAAAAAAGTTGGGTTTTCATGTTTATATTTTCATTATTAAGAACCAGAAAAGATTCTTTGAGCTTGAGAGAAAGATGATTAACACCTGAAGGCAACATCTTCGGAAAATACCACCTGGAGGACTTCTAATTACAAAAAAAACCCAAAAATCAAAACAACAGCAACGTAGTTTTCCATTTTAATTTTTATTAAAGTACAGAGTTAACAAGTTCTGAGTTTTCTACATTGGAAAAGACTGGTCAACTTCAGACACTTCATAGAAAAATTAGCATTCAAAAAACAAATATAAACCCACAGTTGCCTTTGTGACTCGAGGGAAGAAAATAACTTTTAAAAAAGTTACCAAAACTCTAACCATATCCAAGGCTATTATAAATTTCAAACAGTAAATTTATCACACATACTACATTTCAAATTCTCAATAGAGCAAAACATAAACCCATAATTCTGCTACAACTACTTGTTTTGGAAAAGTTTTAAAAAATTAACAATGTTACAATTATAAAACTTCCGTAAAATTTTTTTTTGCAAAAGTAAAAAAAGAACTTAAATCTTTAATATACGAAACCAAAACAATCCTCATAAATTTCTTATAAATAACTCTCAAGACATATATTACACATCTGTTGCAAACTTTCTTTACCTGAGAGAACTTCCCAGGATCCTTCACCCAGAGGATTACCTTAAAGAGTTCTTCATCATTTTACTCACATAAATATGACTAAACTCCTAAAGAAGCAGATTTGGACATATGTGGTTTTAATCTATCCTTACCCAATTAAGTTTTTCTGAAGGAATTTTGTTTAATAACAAACAAAAAACCCTCTTTGGTAAAAGCCAAATATTTCCCCCTTTCAAAATGAATGCCTCTGCAAGTGACTTACTGAGGAAGAAAATTTTTAAAAGGTAAAGATCTTTAGAATGACCAGTGTTAGTTGGAAAGATCTATGTAAACAGCTCTCTAGTTCTGTAGCGTAGGTCCAACATGAGAGTGCCCATCTCTGCCTGAAATGCAACACTGAGATGAATGTGTCTGAGGCTTTACAAGCATTGTAAAGATGGTGGGAAACATGGTGACCTTAAGAATTAAGCAGAGGGAGTTAGTCCTATTAGGAGACTATCCTACAGAGAATTCCATGAGCTGAGTGACTCCTGCACTGTCCCTGATTAAGGAGGACCCAGCGTTCTCTCTAGACAGGCAGGGTCGTAGCCCAAGGTCACACCCTTCTTCATTATAGGTTAAAACTGCTTTCACTTCCAAGAGGAGTAGAACACAAATGTACACTGAAATGAAATGCTATTTAGAAAGGCAGTCAAAGGAGAAAAAAAGCCCAGGTGTCTTAAACAAAGGCTCTGGAATTCCCTTTGTAGGGTAACATGAAGCACCAATGGTGATAAACTTCTGGCTAAAATTAAATAAGTACATAATCTTAAATAGGCAGAGGGGGGACAATACGGGGGTGAGGGTGGGGATTAGCGCTACATGAAGGTCACCCAGAATGAAGGATCCTCTGAGGAACTGGAAATTTTAAAAGATGAGGTGTGGGGGCCCAATTGCTGTCTATTCCTGATGGGCACCAGAACCCCAAATCTCCGTAACCCCACCGTCCAACAGCCCACATGCAGACAGTCCTTCAACTCCACGAAAGAGCCCCAAACACCTGTGGGGAACAAAATTCTCTCAAGCTATTTCCCAAGAACGGAGAGGACAAAAGCAAAACCCGCTAACCAGTATTACAAAAACTCAATCCAGTAAGGACCGAATCGGGTTTCCAAAAGCTTTTGACAGAAAAGTCTCCAGCCTTAACTCAGATAACCCATCTAGGTATACAGCAACATTCCCAGAAGAATCCCTTCCCCCACCTAGTGTTTTTACTCATGAAAACGAGAGGGGAAAATATTTCCATATCTAAGGAATAGCACAAAAGAAACATATACACAGTTTAAAAAAACAAATTTCTCTCACATCACTAAAGGAGTCTGACCAGCAGCTACTGGGAATGTACTTTTAAAAATCATGTACAGAAAGGTGGAGGAAGCAAAATTATTTTAAAAAGAGATCAGTGAACTTACCCAATGAACAGCATCATTACAGCAACTGAAAGCAATTGACACAATTTTTCCAGTTTCTCAAATCACAATAGCACGAGAATGTAGGTTCTTTACACCCACAAACATTAACTCATCACCTGAGTATTGTTTCTAACAATTAATAATCATTAAAGTCGACTTATTTATATGCCCTCAGTCCTTCGAATATATTCACATCTCTCCCATCGTTCAGATAAACTTGCTTCGATTCTGTTGAGGATAAAAATCAGACTCTATCTCTTCCATCAGACTACACTTCAAGAAGAACTTTGGGCCACAAACCAATGTGAAGCAGTTGGCAAACACGGTCTGGCTGGGTCAGCTAAAGAAGGGAACTCTGAAGGCCCTGCCACTGGCAACGAATGTCCTTTCCTTTCTGTTTCCCTAAGCTTCTTTCTGCAGGGGAAGCCTGCCAACAAAGGCCAGCCAAGGAACAGGAGCCTTGTCAGCTGGACCGCGACCTGCCCTGAGGCCAGTTCTCAAGTCACATAGTTGGCTGCCCAAAGCAGCAAGACTCCAGCAGGAAGAAAACACAATGAAACTAGTATCCCAGTTTTTGATGGGATTCTTCTCGAGGTCTTTCCTAAAGCCACTCTCGGCTTACTGCCCTGTGTCACCGCGCCAGCTACTGCCACAGTTCCTGCCGGGGGCTCCCACACACGGCCAAGTCCCTCAACCTGTTCCCAACCCACAGAGCTCCCAGGCCAATGGGCTTAACAGGGGCTGCGCATGGCGGCTTTCCATTCTGTGACGCCAGAGGACCTTTCAACTGCCAGAAGAGCTTCTGGCCTAAAATAAGAAATGGGATAAAGTTTGCAAAACAAGGCTCTCACTCATACACGAGTGCCTTTCAAAACGGAATCTCAAACATGAGAAATAAGGCTTGATTCTAGAAGAATTCATCCACTGAAGTTGTCTCCCAGCTTGTGTTCCTGGGAGGAGGGCAAAGGAGCAGAAATGAAGAATCTAATTCCCCAGACCAGCATTTTGGCACACTGAGACCCGATTCTGCCCAGCTCGGCAGGATACACAAAGGACAGGTCAAGTATCTCTATTCTCAGACCCTCTGTGCCAGAGAGCTCAAGAAGACCCTCTCCACCCTTACAGGGCACTCACAGAAGCCTCCGCACCACATCTCCACTGGGGTCTCTGATAGACTTTCCGCTGAGAAAACTCTTCCCTGACTGAGGACAGACATCAACACTGAACATGAGTATTTTCTTGGGCAGCTGCCTAAAGTCAAACCTCTTACGAGGATTACTTTACAAGTTTGTATTTTTGGAAATCTCCGTGGATATTGCTTATGGCTTAATAAAATACCCACCTCCCCACCACCCATCCCCCAACCCATCGTTTCTTTTAAGTATATTTGGCCACTTCTACAACTTGTACAAAAGGCCTTATCTGGTCAGCGCAGTTTGAGGTGCTGCCTGGAATCCTCACCTCAGCAAATTTACTCCAAAAACCACAGTGAGTATTATCATTCACATTCCAGATCCAGGAAACAAGAGCCCTTTTGCTTTTACAACTTCAAAGGCCTCAAGGTGGAAAAAAAACTGGCTGACTTTCACAAGAAAAGAGAGGTGCCGTGGGCTTCGGTTAAGAGGCGACTTTTCAGGTAAGGTCCTAGAGTATTGTTAAAATTAATAGTAGAAACAAGTAAGAACAATAGCCTTCCACCGTTCAGGCAAAGGAAACAACATGAATATTGTTCTATAATCATGTGAACAACAGCACAGACAGGAGTCATGATTATTGCCGGAACTCGGATCAGGAACGAATAGTACAGTGGGGGAACCACATGGTAGTGATGGCAAATTGTGCTTTTTCACATTATAGCAAAGACGGCGAGGCCAGACAGGATGGGGGACCTCTGGGAAGGGCAAGGGTAGAGAGTGAAGTTGTGATTCCCAGCACCACAGCCTCAAAGGGAAACGTCTGGGGGCCAGGAGGAAACAGCACAAGGGTGGTGTTCAAAGCAGGTGCTTCCTCTTGTACCCTATAAATACCAAGTAGCGGGGGGCAGCAGGATGAGTGCTGGCTGCAGAGCCCGCTGCAGACGAGGGTCCCGGCTGAGGTGCGTGACAAGGGTCTGCATTCTGTCAGGGGCTGAGGGTTTGAGATTTTGGCAAGTTTTTCTATTCCAAGGATAAAAATGACAAGGGCAGATTTATCCCTGTCGTGCCCCAAACTCTGTTTTGGTTAAAAAAAAAAAAAAAAAAAAAAACAAGGAAAATACTAGTCTAATTTCTATTCCAGTTTTTAGGGCTAACACACACACAAAATATATTATCCCTCAGGATCAGCTTGGTTTAAAACTTCAATTCTTTTGGAGTAAAATGGTTCTTTCTCTTGATTTTCTGAATTAAAAAGTCAATCAGGTGACTTTTTTTTTCCCCCTCTGAAAGCCTTTTTCAGACTCACTCAAACCAGCCAGCTTTTCACAAAGCACCAGTCACGGCTCAGACCCCTGGGACACTTCTTCAAAGCACGTCACTTCCAACCTGCAGGCCGGCTCAGGTCTTCCTCACACGGAGAACTGCCGAGAGGGACAGCAGAGGGGAGCAACCAGGGTTGCCAGGTATAAGAGCACACACATCCAGCAAGAGGCCATCTTGACCCAGAAGATGGACCAGCTTCCACTGAAGAAGGTTTCGATGTTGGCGCTTTCATAGCTGTGGAAACAAGAACCAACTGTTGTCAGAGCAAGAAGAGAACAGGCAGAGGGGAGGTCTCTTCCAGAAGGGGTCTCCCTGCTCCCATAGCCTCCAGTCTTTCTGTTGTTCTGTTTTATCTTGTTTTTCCTAACAGCTCGATTCAGATACGACTCACACTATTTAAAGTGTACACCATTTCCCCACCTCTTCCCAGCCCCTGGCGTTCACTGGTCTACTTTACTTTCTGTCTCTCTGGATTTGCCTATTCCGGATATTTCACATAAATGGAATCATGTGGCCTCTTGTTTTTAAGATTTATTCATGTTGTAGCATGGATCAGTACTTGATTCCTTTTTATTACTGAGGATTACCCTACTGTATGGAGATAACGTATTTTGTTTATCCATTCATCAGCTAACAGCCATTTGGGAGGTTTCTACTTTTTGTCTGTGATCAGTGATGCTACTATCAACGTGTGTGTAGAAGTTTCTGTGTGACCATACTTCTTCCTATAGGGAATATACCTGGGATTCGAACAACCAGATCCTACCATAACTGTGTTTAACATTTTGAGGAACTGCCAAAGTGTTTTCCAAAGTGGCTGCACCGTGTTTATGATCCTAGCAGGAGTTTTTGTAAAAGGTTCTAATTTTTCCCATATTCTTGGCAACATCTCTTATTTTTTGCCTTATTAATTATAGGTCCCTCCATCAAGCTTGCCATGCCCAAACTTGCCAGGAATTACCAAAGCATTAGATGCATTGGGGATGCATTAGAAGCTTCCTCCTCCTCTCTTCTTCCTAGGATATTCTGGAAAAAAAATCTCCCCGATGAAGCCTTCTGCTGGCCCAGCATCCCCAAGCCCCACCTGGTATTCCTCATTCCTCTTCCTCTTTTTCCTCCCTAATAGTCAGTGCCATCTGCCTACTGCATTTGGATCACAGGCCGTCTCCTCCACTAGATTATAAGCCGGCCATTTATAAAGGGGCAGCACGTAGGAACCGCTTGGATAGTTGCTGCATGAATGGATAAAATAAAGCACAATGAGACTAAATGTCTATCCCATTCGTATTCTGAGTTATAACACAAAACTGGTTCAGTGAAAAATGATCCAAAAAGAATTAAAAAGAGTTTCTATGTAGTGACAGGGAAAGTGAGATCCATCATGGATTACCAACTTTAAAAAACAAAACAAAGCAAAAGGAAAAAAAAAAAAAGCTGAAGGGGAAACACATATAATTGTATCTATGTTTTTTTGTTAATTTATTTATTTTTAAAGATTTTATTTATTTATTTGACAGACAGAGGTCACAAGTAGGCCAGAGAGGAGGCAGGGAGAGAGAGGAGGAAGCAGGCTCTCTGCAGAGCAGAGAGCCCAAGGTGGGGCTTGATCCCAGGACCCTGGGATCATGACCTGAGCCAAAAGCAGAGGCTTTAACCTACTGGGCCACCCAGGCACCCCTGTTTTATGTTTTTTTTCCTATGTTTTAAAGATTGCACAGGCTTGGGGGCTTCTGGGAGACTCAGTTGTTGAAAGGGCTGCCTTTGGCTCAGGTCACGATCCCTGGGTCCTGGGATCGAACCCCACATCAGGCTCCCTGTTGGGCAGGAAGCCTGCTTCTCCCTCTCCCACTCCCGCTGCTTGCATTCTCCCTCTTGCTGTCTGTCAAATAAATAAATAAAATCTTTTTTAAAAATCGCACAGGCTTGTAAATGCACAGGAAAGGAATGAAGGAATATGCGCTACCGTAGCGCAGGTTGTGGGGCATGAGGATCAGGAAGTCCCAGGATTAAAAGCATGTCTGCAGACTGTTGAGACCCCAGGACTGTTTCTGTGTAGGTGAGCACAGAAGGACCTGGAGAAGAGTTAACTGACTCCAGGAGACTGGATCTGGGACTCCGTGTGGCTCCCAGCACTTAAAGAATAGGACTTAACTTGATTGTCTAAAGACTGTCCCTTCTTAAATGTCTAAGACAATGGGCCACTCACTTGAACCAGCTGGTGACGGTCATCATCACATAGAGGGAAGCCAAAAAGAACACGAAGTGGAAATAGGAGTAGCTATACACGGTGCCTCTCTTCTCATCATAAATGACCCGCGGTCCCTCCTTCACGTTCTGCTGCTCTTCAGTGTCTGTGAGGCACAAAGCGAGCGCAAGCTCATTGAGTGGACACATGCATACCTGCTGCCCCCGCAGAGCCACACTCATTCATTTCCACCCCAGGGGCTGGTGAGTAGAGAAAGATGGCAGAAGCCATGTGTAGCCTTAGGCAATTCCATCCACACCCTCTGTGCAGAACCCTCACCCCCAGGACCGTTCTGCACAGGGTAAATTTCCCAACCTCACATTCATTTGAAAAGAGCAGAAAAGAGCCCATATAAATGGAAAACCCACGCTCAGCTCAGAGGGAAGTGAAAGGGCATGACAAGTGTTTTCAAGCCCCAGGATTCTCCAGTCCAAGAAAGAAAGAAGGTAAAGCAGAGAAATTTTCAAAATTTTCATTCCTTTGAAAAATGTGCTCCTCGAAGTCTCACTTAGAATTTACCTTACAGATGAGCCGGCCAGAATACCAACATGAATACACCCAGCGATCGATCGCTAAGAAAGAATGTGAAAGTAGAGCCAACAGTACACCAGCTCTGGAAGAACACCTTCCTCTTACCATTCAAGTTATCTGGGTGTAAATCCCAAACACCTACAGACTAGAGCTGCATGGGAGGGAGGTTGTCTACTTACCCTCTCCATCAGGGCCGAAGCAAAAGCAACAGCGGGCTACCTGCAAGGGCAAAACCCAACAGCGTCAGGCGGCGTTTCTACCGTCAGGAAGGCACGAAGGGCCATCCCCATGCTGTGCCAAGCCCTCCGCGCAAACCCGCGGCCAGGCTCGGAACTGCACTCATGGACCCCTTTCAAAGGATCTGACTAAGCATCTGTTCTTCCCAAGTGCTTCAGTGCTGGTGACAGGAAACAGACAAGGAGGTGAGCCACCCAGGTCCCCTTCAGCGGTGCTCACTTAGTGCTCACTCAGCTCCCTGGGAGTGCTGGGCACGGCCTCTAGACGGCAGCTCCCAGGCATTCTCTCAGCCACAGGGCCAGCCTTCCCAGGCAACCCACGCTGAACTGGCTGCTCGAGGCAGGGAGGTAGAGCTGCAGCCACTGACCCTTGGCGACAGTTCTGATGGGTCATATCTGCTCTGGGGCCCTGAAGGGGTCAACAGAGACTTTGTCCCACCTCTGGGGCTTTTTAACTTCGCCCAATCTTGCCTCCCTCCCTTCCACCAACATTGATCCCTAAGGGACAACCTGCACCTCAACTCTGCCTTGGCAGCTGCTTCTGGAAAACTCGGCCTGAAAGACAAGGTGAACAAGACTGGTCCCCCCCTCACAGAGCTCATTCCTCGTGACGATTTGCTATACTTGCTAGGTCTGGGAGACGGTAGAGCTGGCAGGATCAGAAACGGTCAAGCTAAGAGGTCTGGAAGCAGGAGGTCCACCTGCATTGCCGATGAAATCAGGCTGCTCAACTGTCTCTACAGAGGCAGAGGGCTAGGGACCGGGTTAGATGGAGGGGATACTTTCCTTTGAAGAGTCTCTGGCACCTTTTAAATTCTGTACCATGTTTCTGACCTAGTCAAAACAATAAACTAATAAAAAACTGGATTACGAAAAATTAATACATGATTTCAGAAAAACTCTGGTAACCAGAGTAAGAAACATTACATGTTGGGGCACCTGGGTGGCTCAGTTGGTTGGGTGTCTGCCTTTAGCTCGGTCATGATCTCAGGGTCCTGGGATCAAGCCCTGCATTGGGCTCTCTGCTCAGCAGGGAATCAGGATCCTTGCTTCTCCCTCTGCCCTTCCCCCGCTCGTGGTTTTTCTCTCTCTTTCTCAAATAAATAAAATCTTTTTTTTTTCCAAATAAATAAAATCTTAAACAAACAAACAAAAAGGAACATTCCACATAGCAAGACCAGCTGGGAAGTACTGGGTCCTTGGCACTTTCAGGCTGATAGTATTTGTACTGGAAAGAACAGAGAGCCAGGGACAAGGACATAGGAGCTCCAGCCTATATACCGCAAGGCCAAACCCCTGTTTCCCTACTACATCGGGGACACTTCTAATAGAGGGAATGGACTTGACAGAATCTTGGATCAGGTGACACAGTCTAAGATCCACTAATCATGCAGGGGGCTCAAGACATGGTATCCTGGGGTCCTAGTTCTTCTGAAACTTAACTTAGCATAAGAAACTACTAACTTTCTCTTTCAAAGGTATATCCTGTGAAACCTGATACAAGGAGAGCAAACCAACTTCCGTTTTGCATGCTCTCCAGTTCAGAAAAAAACACTGGGACACTTTCCTTAGCACGAGAAGGAAAACATCCTCTTCAGTCTAACTTGGAGATGTGCTATTCTTTGGGCTTGCGCTCTACACAACAGGGATATTGAAGCCGCTGTGCACAACCCCAGCAGGTGGTCACCCGGCCGTGGTGAGAACAAACGCGTCCCTTCTAGAGACCCTTCTCTTCTGTGTAGGAAGCAGTAACCTATTCAGACTCAGCAGAGCCTTCTTCTTTTTTAAGGGACAGAAAGAGCCGTTGAATGCTGCTGGCAGCCTGACAACCCTTCATAATGTTCACTGTCTCCAGGTCAGGTGCAGGAAAGACCGTCCCCATAGCCTCAGCTGCAGAGAAGAGTGTCCGTATCTGGACACATACCAGGGCTCCTCCATCCGGGGAAAGCTCTGAGGACACGGCAAGGGGGGTGGTGGAGGGCTGGGGGTCAGGCAGGGTCTGCAG
Organism: Mustela erminea; assembly: GCF_009829155.1. NCBI lineage: Eukaryota > Metazoa > Chordata > Mammalia > Carnivora > Mustelidae > Mustela > Mustela erminea. The sequence goes on along the minus strand of NC_045616.1, from coordinate 59,498,377 downwards.
CAGGGCTGGGAGCTGGCACTGAGCTCTCGCAGCAGAGTTCGGGAACATGGACTCTGGAACCAGGGTGCCCAGGTCACAGTGCCAGCAAATCAGAAGCTTAAGTAACTTTTCTGTCTCTCCCTTCTGTTAAAACAGAGTTTATAAAGCCCTCACTGGGTTTTTACAGGGCTGAAATGCGATCACAAATACAGTGCTTAGAACAGTGCTTGGCACGTAACAATTGCTGTGAAGTCTCAGCCATTATTGGAACCCTGTGTTCCTTCCATTCCTGGGGTCAGACCTTTCCCGGCTGCCTCCACGGGATTAGCCCTTTTCTGACCATGATGGATGTTCCAAGGGCCCCCGCAAAAGATTTTGGCACAGGTAAGGAAGTGACAGGCTTCCTGCTGACCAAAAGGCATCTACTGCTAAGCCCCCTGATTCTCTGGACCTCTACTGCTCCCAGGTCCTTACCCAGAAATGCCCACCTGACCAAACCGAAGCAATGAGATAAGCTAACGTGTAGACAACGCTCAGCAGTGTGGCAGGGAGCGATGCTCGTTCCTTCCCTTCTGTGTTATACCTGTCTGTGGCCTCCATACATAGCACGACCCTAAGGTTATGTGTAACAGCTGTTCTGGAGAAGAATGGACTAGAAGTTAACACACACACACACACACACACACACACACACTCCATTGTGACAGGAGGAAAACGCAGAGAGCAGCCCAACAAAGCGACCCAGGCCTCGGATGGGAGAGGGGGAACAAGGCCACGGCAGAGGCTGATTCTGTTGGATGAAAATCAAAGATTCATTTTAATCCCATTGTCTCTACATTATTTTTTTCTGTACAAAAATTGTGTTCTTTCCTGAGGAGAAAAATGGGATCATGGAATGCAGATCAATAAAGACACAAACACACAGAAAGAGCCTTCCTGAAAAATGGGTCTTCTGAGATGAAGCAGGGCAAGGGAGGGAAACGAACTTACTTCCAGTTCCGGAGCTGCGTATCGCCCCTGCAGAGCATCAGAACTTGACCTTGTCGTCGATGTCAAGCTAAGAAACAAACACACACATTATATCCCATCCGAGGAAGGGCAGAGCCCCCTGGCCAGTGCTCTCATGAGAGGCTCACCGTGTCCTCCAGCTCTGGCTCCTTAAAAAGAATTGTCTATTTCAATATTCCACTTTACTCCAAAATTGACCAATTCTACAGTTGTCTTTTTACAGAGATTGCATTAGATCATTCTAAGCAAGAGAAGTTTGTCAATAAAGAGATAAGGTATCTTTTGGCCCTATTATCTTGATTTTCACCTCTCCTCCCTCAAACACCAAGCCAGAAGGATTTTCTGATTTCCATTTTATCTTTCCACAACTTTTGATTAGTCTCACTTAGAAGGATCAAAACCAATGAAAGAACCCAGAGATGGCATTAAAACAAAAAAGGCAAAGGCATGGAAAGCAAAGGTCACAGTTATTTACTATGATAATCAGCCTTTGGCAGAACAAGGTTTTCTGCTCGGAAATTCAACAGACTAGCTATCAGTGTGATTAGGAAAAAAAAAAAAAAAAAATTCTTCCCACCACTCTCCCTATACCCAAAGAGTAAAATATTATAAAATCTGGCTTATAGGGGTGAAAGAGGTATTTCTTTTGGGGGGGGAAAGGGAATATTTTAAGCAAACAGAAATATATATAACACTCAGGGTTCTAACTAACTCTGTAAGTTCATTTAGCAAATATTTACTGAAGGCCTGCCATGTGTCAGGCCCTGTTCCAAGCCCTGGGGACTCAGTGAAAAAGACAACAGTCCCTAACCTCTTGCATCCTCTGTGCCAGCCTGGGGGTGTGGGGGTGTGGCCATGGGAGAAGCAGGAATTAGCAGACTCATTTCAACCAAATAAACCCCATGAGGCAACATGCCTTCTCTGCTCATTCTCATGCTCCTTCTCAAAGACAGAAGAGATCAATGAAATGCAAATAAACAATAAAAAGCCTTCCGCACAAAAAGGTCCTCTGGGATCCAAGCACACTGCTTCCTTTGTGGGCCACTCAAGTCCAATAGCATCACTTTCACTTCTGCGCGAAACAGATGGGATGCTGATGGAGGCCCAACCGCCCCTGCTTCCTGACTTCAAGCCTTGTCAGAGGAATTTTAGAGATACTTTCCGACGGCGGTACACCCCAGAAACACATTCCCCTCGCTCCTGCATGTAAGAGCGTGCTGGATTTTCTGCACGTGAGTTATGATTTAATAGTGTATCATTTCTGTGGAGGAAAATGTAACTTTTTAGAAAGATCAATTTTTTTTTTGCAATTTTCACCTAAAGGATGGTATTCTTTCTTTAAAGCATTAGAATAAATACTGTACTTTTGCAAATTTCTTTGGAATAAAGTGGTTTCAAGAACAACAAAGCTTTTGATTCTGGCACCTCTGGCCAACTTACTTCCATCATCAGAGAGCACCGAATGGGGAAGCTTTTGTTCTTTTTTCTAAATACCTATATTCAATTACTCAGCAATCAAACGGGATCTTGCCATTTCCAACAATGTGGATGAAACTAGAGCATATTATGCTAAGCAAAATAAATCAGAAAAAACAATTATCATATGATCTCACTCATTACTGGAATTTAAGAAACAAAACAGAGGATCATAGGGGAAGGGAAGGAAAAATAAAATGGGATGAAACCAGAGAGGGAGATAAACAATAAGAGACTCTTAACTCTAGGAAACAAACTGAGGGCTGCTGGAGGGGAAGTTGGTGGGGGATGGGGTAACCAGGTAATGGGCAATGGGGAGGGTGTGTAATGTAACGGGCATTGGGTCTTACATATGACTGACGAATCACTGACCTCTACCTCTGAAACCAGTAACACACTATGTATTAATTAACTGAATTTAGTTTTAAAAACAAATAAATACATTCAGTTCATCATTAATGACAGAGAACTTCTACAAGTAAGATGCCATTATAAAATACTATTATAATTCAGTCATGGCCTTCACCCATAAGATACTCTTCTTGGAATTAACAAGGACACACTGTTTTCCCAAACTCCTTAAAAGCTTAGGAAATTCTTATTGTCTGCACTCTACTACTCAGACCCCTCTGGTGAGTGCAAGACACGTTGCTGAACAACAACTCCTGGATTATGCAGAAGCTCTTCCCTTCCAGGGCTAAGGCACGAGCAACTTTCACCCACTGCTTCTGGTGGGGCGCGGAAGGACAATGATCACATTTGATTGGGACGGGGCTTCACTGTACAGACAAGTCATAGCCCATTGACTATCTCTAGCCCCCACTCACAAGAATCCAGCAGTGCCTTGCAGCTATTGCGAAAAGCAAAAAAAAATTGTCTCCCGTCTGCCCATCCCCCACCATCACTGCCATGCCCAGGGCCTCTTCTGTATTGGAAGAATGACTCAAAATGTAGGTGGCCCTCTGCACCTGTTTCAGCTGCTTTTGGAATTGGCCAAACTCTCCTAGATCAAAGAAAATCCCTAGAGAACAGGTCCAGACTTTCCTGTTGGGAGACCATGGATTCTGCTCCCTGACAAACTTAAAGGGCCCTCAGGAGATCTCAGGACTAGTCCTACCCTTTGTGTGAAGTTCAGTTATGCCCCCGATGCACAGTATAACTGGTGACTCACAGCTCCCAAAGGAGATGACAGTCCTATGTGAACTGAGCGGGGAGGCCTGGCCATGTCCCTAATGTACAGCCAGGAAGATTTCTAGCTGGTAGGTGAGGGAGCAGCAGGATTCTCAAAATAAAGCTTGTATATTCTTCCTTCATTTTTTTTTTTTCCTTAACTTGTCCTCCTTTCTTAAATAAAGGTAGCAGACACAGAATGCACCAAAAGAACAGACACCATGATTTGCTAACTCATCTTGGTTTAAGCCAATCTTCTCTCCAATTCTCTTACCAACCATGTACTTATTTCTACACGGTTGGCCTTATTGCCATGAATGTTTCATTTTGAATTAGCAAGTTGTTTCACATTTAATAAGAATTCTCAGTTTTTCTCATTTCAAATTCAAATTCCTAAACATTTGAGTAATAAATTCTCATATGCATGGTTAAAACTGAAATAGCTGGGGCCATTTTTATAGCACAAATACCTTCTAATAATAAAATGAGGCAAGGCACAGAGCTTATGGTTGAACCTCAGTGAAAGACCTTACTCCAGATAATCCCAGGGGGAAAAACTACTTTGAACCTGCCTCTCTCCCAGAACCCTAGCACAGGAAACTCAAGGAGAGGGTCCCTGAGACTAGGAGTAGAGAATCACAGAAATGGGCTCTATGCTCTTCAGTTTCCTTTTGATGTACAATGAGGGAACTGAGGCTCCCTCACTGACTCCAGGATCCTGCCTGGCTGGACGGTATGAACTTGAAGCCAACAAAATAACAATTTCAATCAAAATCTAAAGACCAAGGAGGGAATTAAGAAATAGTATAGTGGAGGCTGGGACCTAAGGGTGTGTCAGGGGGATGGACCTATACAAAGGCCATTAGGGAACCCCTACCTGGGGTCCAAGCTGTGATACTTCTTCATAGCAGTAATGTCTGGGGACAAGAGAAGGGGCATCTAGAGAAAGAGTGGCCTCAGCTAAAAAGCCAGGGAGTAGGTATAGGTTGAGCCGTTCCTTTAAGCTATGACAGCAAAGATAAAACATACTCAGAGTGAGTGCCCCAAAAGCAGGACTTGGGACAGAGAACAGAAACTGAGCACGGAGGCCAGCACGGGAGTCCCCTAAAGAAGCAGATAAGGAGATAGCGCAGTAAGCCTTCTAGGAGCTTACAAAAAACTTAACCCCAAACATACGCAACCTTGGAACTTTCGGTAACAACATGTAATGTTCACCCTATGCAGTCTTTAGGCTTCCTACCATTTCTCTCACGAATCCTAGATATTCCTGGGGCGGACAGCAGATTCAGTCAGAAGAGCATACAACTCTTCATCTGGGGGTTGTGAGTTCAACCCCATATCAAGTGTAGAGATCACTTAAAAAATAAAATCTTAAAAAAAAAAGAAAGAAAGAAAAGAAAAAAGAATTCTAGATATTCCTTTAAAAAAAAAAAAAGGATGGGGCACCTGGGTGGCTCAGTTAGTTAAGTGTCTGCCTTCAGCTCAGGTCATGATCCCAGGGTCCTGGGATTGAGTCCAGCCTTGGGCTCCTTGCTCAGCGGGGAGCCTGCTTCTCCCTCTCCCTCTGTTTACTGCTCCCCTGCTTGTGCACACATGCTCTCTCTCAAATAAATCAATAAAATCTTTAAAAACATATATTAAAAATACATAGTTGTGTCTACATATATAGAAAAAAATCACCACTGTTTTATGGTGAGGTACCATGTCTCTTGTTTGTTTTATATCACTAAAAAAAACTCTACAGATATTTGACAGAATAAAATGGTCTGTTTTTGTGGGCTGCGGAATGCCTAATCACACACAAGAAAAAGCGTTTGCTGCTTGGATGAAACAGGGCTGCGATTTGCTATAAATCCCTCAGTGGAAAGATGGCAGTGATTCTACTTCATGGGCTGACAGACCTGCCACGTGGTGTTACTTTGCAGCACGGCATTTTCACCCTGTCAGATTTTCACTGCCACTCTTGCGTGAGAGATGAGGAAGAAAACCTCACCTCTTTCGGAATTTAGAGGCTCCACAGTGGAGGCTGGTAGAACTGGTTTGATATTCCCAAAAGATAACAATTTTCAAAGCCAACCATATCTACTTGGAATCTGTGTAAATGCCAACAACAGACGTTACCAAATGCTAGTAATTAAACTGCGACACCGTGGTGCCTGCTGGAAGGAGACGGAAATCAGTATCCGCACAGGGGGAGCCCTTCAGGAACCTCATAGCTCCAGGAGCCCTTGTGTGATAGGTGGAGTCAATGGTAATTACTCATTAGTAATCTACTTTCGCCTCACATAATCTGCAGTATTTCTTACGGGCCAATACAGAAAAAACCCTGAGGGATAAATGATGAAATTAGCCATGCTGCTGCTATTTCCCTCCAAAGCCCACTAAAAACAGACTCAGGAAGGAAGAGCTTACTCAGAAAAAGAAGAGCTGGAAATCAGCATTCAAAATTTGGGTGGCTTTATGGTTTTCCTGACAACATTCACTGATTTGGGCCCGAATCCTATCCACTGCTTTGGGTAGAGTAGGTACAGAGTGAACAACTATGGAATTAATAGAAATGAGAGGCCAGACATGGTCAATGTGGTCCTTTCCACTGCAAGGACAATCTGTCACTCTGTGGGGGACAGGATGAGGACCAGTGTTATGGAACCTTCCACGGGACAACCATTGCAACACAAGCAGGGACTTTCGTGGCCTAACACGTGACTCAACAAGTACTCTAAAAACCCAGTTCCCCCATTTCCAAAATGTCTGTCTGTAGGTCCCTTTCTAACAGGAGGGAGTGTAGGAGCTGTAAGAGAAAATGCCAGCGTGCACAGAAAGACATTTTATTTACATAAGCTAGCACCACCAGGATTCTTTGGTTTTCACCAGAGGAGTCCATAATGCACCCATGACAAGTTGAAATTTTTATACATTGAAATCTAACAAATAAAACATAAAACACAGAAGTAAAACCTCAACGTGAAAAGGTCACTGCCGAAGGGAAGCTTCATTATCAGTGAAATGTGTACTCAGAATCAGTAATTTCTATCTGTTACTTTCCTCCCCTGGGCAATCTTTTAAACATGCTAAATAAAGGGGGCACCGACTCCACCACGAACAAGCACGTGAAATACAGCCCGCTTTAACGGCATTGTGGGTTTCGGCATAAAAGAAAGGGGACGTTTCCTGTCTTTTTGGGCCAAGCACAAAATGACCTTGTATGTACTGCTTTGTACTCTTTCCATCAGCAGCAGAACAAACGGTATTTCCCATGGATTAGAAAGCTGCCAAAATGTTCTGGCACAAGCCATTTCTTCCCCACTTTGTAATCCCTTGCCCTCCAATAATGCTTAAGCAACGAAAATTCAACCCTTTCCTCAAGGCTTGCAATGTACTATAGATCTATTATAGTTACCCGCACAAATACAAGTCAGGAAAATGTCCAAACACTGAGGTTCGATGCTGTGAGACACACTTTTTAGTTCAATCTACTTTCCGTCTTCCTCGGCTGGGATTTGTTTTGCTACTTCGCTGTGCTAAAGCTTACTTAAATTATCCTCCAAAATATTAAAGTCTGCAAAGGTGACCTCCAGTATCTCCTAAGACTTACCATGAATATAAGATGCACAAGAACAGGAGAGTGGTACCCAGGCCAGTAACCAAGTTTTCGTCTCTGTACAGGTCCTGACCAAACTCTGGCACACAGATTGTCACATTCTTCCCGTGCTCATCTAGAGCTTACAAGGAAAAGACAAAGAAATCAGAGTTCATTAGAAAAGCCTGTTGTAGCTCACAGACACATTCACTTGGGGAAAATTCTGGTAGCTTAGAAGAGTGAAGGCTTCTTATTGCAAACTCCTACTCTACAGTCCCACTGAACTCAGACTAGATTGCTCCTACTTCAAAGGACCCCCTGTGACACAGTGGCTCAGTTGGTTGAGCGCCTGCCTTTGGCTCAGGTGATGATCCCAGGGTTGTGGGATCGAGTCCCACATCAAGCTCCCTGCTCAGCAGAGACCCTGCTTCTCCCTCAGATAAACAGATAAAATCTTAAAAAAAAAAAAAAAAAAAAGCAACCCCTCCCACCTAAGCAGCATCTTCAAACAAGACCCTCAGATTCCAGTGGAGGGCCAAAGGGTTCAAAGATTTCCTCTGTGCCATGATGTAGTAAGAGTCTCCTCTTTTCAGTACTCTTCAAACAGTAGTAAAAAGTGAAACGAGATCCATTTTTCAGTTGACTTAGCAGGCCCTGAATAGAAGTAGTATGCACACATTGTTGAGTTTCTCCCATGTCTATCTTCTCCAGAAGCATGTTGAGGCTACTCAGTCACCAAATATGTACTGACTACAGCAGCCACCTGGTTCAAAGCTCCAGCCAGACGAGAAGTCCCTTTACGTCAGTAATAGGATCATCACGATCCTATGATCCTTTGCTTACTTCTTGCCTCCTTTCCCAGGAAGAGTCTCCCATAATGGTCCCTTTCTCTACACTTTCTTTCTTTTATTCTTTTTGTAAGATTTTATTTTTAAGGTGGTGCCTGGGTGGCTCAGTGGGTTAAGTGACTGTGTTGGGCTCAGGTCATGATCCTAGCGTCCCAGCATTGAGCCCCACATCAGGCTCCTTACTCAGTGGGGTCACAAGCCTGGAATATGACAGGCCCCCTGACCCACGCCCTCAACTCAGCTCCCAGTGGAGCCTGCCTTTGCCCCCACAGATCAGGGTTGCCATGCCTCTACGCCCTAACCCTAACCCTAGGTTGGGTTATCAGGCTTCTGTACCCAGAGGCCTGGCCGAGTCAGCTTCTCCCTCTCCTTACCAGCCCCCACCCAGCTTGTGCTCTCTCTCTACTCACTCTCCGACTCAAACAGGCAAATAAAAATTTAAAAGAAAAAAAAAGGATTTTATTTTTAAGTAATCTTTATACGCAACTCAGGGCTTGAACTCACAACCCAGAGCTCAAGAGTCACATGCTCTGCCAAGTGAGCCAGCCAGATGCCGCCTCTCTACATTTTCTTTATATATATATATATATATATATATATATATATATATATATATATATGTCTTATTTCTTTTTATTGATCAGGACTGTAAATGTGCTAAGTCTACAGTGCTAAAATAAAAAAATCAGTTTATTTATAAACAGAAGAGTTATTTAAAGAGAAGTTCTTTCCTCAATGATACTGCAGTATGCATTAATTCCATTTGTTACTACTGTGCACAAAAGTCTTTTTTACAAGGGAACAGAACAAACATATCATTTTGCTCAGTGTATTGAATAGGTATAACTGGTTAACAGTTACTGAATCATGATGTAGAGAAACATGACAATACCAGGTGTGTACTTCCTGAGTGTTTCAAATTACAGTCTATGAAATTGCTGACATCCACAGGACAGAATAAAATTACCTGTGCAAAGGTGGGGTAAAATTAGTGTGTGGGGTCGCCTGGCTGGCATGGTCGGTAGAACATGTGACTCTTGATCTCAGGGTCATGAGGTTAAGCCTCATGTTGGGCATGGAGCCTACTTTTAAAAAAATAAAAATAAAAATAAGTGCTAAACATAAACACATCCTGGGGTGCCTGGTGGGCTCAGTCAAAGGAGCACGCAACTCTGGATCTCAGAGTTCTAAGTTCAAGGCCCATACTGGGCGCAGAGATTACTTAAAAATAAAATGTCTTAAAAAAAAAAAAATAAAAAAGGTTTAGAGGCACCTGGGTGGCTTAGTCGGTCAAGTGTCTGCCTTCAGCTCAGGTCATGATCCTGGGGATCAAGCCCCACATTGGGCTCCCTGCTCAGGAGGAAGCCTGCTGCTCCCTCTTCCTGCTGCTCTCCCCACTTGTGCTCTCTTTCTGACAAATTTTTAAAATCTTTGGGAAAAAAAAAAAGCTTAAAAAAATAGCGTATGAACATCCTGATGTTTTCTAGATTTCTATATTTCTTAAAAGTTTCAAGAAGTAGGGTACCTGGGTGGCTCAGTTGGTTAAGCATCCCAACTCTTTTTTTTTTTTTTTTTTAAGATTTTATTTATTTATTTGAGAGAGAGAGAGAGCATGTGTGCACAAGCAGGGGAACAGTAGGCAGAGGGAAAGGGAGAACCAGGCTCCCCGCTGAGCAAGGAGCCCAATACTAGATTTGATTTCAGGACCCTGGGATCATGACCTGAGCCAAAGGCAGCTGCTTAACCTAATGAGTCACCCTGGCGCCCCAAGTAATCCAACTCTTGATTTCAGTTCAGGTCAGGATCCCCAGGTTGGGAGATCAAGCTCCATGCAACAGGCTCCCTGCTGGGACTGGAGCCTGCTTGAGATTCTCTCCCTCTCTTTCCCCACTCCCTAAATAAATAAATAAAAATAAAAACCATTTTACAAACATGCACATTCTGAGTATTAGAAGATGGACTACAATTATTACTGGCACTCACATTTGAGACAGCAAAAATAACTGTGCTGTGGTGTAAGGAATCTTTATTCTTAAGCCAAAGGGGAAAAAAATTTTTTTAACTGACCAAAATATGAACTTTTCTCTTTAAATAGTATTTCCTGAAACTACGAGTAAGTTTTCTGTTTGTAAGTGATAACTGCCATTTAAAAGAAAAACACTCTAACCAAAAACCTCACTATATTAAAACCAAAAATTAATAGCTGTAAAAGAAATTCTTAAAGAAGCTAGACAAATAAACTTAAGAGTCAAGATAGAGCTATTTTAAAAAAGAATTAAATCTAGGATAGACTATACTTAATATGAGACCTACAATTGTACCACTCTGCACTATAAAAAGCTCTAAAGACAAGACTCATACACACAATACATGTATGTAAAACTTTAAAGATGATCTTTACATTTACTTCCTACATTTAAAAAAGGAAAACAACTTCAATTTTCTATTCTAGAGAAAATATAGCACATTTATTTAACTTGATTTATAAAAGATCAAATGTACCCAAACATACACACATTTATAAATACTTCTGTGTATATATATGTGTGTATACATTTATATATACATTTATCACAAAACTGATATAGATAATGAAATACAGTGAGTTCAGAAATCAAAATAAAAAATGGTCTTTTGGGGCGCCTGGGTTCAGCTCAGGTCATGGTCTCAGGGTCCTGGGATCAAGCCCCGCATCAGACTTTCTGCTCAGTAGGGGGCCTGCTTTCCTCTCTCTGCCTGCCTCTCTGCCTACTTGTGATCTTTGTCTGTAAAATAAATAAATAAAATCTTTTTAAAAAATGGTCTTTTGGTGTTTTACTGACAAGAGGCTCATACATTAACAATTTATAATACGACAGGGCTCTTCTAGTTCTCAAATAATCTTTACAACCACTCTCCAGTAACAATAGCTAACCCACATAGAGTACCTACAACATGCCAGGACCATATACACACATACACACTCACTGAATTCTTTAAAACTACCCTATAAAATAGGAATCTTATTTAATTACCTTGATAAAATAATAATGAAAATCCTTACTTTAAAGACAAGGTATCTAGGCAGAGAGAGGTAAATAACCTTCTACAAGTTACTGAAGTGGCAGAAGCAAGCTATAAACCCAGGCGGTCTGACTCCCAAGTTCATGCATGTTCTATAGTCTCGATAAATAAACAGCATTTAAGAAGAGCAGTTCAAGTCAGCCACTGTTAGAGCTGGGCTCAAATCCTGTCTCCTGCTTCCTTCTCCCACTCTCTCTTACGTCAGAGAGATGACCACCTGAAGAAAAGTAAATTAACAACAAGCAAAAAACAACACAAAATAAGCAAAATACAGTAATGTTCATCGAAAACACAGAGTGGGAAAACTCATATTAGGCCCCAAAGCAAACTCAACAACCCATCTTTGTTCCTGTCTTCCCTACACAGCAGGAAGACTCAGGAGAAGAAATTTTTCATTTTCGTATCCAATGTTACAGACATTATCTAGTGAAAAATTTAGATCATCCATTCAATTTATTGTACCTTCGACATTCTGAACAACAGTTCAAATTCCTTCCTCCATAATGAAAATATTCGTACCGCACACACACACTCCCTAAGGTGGCGGGCTGGCTTACCTACTTCTACGGGTTTGCTGGACAGAGCCGAGAAAGTGAGATACGTCACGTAGCAGCTTATAAGCCCAGACTGCAGTAACCCGGAATGGGGCTGTCCTGGAAAAATCAGAGGGTCAGATTTTTAACACAGGGTCTGAAATTTCAAAAATAAGAAAGCCTAAGAAAACGAGGTCTCCATCCCCAAATGATGCTTCTCAAACCAAGACCCCCATCTCTGAAGGAAGGAAAAGGTCAATAATGTTATTTTCCAAACAACACTAAAAAGACAGGGAGAGGGGCAGAATTATCCACGAAGCCTGACTATGCTGTTTTAGAGACGCCAGGTTCTGCAGTCCTCTACTGCCACATCACTCTAATAACAACTGAATTAAGTGTACTGCCTGGTCCTCCTGAAGTTCATGGACACTAGTTCTCAAATCTTAAGACCTCAGAAGAAAATTCACCATCATTATCGGTGAGACCATGTAGCTTAGTGAGATAAATGGGAAACAGATGTCACAGGGCATGGATTCCAGATTCTAGGAGGCCATCAGACACTTGAAGTCCATGACAGCAGAAAAACCTCGACTTGTCAATAGACAAAAAACAAAAAACCTTCGCGAATACCAGTTCAGGTCAAAGAAGAAGGCACTGGGATTCAGCAGTCATTGAGGGAAGAGCTTTAACATGCTATAGTATTTAAATTAAATGAGGTGTTTCCTTCATTCAGAGTTACCAGGATATGACAAAAAGGATGTATCATTTTTGGGTGGAATTTTTAACCATCTGCCTACATGAAAGGACTCAGTTCATCCAGTCTTCCCTCTGATTAAATTTGTTTCAAGTTTTAATTGTTAAATTTTACTAACCAGGGATGCCTGAGTGGCTCAGGCAGTTAAGTGTCTACCTTCAGCTCAGGTCATGAGGTCAGGGTCTTGGGATCAAGCCTTGCATTGGATTCCCTGCTCGGCGGGAAGCCTGCTTCTCCCTCTCCCACTCTCTCAAATAAAGAAATAAATAAAATCTCTTTTTAAATTAAATAAATAAGATAAACTGTACTATACAACAAAAGTATATAAGTAGTCTTTTTTTTTTTTTTAAGATTTTATTTATTTATTTGACAGAGAGAGATGGTGAGAGAGGGAACATAAGCAGGAGTGGGAGAGGGAGAAGCAGGCTTCCCGCCAAGCAGGGAATCCAATGCAAGGCTCGATCCCAAGATCCTGGGATCATGATCTGAGATGAAGGCAGATGCTTAATGACTGAGCCACCCAGGCATCCCTAGAAATAGACTTTTATAATGCTGCTCTTTGACACGGGAATAAGACTCACTTCAGCAACTAATGGCATTAAACTAAATATTTCAAATTATAACTATTTTAAAAAGTAGGATTTAACCCAAATAGAAGTTTAATCTGAACACTAGTATGTTTTAGGAAATTCTTAACTGATCAGTTAAAGGGACTGGGAGATTAGGACTCTCATTTTCAATAATGTAATTGGAATTTTCAGTACCAGAAAACCTTTAAATTATTCAATACTAGTTCACTTCTTTTTTAAGTTTATTTATTAAATTCCTTAATCTCTACACCAAACGTGAGACTTGGACTCATGACCCTGAGATCAAGTGTCATACACTCTTCCAATAGGGATGGAGCAAGCCAGGTGCCCTAAGACTAGTTTCACTTTTTAGATCACCATTTTAGAAATGACTGGAGGCGCTATACATTATTGGCCACCTTTCCCTTTTCCTATTAAAAACCTAGATATCACTTGCATTTCATCTCCTGTAGAGTAAGATACCTTCAAGAAAATTAGATCATGAATACTTCTTTCTACAACCAAAGATGGTATTCTGGTCTAAGATATCAGGAGTTGTTTATAAAAGACAACTCAGGCCTATACTTTCTAAAGCATTTCAAATCCCAGTATCTCTTCCGTTTTTGCCTTTGTGGGCTTTTGTTTGTTTTTAAGTAAGCTCTAGCCCAAAGTGGGGCTCAAACTCATGACCCTGAGATCAAGAGTCACATCCTCTACTGACTGAGCCAGCCAGGCGCCCCTCTTCCATTTGCCTTTGAAACAACCTTGAGCCAGGAAGGTTTACAGATTTCTGTTGGCTTCACTGAGAAAGGATTTGGGTCTGAGGAAGGTTAGCTCATGGGGCTGGCTGCTGGCTCAGCCAGACTGGATTTTCTGTTTCCTGACTCCTACACCACATGGTTCCCGATTTCTGACCCAGAGGCCTTGGGTGAAAGATGAGCCCAGAAAGAGCTCCTTCTGGAGTTTTCTCATTCAAGTTTTACACAGGGAATACAAGGAAGAACTTAATACACACTCAAGGCATCCTCCACTTAAAGGGTCCCTGTAGTACATTATTTAATAATGGTAACATCTGGAGCGCCTGGGTGGCCCATTTGGTTAAGCGTCTACAGCTCAGATCATGATAGGATCAAGACCCATGTCACACTCCTTGCTCAGTAGGCTCCCTGCTTCTCTCTCTCCCCCACTCCCCCTGCTTGTGCTCTCTGTCACTATCCCTGTCTCTCTTCCTCTCAAATAAACAAATAAATAAATAAAATCTTTAAAAAATAATAATAACGGTAACATCTACCTTCCTGTTGACTGACTTCACCACATTCTGATCTTTCTGGACCCGAGGCACGCCAGCTATCCCATTCAGCCCAAGTGTGTCCCACCCTTCCTATGGCTGACCCCTCCACAGTAACTTAAGGAATGACCATAGTTTAAAAACACAAAAACATGAGGTTTTGCTCAAATTTAGACACAACAAAATACAAATCAGGGGGAAGGGGGAAAAATGTGCTTACGATTTTGGACGCAGGGCGAGATGGCTACTGCTGAAATGAGCAGACACAGGCCCCCATTCAGCCCCAGGAGAATTTTGTTTTCCAGGCAGCCATCTTTCTGTGTATAAAACACCGCCATCAAAATCAGGCCTCCGGTGGCAACGGAGTACATGATGAGTGTCACGAGGGCCAGAGCTGCGTACCACAGCTTGTTGGTAGCCGTGCCTGCAGTCCTGTTTCTCCACAAGTGGGTCAGACAGAGGGGAGAGAAGACAAGTCAATGCAGCCCCCATTCTCTGACCACACCTACCACCCCTCAGGCACTCACAGCGCTCTCAGGCCGCAGGCCAAGATAAACCCAACTGTCCAGAAGACCTATCCTTTTACCACAATTATGCTCCAGCAAAGCCAGAAGATACAGGTAAATATGCAAAAATGTTTTAGATCAGGCTCAGAATGTTTTCTAAACATGAAAACATTGTTTTTATGTGTGCTCATCAACTACAACGCACGTCCACAGACTTGACTCTACCCTCCCCGTTCTGAATAGGAATTACCCTGTGGAGGTCTTTGGCAAGTCTCAAAAACAAGTGGCTCCTAGATGGGGTTCTCTTCACATTTTCCCCGCTCAACATGGAGCCCGAACGTGCCACTGCCTCTTACTACTTTAGGGAGAGAAGCAGCAAGTCAACCTCACTCACAGAAAGACTAGCTGACCTCGGCCCTTTCATCGATCTGCTGCAAAGAGGCATCTACTGCTTCTCGAAAACAATGCCATGTAGGATGGAGGGAGAGTGTGAAGAGAATAAAATCAGCCTGGAAACGAGTAAAAATTATAACGGGATTTACAATAAGAAACTTCCAGAGATTAATCTGCTTTCTAGTTTATATACATATTAATAAAGGGAAGGAAGGAGTAAGTGGTGGTTTAATAATCTCTAGAAATTCTTCAGAAGAATGACCCAAAAAAGTGTTCCAAACCACGAAATAAAGAGGACAGAACAAGAGAGAGCACGGAGTGAATCAATGTTGTCCGTCTTACGATTAAAAGGCCCCACTGTAACTACGTTCCAACAAACCTTCACAGAGAGAGCAATTTGCTTCATGTTTTCACAAAACTGGAATGCATTCAGGCAACTTAGCTAAAATGTTTTAATTATGAAAAAGTTATTGTAGCCAGAGACAAACAAGGAGGACAGAGAGAAATGATAATGACCATCATATTCCTGAAACCAAGCCAGGCACTCAATGACGACAGAATTAGTCTAACATAAAAGGCACACAGAGGAAATGACAGAAAATGAGACTTATGAAAAATAAAATTCTAAAAGCCAAATGGTAATCAGTGACAGAGAAACAGAATGCATTGTGTAGAAAAAGATGAACACAGCTGACCAGTATGTGGGTGGGGTGAGACTGTTTCACCACTGGTCTTTTGGGCTGTTTTTAGCATATGAAGGGCTTTTTTTTTTTTTTTTTTAAGATTTTATTTATTTGTTTGAGAGAGAGAGAGAGAGCACACGCAAACAGGGGGAGGAGCAGAGGGAGACAAGCAGAGTGCCCTGGGTGCAGAGCCCAAGCTAGGGCTCAATCCCAGGACCCTGAGATCATGACCTGGAGCTGAAACCAGGAGATAGACGCTTAGCCAACTGAGCCACCCAGGCACCCTGAGAAGAGGAATTTTTTACAAAAAGGGAACAACTCCTGACTGCAATCTTCCTCTCCCAGCTCCCTCCTCCCCCACCACATCCTCATCACCAGCAGCAAAGTCTATGAGTTCCAACTCTGGAACATACCAGAACCTAACTGCTGCCATCATTGTTCGAGCTACAGTCAGGCCTGCTCACTTGCAACTCTATCCTCCTCCAATCTTTTCTGGAATTAAAATGTACATCATATCATGTTCTTCTTGTTTCAAACCCCAGTGATGCCCTCCCATCTCACACAAGGGCCCCAGAAGCCTGACATGATCTGAACCAATGCCTTCTCCTATCTCACCTCTGGTGCCCACCCTCCAGCACTAGGGGGCGCAGCACAGAGGATGCCCGTTTGCCCCTCAACACACTGGGCCTGGGCCCAGCAGAGTCCTGCCTCCATCTCTCCCCCTTCCACCTCTCATGGTTGTCTCCCTCACACCTGATTGGGAAGCCTTTCCCTGCCCTGCTCTCCCCAAAGCCCACACCCTGCTTTCTTTCCCTCCAGTCTTTTCTACCACTGAGCCTGTTACTTCCTTATCTGCTTGATCATAAACTGATGTCCTCCCGGTGCCCCTGCCCTCCCCAACAGGAGGAGGTAAGCTCCATGGATCAGGACATCACTGTGTTCTCTGCTCTTCTCCTGCTGTTGAGCGACTGGCAGATAATATGTGCTTAATGAATACTGGTGTGAGGACTATCAACCGTTAAACCATAACTTTGTGCAGCAAAGGTAGCAGAATGGCCGCCACTCCTGCGGCTTCAGACTCATGACTTCCGCCTCGGTGACAGCTTGCTCCGGCAGATGTCCCACATAGGTGCCATATCTTTATACTCTCTGTGCCTACCACACAGTCTGGCACATAATTAACCCCCCCCCCCCCCCAAAATGTGAGTAAATGCTAAATGGGAAGAAGCACTTGGAAGGAGATGAGAAAAGGACCAGAAAACCGGCAGAGTGCACAACACAGTATGCGGGTGCCAGGTTGGGAGAGCCGGCTGCCCTTGGGCTTGGGACTCAGTAGGACCCAACAACAATGGAAATAACAGATCTAGCACATTTAGAAGATGGGTCTTTGTGAGAAACACCTGAATGTACCTTCTACTTTTTGCTATTTCATTTTTGATAAAGAGTTGTCATTTCAAATCACAAAATTTGAGGTAGAAAGGAAAAAACACATTAAACATCTAATGCAACCATATTATTCTGTAAGTATGAAAACTGAGGTCAGAGAGGCCAAGTAATACACCTAAAAAGAAGTGGGGACATGAACACTTGGAGTCTCCTGGTTTCTGGGCCCAGGGCCTCAGGCCTATTAGCACTGGGATCTTTTCCTTCTCAGGATGTTTATTGAAAAGAGAAGAAAGGGGGGCCCTGGGTGGCTCAGTCATTAAGCCTTTGCCTTTGGCTCTGGTTGTGATCCCAGGAACCTGGGATCAAGCCCTGCATCCAGTATCCTGGTCAGTGGGAGGCCTGCTTCTCCCTCTCCCACTCCCCCTGCTTGTGTTCCCTCTCTCACGGTCTGTCAAATAAATAAATAAATAAAATGTTTTAAAAAAGAAAAGAAAGGGATGCTTGGGTGGCTCACTCAGTCAGGCATCTGCCTTCGGCTCAGGTCATGATCCCAGGGTCCTGGGATCGAATCCCATGTCAGGCTCCTTGCTCAGTGGGGAACCTGCTCCTCCCTTTCCCTCTGCCTGCTGCTCCCTCTGCTTGTGCTCTTTCTCTCTGACAAATAAATAGAGAAAATCTTTAAAAAAAAAAAGAAAGAAAGAAAAAGAAAAGAGAAGAAAAGGAAAGAAAAAGTACTTTGGTTGTTCCATTAGGAGTGATGTATTGTATTTTCTAGACTAACCCTGTAAGCAACAGTCTTTATTAAAAAACAACACCCCCCCAAAAACTAGTAAATTAATTTACCTGAAAATAGTTTCCTAGCTTAATCCTAATTTTAGGCAGACAAATCAGCTATGAATATGTTGACAATAGGGATTTTGTTGGGATGTTAGCCTCAACGCCAAGACAACAGCAACATCATTTGTCGCAAAGCTCTTAAGCCATTCTTATTGAGTGGTTTCTGGAAGGTTTTTACAGCAGCCTAACTCTTCCAAAATGCCTGTTACAACTTGGCATCAATAATTAGTCTCTGAAAATGGCTTTAGAATCAATCAAAACAGTCAAATCAGAGCTGAAGAAGCACAAGTATTCTCAAGAGAACATACTACTTAATGGGCAAATCAGGCACTCAGTATTGAAGACATTATTATTTTTAAAAGTTCAATATTTTGGGGGCGCCTGGGTGGCTCAGTGGGTTAAAGCCTCTGCCTTCGGCTCAGGTCATGATCCCAGGGTCATGGGATCGAGCCCCGCATGGGGCTCTCTGCTCTGCAGGGAAGCCTGCTTCCTCCTCTCTCTCTCTCTCTCTCTGCCTGCCTCTCTGCCTACTCGAGGTCTCTGTCTGTCAAATAAATAAATAAAATCTTTAAAAAAATAAATAAATAAAAAATAAAATAAATAAAAATAAAAATAAAATAAAAAAAAATAAAAGTTCAATATTTTGAAGTATACATGTGAAAATTTTACAAAAAATTTTGGATGACTTTTTATTAGACAAAATAAATTTCTGTAGTGCTATCTATGTGACTATTCAATGTGCTGTAAAATTTTAAAAACTGTAAGTATTTGAGTGCTTACTCCAATATTTACCAAATTAAAAAATGATAACACTAGCCTTTCACTCATGCGCCTCTTGATTTGTTCTCCAAAGAAACAAAACCAAAATCAAAATGAAACTACTACTACTACCAAGCTGAGGAATGTAATCAGAATGAAAAGTATTTTCAGGGGCGCCTGGGTGGTTCAGTTGGTTCAGCATCTGCCTTTGGCTCAGGTCATGATTCCAGGGAGCCTGTTTTTCCCTCTCCCTCTGCTGCTCTCCCTGCTTGTGTTCTCTCTCTCTCTCTCTGTCCAATAAATACATAAAATCTTAAAAAAAAAAAAAAAGATTGTCCAAGAATTCAGACCATGTGCTTTTTGTCCAAGATAAAAAATAAATTTCAAATTCATTCATTACTTTCTGCCCTTTTCCCAAAACATTATAAAATAACACAATACAAACAAAAATCTACAAAATAGCAAAAGTTTTATCAGGTACAATAGGTATTTTCATTCAAGTATTTTTAAAAGATTTCATTTATTTATTTGAGAGAAAGCACAGGGGTGGGGGGCACACAGGGCAGGGGGAGAAAGAGAAGCAGACTCCCTGCTGAGCAGAGAACCTGATGCTCATACTTTCCATCCTAGGACCCTGAGATCGTGACCTGAGCCAAAGTCAGGTGCTTAACTGACTGAGTGACCTAGGCGCCCTTCCATTTGTATTTTATAAGCAAAGTAAGACAACAAGAAGCCAAGTGCCTTGCCTGGAGTCACAAAGAGAGCCCAGCCAGTCTTAGCACTCAAAGGGCTAACCCTCTTCTAGCTGCCCGTCGCTCAATGTGGTTCAGTAATAAATTAAATAGAAATAAAAGTAGCTATTAATAGTTTGGCATTTCCCACTTCATTCTAGGATGTGAATCCCATGTTCAAGGCAGTTAGAAGAACTCTACATCTTTTAATTCAGGATGGCTCTCTAAGGCAGCACAACAGACCTTCCTAGTGAAGGGATCCTTATACTCTTAGGCAGGTTGAGGAGGAACCAATAAAAATTTAAGAAAACAACTATCATATTCTTTGCAGAAAGTGTATTTTCAGCTCCAAAGTTTTTTTTTTTTTCTTTTTAAAAATCTCTTAAGGACAGAAGCCTACGATAAAGCCTGCCCAAATTTTCAGGCACCCACCATCCCAACCAGGAAGCCAGGGCTGAGAAGTGCCAGCCCACTCAAAGCCCAAACGACAGCGCATGGGAAAAAGCCAAAAAGGGAAGAGAAATGAAATGGAAGAAGGAAAGGGAGAAAGGAGAGAAAAACAGCATGGGAGAGGAGTGAATGAAAAGGTTCAAAGAGCAGGAGTGAAGGGAAAGTGTGGGCCAGCTATCTGAGGCGTAAGCAGGCTGCTGATCCCAGCACAATTCAGAGCTGCTGGTTAACACCGTCCTGTGGGCAGTTTCTCTGAGCAGCAGGCGAGCTCACTTGGAAGCTTCCCCCAAAATGCACATACCAGTTCTTGTTCCATTTATGTGCGAACTCAACGAGCAGGATGAGTTGGATGCCTATGAAGATGAAGCCTCCGACGGCTCCCACATAGCGCCAGGCTGCAAAAGAAGACCATCGTCCCAAAGGAGCTGAGGTGACTGTTCTGGCATTGAGTTCAAAGGAGAATAAAGACTATAGTTATCTTTACCGTGTTCTTCTTGTACCTTTAATTTCCAGGCAATCCCATACAATGGGTGCCACCACTATACCCACTTCACAGATGAGAAAAATGGAGAGTCCATGTAAACCAACCAAGTCCCATAGTTAGTAAAGGACTAGGCTGGGATGTGAACACACAGAGTGTGGCTCGGGAGCACCTGGACTTAACCTCCATACCGCATCTGCCAGATAGCCTAAAAGATGAAGTCGTTCATAAAATCAACAATGACCCACAATCTAAAACTAAAAAACACAAGTTATGAGGTAAAAAAAGGTTCAAACTGTATTGCCCATGGAGTCACCAGAGACTAGTAGAGAAATGAGGTTCAGAGAGACTCAGATCCACTTCTCTGCGACACAGAAGCTCTAACCTTGAGTGAGCCATGTCGCTCCTCTGGGTTACAGCTTGTCTGTAAAAATGACTGAGCTGCACTAGAGGACCACTGGGCCCCTTCCCACCCTAAATCTACCATTTCCATACATAAAAGTACATCTGTAGGGAACAGAAAACTAAGTAACAGCATTTTAGGAAAAAAATAAGACTTAAATATAACTTCCTTAAGGACTACAAAAATTAGTATGACCCTAGGGGCACCTGGGTGGCTCAGTGGGTGAAGTGTCTGTCTTCAGCTCAAGTGGTATCGCAGGGTCCTGGAATCGAGCCCCACATCAGGCTCCCTGCTCAGTGAGGAGCCTACCTCTCCCTCTGCCTCTGCCTCTTCTCTCCCCACCTGGTCCATGCATATATGCGCTTTCTCTCTCAAATTAGTAAATGAAATCTTGAAACAAAAACAAAAAAATTAGTATGACCCTAAAAACTAGCCAGACCCTAGTGACCATCTGAGGGGCTGTGGGCTGTTCCTTACGGACGGCTACTTCGTGCATGTTTTTACTACTTGAACTAGACACATGAATTTGTATGGGTTAAACAGAGTTTCGAACCACTGAAATTCAGGCTTTTTTCCCTTCCGGACTCTTATGAAAAAAGGCCCCTGTTTCAGGTATGATTAAAGGCTTCCAATTAAATTAATTTTGGTAAATCCTACATAATTCGGTGTTACACAGTTTCACATCAGGTAAGTTTACAGGTAGGACTAGGACTAGAGGAAGCCGGTCTGATCTCACCACAGCTGCAGGCAGATCTGAAGCTGTTAGGACAGCCCGAGGTCGGGAGCAGGCGGATTTCCCGGGCGGTTCCCTGGGAAAGAACAAGGCCTCCCTGGGCCCATTCAAACATGGCTGATGGGAGTCATGCTGACAGGCCAACTGGTTTTCAAACACATTTTAAGTGCCCCACTTTTCCCCTCGGGCCAACAGCCTTAAAATTATCCTTTGAATTCTCTCGGCTGCAGAGGAACACCCAGCCAGAAAGGGAGGAAATAGGGGAGAGATCAAGCAGGAGTGGGTGTCGAGGGGAGAAGAGAGGGAGAAGAGGGTGTGGATGAAGAGTGGGCAGGGAAGGAGGGGCTTTTTTATGAAACCACAAGAAAATCACTAATTCAAAATATCAAAGGCACCCCGGACTACGGTTTGCAACAATTTTACAAAACGGGTAAGGACAAAATAAATAGGTACCACCCAAATACCCCATTTGTACCATTCAGAAAGGTCTCCTGATCTGGAATGAAGAAAGCTCCTGAGCACATGGCCCCCAGCAACAGAAGTTTAAAGAACCAAAAGCTGGAAGGGAAAAAAAAAAAAAGAGGAAATGTATTTAAATGATATTCATGGAAGGACAAAAGAGCTCTTAGAAGGTAAGTATGTCAGCCCATGTTTCTGTTGTTGGTACTGTTCCTTCCAAATCGAGGGGAAGTAATTAAGTGACTGGAGACTGCCTTTTCCCATAATTAGACCAACCCAACCACTTTGTTGAGGTGAGGGGATGATGTAGGGACAGGCCTTAACACAAGAAATAAAAACTCTCGTCTCCGCTGCTTTTCTCGTTGTGGTACTAAGTGTTACAAATAGGACTCTAGTTCTTAGGCCACTGAGGGGTGGCAAGTCCCACCGTCCCTAAGGTCAGTGTCAACAATTTCAACTAGAGGAAGAGTAGTCAGACGGTCTGATGAGCATGAGGTTGAGGAACAGTACTCTAAGCATCAGGGGAGACCACCTACCCCCACTCTCGAAGACCAAAGACTTACCCATTGTGAATATGCGCTCTACAACCTTTGCTGCTATTGATTTTCAGGGTCAGGAGGCAGAAGATGAAGAAGAAACAGGCCATTCCAAAACAGACTCTGTACACTGCAGAATACCCCACCAACTTCTCACAGGTGTCACCAGCTTTAATGCCTTTACAAATATCTTCATAAAATGGAATCTGAGGAAAAAGAAAAAATTCATCTGTTCAAACTGGGTGAAGAGGGGCTCCTGGCTGACTCAGTCAGAATAGAATGTGACTCTTGATCTTGGGCTGGTGGGTCTGAGCCCCATGTTGGGTGCAGAGATTACTTCAAAAGTAAATAAGTAAATAAAGGGGTGCCTAGGTGGCTCAGTAGGTTAAGCATCTGCCTTTGGCTCAGGTCATGATCCCAGGGTCTTAGAATCAAGCCCCACCTGGCACCCTGCTCAGCAGGGAGTCTGCTTCTCCCTCTCCTTCAGCCCGGTCTCCTCTGCTTGTGCTCTTATGCTCCCTCTCCCTCTCTCTCTCTCTGAAATAAATTAATAAATAAATAAAATCTTAAAATAAATAGACTTCTAAAAAAAAGAAAGCCAGATAAGGAAGGGATGTCATGAAGTGTTTGTTCAGCACAAGTCATAACCCAATGTGGAAATGTACGTGGTGCACAGAGAAATGCAGACTGAGAAAAAAGTCCCTCTTCCAAAGACTTTTTCTTAATTTTCTCGGAATCTTTTTTTTTTTTTTAAAGATTTTATTTATTTGATAGAGATCACAAGTAGGCAGAGAGGCAGGCAGAGAGAGGCAGCGGGAAGCAGGCTCCCTCCCTGCTGAGCATAGAGCCCATGTAGGACTCAATCCCAGGACCCTGGGATCATGACCTGAGCCAAAAGCAGAGGCTTTAACCCACTGAGCCACCCAGGCACCCCTCTCCGAATCATTTTTAAAGATATAGTGCTATAATGTACCATTTCACCTTTACTTAGTCTAATGAATTCTGACGTCTAGAATCAGAACTTTAAAAAAAAAAAATTATACAGTAATACACAGATTATTTTTTTTGAAATGCATATACAGACTAAAAAGTGAAAGACTTCCTTCAGTCCCACCCCAAAATATCACTCCTCTCCTCAAGAGTTAACAATTTGGTGGGTATTTTTATTAGTTTACAAGTGTGTCCCCAACCCCAATATTCATTCATAATATACCCACATACACATACGTACATATATACACTTGTATGTGGCATATATACAGTGTATAAACAAAAAACTTTGTTAAAGAGTATACGTATTGTTCTACAATGTTTTTTCCTAATTAACAATAAGCCATAGAGACCTTTCCCTATTAATTTACGTAGAATTCCAATCCACTTTTTAACCACTATTTAATATTTTATGGTTAAGAATAGATGAAAACTGATAAGCATTCCCACAGTGAACACCTGGAGACGATTTTTTGTTTTCTGTTATTTGTGGTTTTTTGTTATTACACACACTGACTCAGTAAACACTGTTACGCATGCTTCATTGAACATGTGCCTTATATGGATAGACTGCTGACCTAGAAATGGAATCAAATTTTAAAGTTTCAAGAGGTAAAGTCAAACCATGCTTTTGAAGACTGTACCAATTTATATCTCATCAGTAATATTGGAGACTGCTCACCATTCCCAACGTGAACATCCAATTTAAAGATAAGGTGTAAGTTCAGAACAAATGGCCCCATAATATGGCACTTTGGTATGCGAATTATTTTTATCTGAAAACAATCAAGTTCTAGGAGACTCAAAAAAATGTTGACCTCCCTGATAATTGCCTAAAAAAATTTAGACTGGGGGGCATGGATTTAATAGAGGACCTGCTCCAGGAAGAGAGCTACTGCCACAGAGAAGCACAGAATACTGTGAACTCAGTGTGGTAGAGAAGAGGAATTGAGCAAGGTCTGTTTGTAAAAATTCCTTTCTCCATCCCTTGCTTCCATATGGCTCAGTAAACATTTGTTTACCAAACATTCGCTCCTCTTCATCCTCCTGGAAATTACTTTTCTTCCCATCGAAGTCTCGGGTCCCTTCGCCCTTCTCCTTAGTTCAGGATAACATATATATCTCCTTTTGCCCTTCTTTGGAATCTCATGCTTATGAAATTATGTGGATTCCACCAAAGTACAAAATTAAGTTTGACTCTTCCAGATTAATCTGTCTCATGTCAATTTAATTTTTAGACCAGCCAAAAGATTCTTGAAAGGCAAAGAAAAAATTTTCCTTCCAAAAAAAAAAAAAAAAAAAAACCCACTATCTTGTTTCAATGTCCATCTTCCTCGTTACAAGTAAGGTTCACATCATCTGTTAAATTTATAGCTATCTGGATTTTACTCTGTGAATTGGATATTAATTGGGCTTTCTTTTTTATTCACTAGCATTCTTTATGAGTCTTAACCTTCTGAGAAAGGTTGACAATGCTTTATTCTAGTCCAACCAGAAGGTTTCAGTGTAAAATCTATGCATATTATTGGAATAATTAAAATCTTACATAATGAGAACAAGCAGGGTATTTCTATTAATGTTGGGAAATAAAGTGGTTAAAAAAAAAAGAAACCTTGCTTCTTATTAACATTGAAGTTGAACATTCTTCAAAATAAAAAAATAAGTTGAAAATCACACTGTAACAAGACAAAAAAATATTGCAGAGGAAAAAAAAATGACACAAAGCTGGAAGTAAAACTGAAGCATAACAATTTGGTTTTATCCTCAGAAAAGATCTTAAAGGAACAATAGCAACTGAGGCTATTCAGATTTCCATAAGCAAAAAGACTAAGTGTAACCGGAGTTCATTTTCCTGAATGAGGATTCCCTCCACTCAAAAAAGGTCCACAGTCATTACTACACCCTAATCTGAAACATGTTTCTCTGAAACAACATGTTTTTTCAAGTTAGTGCCTCAGGCAAAAATGTGTTGCTGCTGAGACCCAATTAAGTATAGCTCCCTTTTTTGTGAACAGATGGATACAAAAGTTTTCACAAAGAAATGTCAAATATTTTGTATTCACAAAGTTTCTGCAACCGCAATTTTTTTTTTTAAAGATCCAATCAAGACGTAAAGGCATAGAGAGAGACACAACTGTGTTTCTGAAAAGGCTACAAAACAAAGTAGCAGACATGTAGGATTGCCAGATAAAACACAAAATATGTAATTAAATTTTGAATAAATAACTACTAATTGTTTAGTATGTCTGCAGGAGTGCTGACAGTAATGACTCCATCTTTGGTCCTCCATTTAGTTTGTGCTCATTCAATGACCCCTCTTGGGGTCCCCTGAGGATTAATATACATACCTTAGAAATGTCTGCCAAGCCTAGGATAAGGGTTGCGGGGAAGGCTTGTTTGGGGCTCCTGTGAATCTGTTAGATATACCACAGGTGGTGTCACAGATCTAATTAAAGACTGGCTGTCAATGAGGGGCCTAACAACCTTCTGATCTCATGATAGTCCCTTCTGCCATGTCCCCTCACTCTGTAAAATCTGGACTAAGGTCTGGACTTTGCAGAGAATTAACTGTGCAGCTGCTATAGATCATTGTCTGCCAGATTCACCCCCCCCTGCCATTCCTGCCTCACCCTCACCATCAATAAGGTACCCTGAATAAAACTCTATAAATTGTATGAAGTTGCTTGCTTCATTTTCCAGTCTCAAAATTGCCTTCTTAGTTTGGGGGACACTTTACTGTTCCTCTCCTATCTTCCAACAATGCCCCCATACAATATTTGGGACATACTTATACTAAATATTACATGAGACATACTTATACTAAAAAGAGCAATCCTTTTGCACAAGATAAAGCTAAAAGAAAATTCAGGATCTCGCTCCAAAGAGCCAGGTGTACTACTCTAATGCTAAGAAGTCTGGTCCCCATCCTACACGCAAGAGAAAACAACAATTTTAGCTACATGGAGGTAGGGCTGGAAAGGCAACCGGCTTCAGGCAGGAGGGTTAGTTGAAAGGCCACTGGTTTAATAGTCCAGTGGATTGTCGATGGATGCCAACAGTCAATGAATGAAGAAGGTAAACCACTGGCAGGGAGACCAGAAATTCTATAGGTAGAGATCAGAGTTGGTAGGACTATATGGATGACAAGAAAGAAGTAAAGGAAGTGGGCAGGTGCTGTTTGGTGGGGGAGTAGGGTTGGTAGAGGACAAACAGTTGAACTAGAAGAACAGATCAGGAGTTTGTGTTAACTTATAGGGTTCAAAGCATCCTGGGGCATCGCAGTGAGAATGTCTGGTCTGGAAATTCCTCCAGGACAGTAATTAGGACTAGACACAAGAACACAGGAAGCACCCCATGCAGGTAATGAGAGGAGTCAGCAAGTGCTTTCTGAATTTTGAGTGTGAATTTTTAGCTGTGTTTTGTAAGTGAGTAAACTCACATGGTTAAAATCTTCAGATATTCAACATCCAAAAAACAAATAATCCATTAAAAACTCAGCAGAAGACATGAATAGACATTTCTCCAAGGAAGACAGATACATGAAAAGATGTGCATCACCTACCATCACGGAAATACAAATTAAAATTACAATGAAATGTCACCTCACACCTGTCAGAATGGCTAAATTCAATAACACAAGAAAAACAGGTGTTGGCAAGGATGTGGAGAAAAGGGATCCCTCGTGAACTATCGGTTGGAATGCAAACTGGTGCAGCCACTCTGGAAAATACTACGGAGCTTCCTCGAAAAGTTAAAAACAGAACTACCCTATGACTCAGCAATCACATTACTGGGTACTTATCCAAAGAATATAAAAACACTAATTCAAAGGGATACATGCACCCCTATGTTTACAGCAGCATTATTTACAACAGCCAAATTATGGAAGCAGCCCAAGTGTCCATCAATAGATGAATGGATTAAGAAGAGGTGGTATGAGTAAATGTATATAAATATACACCTGTGTGTACACACACACACACACACACACACACACACACTCTGGACTATTACTCAGCCACAAAAAAGAATGAAATCCTGCCCTTTGCAATGACGTGGATAGAGCTAGAGAGTATTATGCTGAGCGAAATAAGTCAGCCAGAGAAAGACAAATACCATATGACTTCACTCCTATATGGAATTTAAGAAACAAAACAAGTGAGCAAAGGGGGAAAAAAAGGAGAAAGAGAGAGAGATAGAGAAACCAAGAAAGAGTGAACTTGTCATGAAATGAAATGAGTGATGGTTGATGTATGGAATTGTTGAATCACTATACTGTACACCTGAAATTAAAATAACATTGCATCTCAACTAACTGCAATTAAAATAAAACTTAGTTTAAAATTTTTTTTTCAAAAATAAATAAATACAAAAGCACCTGTGTGGCTCAGTCAGTTAAGCATCTTGATTTCCCCTCAGGTCATAATCTCAGGGTCCTGGGATCAAGCCCAGTGGCAGGCTCCCCTGCTTGACTTGTCTCCCTCTGCCCCTTCCCCTGCTAGCGCACATTAGCATTTTCTCTCTCTCTCTCAAATAAATAGGTAAATCTTTAAAAAATAAATAGACACAGGTGCCTGGGTGGCTCAGTGGGTTAAAGCCTCTGCCTTCGGCTCAGGTCATGATCCCAGAGTCCTGGAATCGAGCAATGCATCAGGCTCTCTGCACAGCGGGGAGTCTGTGTCTTCTTCTCTCTCTGCCTGCCTCTCTGCCTACTTGTGATCTCTGTCAAATAAATAAATAAAATCTTAAAAAATATAAAAATAAAAAAATAAAAAATAAATAGACAGATAGAAAATAAATAATAAATTCTTTGGATACTGACATAATGGGAGAGCCCACACGAAGTGAATGTTTCTAAACTTTTCAGAGAGGAACAAAAGCTATACCCATATTAAGTAATGCTGTGAGAAACAGGTAACATTGCTTTAAATCTGTAAAAGCTACATTCACGGAGGCATGACACCACCTCACTTATTCAGCTGTTTTATTTAAGCGGGATTTATTGCTCTACAATATTCATTCAGCTTTTTCTTCCTTCCCTTCTTTCTTCCACTCAATCAACAAAAACTAATTCCTGACACCTCCCTCTCCCCCCCAACTATAACACCTGCAAGTCAGTACCCCTTTCATCTCCACCAGCCCATCTTTTACCTTCAGTCCCCTCTCCCCCACCCCAACAATCCTCACACCCATTTCAAGAAAAATGCTAATGCCAGGAGGGCCTAACCTCGAATTCTATCACCACCCCCCAAAATCCCCTCCCTTATTTACTCCCAGAGGCTCTCAGGCTCATCAGTGGGTGACTATGTGGCATTGAGTATTTCATCCCAAATAGAAGTAGCCAAACAACCGGTTGCTCTGTACTAAGACCTGCCTTACGCTCTGTGGGTGACTTAGTCATTTAGTCCTCAGTAAGTGGTGAATATTTTTAAGTGAAGAACCTCCATTTGAACAAGCCAAGAGAATTTACCAAGGGGAATTTGCTCTGATTAAATATTTGCTATCCAAGCTCCATCCCAGTTTTAGAAAAAGAAAACTCACATCACAAACAGACTCTACACTGTGCGGGGGAGAAGGTGACGGGCCTGCTCAGGGTGTTGCCTCTTCAAGTCTGGCTCTGGGCATCCAAGGACACTACTTTGATGTTGGTTCTGTAGGGACCTGTGGGCAAGAGGCTTCCTTTCAACCCTCAAGGCAGCTAAACTCAGAGCCATCATATTATCAGTAAGAGTAAACAAGGACTCAGTAGCCTTCCCACCCTAACTCCACTACTAACCTGAGCAAATATCACACTCTCTCTGAGCTTCAATTTCCCTATTTGTACAACAAAATAATATTGCCACCACCTTATGAAGTTCTCCCAAGAATTAAATCAGTCAGTCCTCGTAAAGTGCTTGCCATGGTTCCTATTCCAACATAGCCATGAAGTAAACTTCCTGGGTGCCTGGGCTGGCTCGGTCCTGAGAGCATGGGACTCCACACTTGGCATGGAGCCTACTAAAAACATAACAAAACAACAAAACAAAAGGAAAAGAAAAACAAAACAACCCCTCACACAGTAAGTTTCCTTAAATTCAAAGGTGCTGTCTATCTTATAAAAAGAACTTTGGGGAGAGGGAATCAGCACATTACATGAATGACAGTTTCCTGCATTCTGATTTAAACATGGGGGGAATAAGCATCTTAGAATTCAGTAGATGCTCTACTCATTTTGCCAAGGATTCATACTGCAATAGTCAAGAAAATATATCTGGGGGCACCAGGGTGGCTCAGTCACTGGGTGTCTGCCTTCGGCTCAGGTCATGATCCCAGTGTCCTGGGATCAAGCCCCCCATCAGGCTCCCTGCTCAGTGGGAAACCTTCTTCTCCCTCTCACACTCTCCCTGCTTGGGTTCCCTCTCTCACTATGTCTCTCTCTGTCAAATAAATAAATGGGGGGAAAAAAAGAAAGAAAGAAAATATATCTGAACTCCCCAATCAGGGAAGATATTTTCAAAACATCAACACAAGTATTAAGCGCAAAGAGATGGAGCTAGAAGAAACCCCAAATGATGTTTCCTGCACAAGAGAGACACTAACTATGCTCCCCGAACAATTTCTATCTCAGATGAATAAATATAAAGAAACTACAGAAGAGCCACAGAAAGGCCCACATACAGCTCTGGTTGGCCAGGGGCCCAGATGCTGCAAACCCAGAAGAACAGACTTTGGGAGGTTTCTTAAAGAAACAGAGAGGAGAAAGATGAGATTGGTGCCCCTCTGATATGGAAGTGTTATTTGGGAAAGATAAGAAAATGGTATATTAGCAAAGCTAATGACTCTTACAGTCTATCTGATTTCTAGAAGGCTGCAAGAATCCAAGGTGCCAAAAAAGCTGTAGGCAGTTTGGCCTGAGTCATAGCATGAAAACTAGAAGAACTGGGTCTTCAAGTTCAGTTTAATATCCCTTACCTGAACATGAATTTCAGAACCAGAGCCTCTTTCTGTCTGCCTCTCCTCTTTCTGGAATTCCACTGATCTTCAAACTTTCTAAGACAACTTGGTTTTTCTCTGTGGAATAACTCCAGGTCCAGCAATGTCTGTCTGCTACCCACCGACCGCCAGGAGCTGTGAAAGGGGGAATGCTGAGGTCAGCTTCCGTGCTCCCGGGGACCACCTCCAGGCTCATTCCTTGGTAAGGAGTCAAGTCTACATTTGTCATTATTAAAAGCCACAAGAGAAACTAAACTTAAATGTTTAATGTCTAGTTTTATCTGACCCCGTCACCTCTGAAATCAGGAACTTAATGCTCCCAGTGGTAACTCTGCAGAATCTCAGAAGCATGAGACAGAGACTAGCATTAGGGCTCACAGCCCCTTCACCACAAGCACTTCATCAGGATGGAGCAGCCACAAATTTGATTAGATGGAAAACAACTCTGATCAAACTGTAAACAAAAAGCTTTCAATCCAAACAAGACAATTCCCAGAGTACTGACTAATTATGATGGAATGAAGGGATCCTCCACAAAAGGAGACGGACCAACTAATGTCAGTCTCTGTAAACAGAGAATGAGTTAACATCCAAGGTGGAATGTACAAACCAAATCGTACAAGTAACCAGTCTTGAATGAGAAGTCGATCCCAGTGAAAACTTACGTAACTCTTCAAGGAGGCAAAGAATTTGGTGACTGGGGGCCAGGGAATGGGTAGGTCCTCTTTGCTGATTTGGGGTAAGCCTACAGATAAAGGCAGAGGAACTCAGGTATAGGAATCCTGGTTTCTAGTTTGACAGCTGATCCAAAGGTCGACCAGTGGGGAAGAGGAATCACAGTGAAAGACCCGCGGATCCCCTTACCCAAGAATTCAACACTGCCACTGGATGCAAACAGCAAGAGGTTTATTGGGTCGCAGGTACCGGCGGGTGGTCGGCAGCTCCAGCTAACCGAGCACACCAACCGAGGGGAAAGCGGGGTTTTTATAGATTGGCACAAACAGGTTTTGGGTGGGGTAGAGCTGATTGGCTGACAATTTGAACTTTTGAAAGAGGCACCCTCGGTGTTAGTGGATTGGTTTCGGGGGTCCGCGCGCGCGAAGGGGGAGTACATTTGAAAAGCTTGTGCGCGCGAAGGGGGAGCAAGGAAGGGGGTTGGGCCTCATTACTCAGCAGGAAAATATCTTGCCTACTTGACTATGTGGCCCCCTGCCTACGTGACTATGCCTCTTAGCAGAAGGTATCTTGTTTGAACAGGCGACAAGTGTCACACCCTAAAAGCCAAGCGGTTACAGAAAGGCAAAAGAGCAGTTAATTATATAATTCATCACACAATTTATAATCTAACCTTATACCTAAAAAGCCAGCGGTTCACAGAAAAGCAAACAAGCGGTTAGTTCTCCTATCTATCTCTTAAGGGAGGGGACTTTCCAGGGCAGGGGTCTTTCAACAGAAGAGCGGTTTCAAAGCAGTGGGGCAATACTTCACTTAAAAACAAATTGCAGGGGTGCCTGGGTGGCTCAGTGGGTTAAGGTCTCTGCCTTAGGCTCGGGTCATGATCTCGGGGTCCTGGAATGGAACCCCACATCGGGCTCTCTGCTCGGCAGGGAGCCTGCTTCCTCCTCTCTCTTTCTCTCTGCCTGCCTCTCTGCCTACTTGTGATCTCTGTCTGTCAAATAAATAAATAAAATCTTTAAAAAAACGAAACAAAACAAATTGCAGGGGCACCTGGGTAGCTCAGTCAGTTAAGTGTCTGCCTTCGGCTCAGGCCATGATCCCAGAGTCGGGCTCCCTGCTCAGTGGGAAGCCTGCTTCTCCCTCTCCTTCTGCCTGCCTCCCCTTGCTTGTGCATCCCACACATGCTCTCTCTCTGTCAAATTAATAAATAATTGATCATTAATAAATGTATTTATAAATTAATAGACTAATAAATTGTTTGAATAATTAATAAATATAAATCTTAGTTTAAAGATTAGTAAATTAAAACTCTTTTTTTTTTAATTGCACGGGAGGTGCCTGTATCAAGAGGACGTGTGAGCAGGTGACTCAGCAAGGGCACGGAACTCCAGGAAGCTGGCTGGACTAGAGCTACAGATTTGGTAGAGCAGCAGAAATGGCTGTCAGTAGACTCCCCTGGAGAGGAACGTGGTGAAGGTGGGGAGGGGGATGGTGGACACAACCCAGAACCCTGGAGAATACAAATATTCAGGGGCTGGGAAGAAGGAAAAACTCAAGGAAGAAACTGAAAAGGTCCAGAACTGAAGGAGGAGACTTAGAAAGAGAGGCTTTCAAGAAGCAGAGCGAGGTCAGCAGCATCAAATACCACCAACATGAGTAGGACTGAGAAGGAACACAGGGTCTGGCTGCCGGCAGTCCTTTGGGACACTGAATCAGAATATTCTCTAGAGCCAGTGGGAGCAGAAGCCAGGATGCAGATGGCCGAGGAGATAGCCAGGCTCTGTGTAGGGATCAGGAAGTGAACCCAGAGGGTCTTCCACCCCTGTTTTCAAGAAACCTAATGGCAAATGCAAGGGGTCCAAGGATCATTCCTAAATGTCACTGATTTGTGATTACACAGCAATACATAATTACATGCCTGTTGCCAGGAAAAATGTAAATTACCATAAAATAGAGAAAATATAAGGGGCACCCGGGTGGCTCAGTCAGTTAAGTGGCTGGCTCTCGATTTCAGCTCAGGTCATGGTCTCAGGACTGTGAGATGGAGCCCCACTGCGGCTCCATGCTGGGCTCAAGCCTGCTCAAGTTTCTCTCTCTCCCTCTGCTCCCCTCACCCCACCGCCTCGCACCCAAGGACATGCACACCTTCTCCCTCTCTCTCTCTTTCAAAATAAATAGATAAATAAATAACTAAATAAATAATAAAATAAAATAAAATAGAAAATATTATTCTCGACCATTGTCCCCCCAGCTCTAACTCGATTGCTTTCCAGAGGTAATAAGCACCGTCGCAGCTGCGCGTGGACCCTTCTGGACCCTTCGCTGTGCTGCTCTCCACTCATTGTGTCGTGCAGATCGCTGCATGTCTGCACCAACCATCCTTTAGTTTCTTTTACCCAAATGGCAGACGTTTAGGCTGTTTCTGATTGTTCATCATTACTTCATCCATAATTCACAAACAAAGCACACTGGGTATTTTCCCTATTGTGCATCTCTCTCAGCACATGTGTAAAACATCAAGGAGGACAGCTACCAAGAAGGTAATCTGGGGGTCAGAAAGTCACTATGTTTGAAATTTGAGCAGGTACTACTAAGCTCTCCCCAGGGAGGGTTTCTGAGAACTCGAGGGCTGGAGTGACAAGTGGAGGAAAAGGAAGGAAGGACACAACTTTCAGAGCCACTGGCCTCTCAGGGTCAGCATCTCAATCCTTTTTCTTGGGGGTCTTTGTCCAGAAGCACTGCAAGGGGGTAAGATAGGGATGGGGCCCTCTGACTCTAAGGAAAAAATCTATACCTAACCACAGAGACACCTTATAACTCACCACAGAGCACTGTACTCCGTTTTACTGGCAAATAAGGTTACTGTCCACCCTGTCCCTCCCACAGAGGACAGGGTCTGAAGGAGTTTGTACCTGTCCTGAGGGAAAGAGGCCACGGAAGAATCACCCGTGAAGGCAGAGATGCTGGACTTTCTCTAACGAGAAGATGAAACATCTCAACAAGCAAAACTTTCTATTCAGATCACTTACCAGATAGAAGACATGTTCAGAGCCCAAGTGAGCCCCAAATCAATGGTCTTTGTGACTATGTGGACTGGAATACAGTGATACACAAATTCAACTGTGTGCCTGTCTTCTATGAATAATTTTTTAGACCCAGTAAAACTAGATTTCACATGTGCAATCTTTCTTCTATCCTATATGTTAATGTCAATCAAGCATTTTCATGGTTAATATTAATTGTTCGTGATTTTTGCCTTAGGTAGGACATGAGAATCTAATATCCCCCCCAAAAACTGCACCCTACCACACCTCTAATTGCAAGTTTCTGAGAGCCCCTACTCCCTAATCCTCGTACTGAGGACCAGGACATGGCATATGTTCAGGTTTCTGGCCCAGCATCTTTTCCATTTTACAATTTACCTGACTTGGAATGGGGAGTCCTTGGCAGCTGGGGAAGCAAGGTACCCACACACTCATCTTCTCCCTCCCCACTTTTTCCTGATCACCAAAATGCTTCATCTGACTACAGAAGAAGAGTACAGATTATTTTTATCTGTGAATAATTTATCATTTATTTCAAAAGGCCACGCATACCAAGACAGAGCATTAAACGTGTCACAGTAAATTTATTGCTGCAATATTCTTGTCTCGTGGATCTAGCACGTGGTTGACACATCCCAA
Source organism: Mustela erminea (assembly GCF_009829155.1). Lineage (NCBI taxonomy): Eukaryota > Metazoa > Chordata > Mammalia > Carnivora > Mustelidae > Mustela > Mustela erminea. The sequence goes on along the minus strand of NC_045616.1, from coordinate 59,463,429 downwards.
TTATCTACAACTGAAAGCAAGGACTCTGGTGTCCTCAATGTAACTTTTAACCATTGAAGTTCTCCTCCCAAGGTGGACAGACTGACTGTACATGACATGCATAGGGCCACTGACAACAGAACACAAGAATCAAAAACTCACAGTCTGTGGGTTAAATCCCGTTAGCTTCTGTTTAGGAAAATAAAGTTTGATTAGAACACGGCCACACTCATTTGCTGGCACATTGTTTTGGCTGCTTTTGCCCTACAATGGCAGCATCTGAGAAGTTGCTAGAGACCACAAAAACCCCCAGACTGGAGAATGTTATCTAGCTGGCTTTCTACAGGAAAAGCTCACCAGCTCTACAGATCAAAAGCCAAAGGAGGAGCAGAGAGGTCCTAGGACTCTGCCCTGCCTTCTCACCTCTACAAGACTCTGGAACTTGTGCTTTAAATGAATCCAACTGTGTATCTCCCATATGCCATTTTTAGAGCAGCAAATTAAGTATTTTAATTTAGCTGCAGGGTGGTGGGGGTGGGGGGGACAGGCATGGGAGTCCCAGTGCTCCTCGCCACAGGCCAGAAGCCCTCAAGAGCTCTAAAAGAGAAAAGTCCTCACATCTGTTATGCAAACACACTCCATGCAACCAAAAATAAAACCCACTCTGATGAAAGCCGCCATTTGGAAAGATAATTTTAGACTTATTCTGAGACTGTAGAAACAGTCATCACTGAAATGTAAAAACCACACCCCCAAAATGCCTGACCCCCTAGAGGTACAGCCTTAAGCTTAGAGGGCTAGACACATTCCCTCACAAACCTCTACCCTCACCCAGGCTCCTCTGCTTGCAGTCAAGGACACAGAGAAAACATTCCTGAGTGCTAACGTGACCCCAAAGGTTAACAGAAATGATGGCGAAGCTGAGGGCACTGTCTCCAAGTCACTAATGGAGTTCACACACCCGGAGCTTTCAAACCCGTCCCCGTGTGCACACTTGCCATCTAACATCAAGGGGCTCCTCCTGAGTGCAGTTACTAAACCATTCTGCTTCCCCTACCTGGGGGCCAGTTCTCTAAGGACGACAACTGTGTTACTACTTACATACCCTTGCACCTCGCCCAGGGCTTGGCACTTACATAGGAAAGAAGGAAAGATAGGAGGAAGGAAGGAATTATTTGACTTAAAAGACTTTTCCAAGCACAAACTTGGGCTACAGTTTAACCAAGGAACACGATCCGCCTTTTAAATTCTCAAGAGCATCAAGACTCAACTATTCACAATATTTATGTTTCCTGCTCCCAGCGCTTTGAGGCTACTGACTCTTAGTTCTTTCTGCATCGTGCCATTGGTCTGCTCCCCCGGGCCTGTTTTTATAATGACAGAACTGTTTGCTTCCAACTGGAAGTTCTTGTCTGTTCCATTTATCTGCAGAGGGGTGCCCTGAGGGCCCAGCAGACAGTCGGTGAGGAGATGCTTTTGAAGATGACAGGAAAGGGGGTTCATTCTCCCCTTCCCACAGCCAGATCCATCCTGAAACAGAGATCCTCTTTAACACTTGATGTCCCCCCCAAAAGTTTCTAGGTAATGGATCCTCCAGTCCAAAGACAATAACTATTGTTTCATTGTTCTCTGGCTCCTGGGAAGCTCATTATTCCTGGACAGGGATCAAACTTTTCTACCCTTGGTTCAGATTCAAAAAAAGACTCTCAGCAGGGTCTCCATTAGTTCAAATCGCTGCTTGTACTACAGAACTATTTCCCACCATCATTTTCCCGGAATTCACTTGTGAGCAGGAGGGTGAGGCCCGATCAAGGAGAGGAGGGAGGGATGGCAGGGTTGTGAGGACTCTTGGTTTTCTCCCACATGGTGTTAGGTCTGGATGGAATTGAGACCAAACAAAAGCTGTTCGGAAACACATGCCCCCAAAGTCACCCCCACTTGGAGGGGAGGGGACCCAGAGTATTAAGAGGTGGAAAATTCACTGCCAGCTCCCCATAGGAAAATTCTCATTAAGACATGGTAAAAATATTCTCACGGGGTCCTATCAAGGACTTTGAGGTTTGAGGGCCCAAACCCACCTTTAACCTCAGAAACATATTCATTGATAGACTCTACACATACAAGGTACAACAGTACAATGAACTCAGCTGCTGTTCAGAAAGAGAACTTCTGGAGAGCATTCTATCCCATCTGAATTTAAAAAAACAAAAACAAACAAAAATAGGGCGCCTGGGTGGCTCAGTGGGTTAAGCCACTGCCTTCGGCTCAGGTCATGATCTCAGGGTCCTGGGATCGAGCTCTGCATCGGGCTCTCTGCTCAGCAGGGAGCCTGCTTTCTCCTCTCTCTCTGCCTGCCTCTGCCTACTTGTGATATCTCTCTGTCAAATAAATAAATAAAATCTTTAAAAAAAAAAACAAACAAACAAAAACAAAACAAAACAAAACAAAAAAACTCCAGAATTAAAGAACTGATCTGGTCAGCATTTTTTCCCCCCTAATTTGACACTTGGTCTAACACAAAAACATAAAATGCCAGCTAAGAAAGGGGAGTTCTACTATCTACTACTCTATAAAGCTTCATTGCTTGGTAATAACACCTGATACCAGGTCTCAGATACACAGTTTTCTTCACGTTCAACTGGTAAACATCAAAATCAAAACAAGAGCCAGACTTTCCACTTGAGTGTGAATGACTGTCATTCTAAGCTGGGACAGACTCCTCAGTGTTTTGGATCAAAGCAGAGTATTTTTCATTGCTGATATTTGTTTACTTTTAAAATATAATGACACCAAACACAACCTGAAGGCAGTTTCTGTTTCACATGCAAAGCCGCCAAATAAATGAAAACTAAATTTGCGGTTGCTTCTATTTTCTGCGACAGACCAACCATCATTCCTGGAGCCCAGCTTCTGGTCCGCACCACCAGAAAGCAGCAGATGGGAAGATAAGCTAAGAAAGCTGCCTCAGGCCCGAAGCTGAGCTGCTTACAGAAGAAACACTTCTCCTGTACCACCGGCTCCAGAAGAAAGATTAGCATTCAGGAGGAAGGATAAGTTTTCTATGACCTTCCCTATGAGACTTCTTTGAATACCCAAGGACAACCAAACATACAGGTACGGGCAGGAACAGCACTGGCCAGGCAGCCAGGAGGCCAGCACTCCTGGGGTTCTAGTCTCAGCTCCATCTGGGGTCACAGCCTTGGACAAAACATGTCCCTGCCCTGCTCCCAACCTATCAAATGAGGGGTCTAGTTAGGATTCTGACTTAAGATTCTCCCACTTTTAAAATCTCTAACCTCCGGGGCATCCGGCTGGCTTGGGCCAGCTTGATCTTGATCATGGGGTGGGAGGTTCAAGCCCCACACTGGGTATAGAGATTACTTAAAAAACATCTTTCAGGTGATCAAGATATGTCATGAGATCCAGACCCATGTCAGGCTCTGCGCTTAGCATGGAGTCTGCTTGTCCCCCTCCCTCAGTTCCCCTTCTCCCCTTTTCTCTCTCTTGTGCTCCTTCTCAAACAAATAAAATCTTTAAAAAATAATCATAAAAATCTAAGTAAATGTCCAGTGATGGGGCCTCTGAAGGAGCCAAGTTTAAATTTTAAACAAATGATAATAAAAACCACTGGCCAAACAAGAGCCTGTAGGCCAATGCACAAGTCCTGGGCTCACCGGCAATCTCTGGATGTGGCAATAGCTGGCAACTGGGGGCCCGGATGCTAATGTCAGGCTGGCTGACTTGCAGCAAGTCCTAGGAGAAAATGGAATGTAAGGACTGCTTTTAAGAATGGAATGTAAGGCCTGCTTTTAAGACACTGAAGAGGGGGCACCTGGGTGGCTCAGTGGGGAGCCTGCTTCTCCCTCTCTCTCTGCGGCTCCCTTTGCTTGTACTCTCTCTCTCTCTCTCTCTCTCTCTCTCTGTGTGTGTCAAATAAATAAATAAAACATTTGAAAAAAAATTTAAGTTTAAAGCAAACATATAACAACACAAAAACCTCTGGATCCACAATGTACCACCCAATGCTTGGGTTCTAAAGACAATAACATGCAAAGATTCAGCTAGTTCAGGCACAAATTAGCACATCTCAGTGAATGAGAGCAGCCTGGGGACAGCATGGGACACGAGTGAAGAAAATAGATCTAGGACGGTTCAGGGTAGGCCCATTTAAGTCTGCTCTTATGCTGGCCTGTCACCTGAGCTCACAAGGAGCAAGGCCCACCTGTCCTTCCCTCTCCAAAGCAGGCAGGTTTGGTTTTAGAGGCCCCTCCTCCACGGGAAACAAGGAGAACCTACCTTTCTCCTCCCTCTTAAAAAGCCACGGCAGATTCCCCTGAGCAGATACCCAGGGGACGGAGCCCTCAAAGTGTCATCACTTACTTCCAAACAGAGAAGTTACACCTTGATTTAGTGGTGCAGGTCAGGAGGCTTAAGTCTCTCAAAACAGCCCCTCACCAGCCCATTTTGGGGTTTCTGTGGGGTTTTCTAGTCATCCCACATTCTGAAATGGATTTTTTAATCCCCCAGCATCAAATATCTCAAGACTGATGAGGGAGCAGAAGGCAGTTTGCTGACAAAGCACAAGCGGACCCCACAAACTAGCCCGCTCCCCCAGGTGGGATGGTGTGACATTCCTCAGTCACTCCAGGCTGCCCTAAAGCTAACAAACAGTTAACTGACAGAGATCACAATCTTGCAGGACAGGAGCCTCCACCAGTTTACAAATGTCTCAGTGATTTACAAGGAAAAGGCATTCTAACAAATAGCCTAACTTTTGGAAACCCAGAAACCGTGGACTCCATTTCCTGGAGGCCTGACAGCACCCTCCCCTCCACAGTGATGTGGGAAACAAAGGTAGAAGAGAATGTAAATAAATTAAAATTTCCTTATAACCTGCAGCCCACTGACAAATACTTGAGGCAGGCAGAGTGTAAGTTCCCTCCAGATACCCCCCAAAGGTCTTATGCCTTACTAGAAGAAAAACACCTTCACTTGATAGTAGCCAGGCCTCCAGCATCCCGAGAGTCTTCCTTAGCATATGAAAGTCCTTAGGGAGACCTCCCTTTGTCCTGGCCTCCAGCTCCCTAGGATGTTATCAGTCACTCCTCACAACCCCAGTGCAGCAGGTTTTCCTACCCATGGGTCCTGTCCCCATGCTTTAATAAAATCACCTTTTTGCACCAAAAACATCTCAAGAGTCCTTTCTTGGTCTTCAGCTCAGGACCTCACCAACAATCCAAAAACCATATCTAAATGATACCTGCTTGGGGCCCCGGGGTGGCTCAGTAGGTTACGGTCTCCAACTCTTGGGCTCAGGTCATGATATTGGGGTTATGAGATCGAGCCCAATGTTAGGTTCTGTGGGCAGAGTTTTTTTCTCCTCTCCCATTCTCTCTAATAAATAAATCTTGGGGGGGCGGAGAACTATACCTGTACCACATCAATCGACCTCAATGACCTGCAGTAAAATGGCTCCTACACTTTAGGATGGGAAACATGCCTCAGGAGAAGACAGAGATCATGCCCTGCTTTACCAGCACTGGCAGAGTTTGCTCTGAGCCAAAGTTCTCATGGAAAAGAGGGGTTTCCCTAGTGAAAGGAGGCAGGATGAAGTGTGGCTGGGCAGCTCCTTGCAGTCCCCTCCTGCTCAAATCTAAACTTGGGCTACATTTTGAAACCAAGGCAATAACTGAAAAGGAGGGCTGCCCTCATGTTCTTAACCCACGCACCGATGGCCCATCTGGCTCTGGACAGAGTCCCATCCTCTGTACCCCAACGTGAGAATGCTGCGTACGAGGCAATTGCACACTCCCACCCGGGCCGTTACAAGCACCCACGCTTTCTCCTCTTCCCATCACATCCTCAAACTTTCCACAGCCCAGCAAAGCGGGGGCTGCAGCAAAAGCCCAGTGTGTCTCCCCACAAGAGGACCTTTCAATGCCTGCCTTCAAGCATCGCCTGAGGATGAGGTCAGCCTCCATTCTATAGGCTGCAAACAAGCTGACTTTGTGACCAGCCAGTCTGCCTCCTATGAGGCCCTAAGAATGGAAAAGGAATGGTTTAGCCAACAGAGACCTCATTCCCTATGCAGAAAGCCCAGCCAAACCATTTTTAAGTAAGTACATTCAGGAGAGAGGCATAGAAATGCTTACAAGAGACAATGTGAGGAGTCGGGGTGGCCCCTCTCCCCTTTTCTCCTTCTGTTCCTCCCTGCTCTGACCCCGAATCACACTGTACACACAACCACACCACCTTGCTGAATATCTGTCTCCCACTCAAGAATCGATAATGGCTTCCCACATTTGCCACCACACCATGGTCAAATGCCTAACCTTGGCACTAAAATCCATGCAAGACCATTTCACCTACCCAAATCTCCTCTCTTTGCCCTCCTCCCCACCTACACAGCCTAGTAGCGAAGAACACATTTGGCCCAGGTTCAAATCCCAACTGTACTACTTAGAGCTGGAGGCCTAGGGCATGGTAACGAGATGATTCAGTGCCCCAGCCTCCTCATCTGGAAGGCAGGAGCAAGCACAGCACCCACTGCCCGGCCAACAGCAATAGTGAGGAACCGAGAGAATTCAGGTAAAATGCTCAGAATAAAACCTGGTATGGGGTATCACCCAATAAATATCAGCAATTAAAATACTTATTATTATCACACAAGTCCCTTCCATGAAGCCTCCCTTAGGGATACCCCTCAACACTCAATGTCTTCTGCTTCTTAAATGTTCTACAGAGACCTGGAAATCACAGATACAGGCTCAAGTTGTTAAGGATGGTTTCATGCAGGCAGGTTACCTGGAAGGCCACCAAATGTTAAAATTATTATTATTAAAGTCGTAGTCTAAAATGTATCCTTGTGGGTCCCAAAGGACACCTCCCGCCCCCGCCCCCAAGTCCCCCCACCAAGTAACAATGTTTCTGATGGGTTCACCACTACATGTTTGTGGAGTCTCTGGATTTGTTTCTTGGATCCAAAGCTGAATTCTACGAAGACTGAAATTTTCTGAAGGGCTGGAGTTGCAGCAGAGACATCTGCTACCCGCTCAGAGTTCCCACCACAACCCCTAGGGGATCCTCAGACCAACGCCTGCTACATTAGAAAGAGAACATGAAGTTATCTGGAAGACAGAGGTGATAAATGTGAGATCAGACACCCTGTCAGTATTGCTCTTCTCAAACTTACTGCCACAAACATACAAGATCAAGCCACAGTATGACAAAGAGGACAGGTGCTGACTATCACCAATGCAGGGTGAAGCCTGGTGTGGCCTAACGAGGCAGGGTTAGCTATGGGTCCCCCTGCCTCCAAATTTCCAAAGCATTTTATAGATCCCCTCATATGGCACCTAGTCATTTCTACTTTTTTTATGCCTCAGAAGACATTACACGCTGTCTTCCACAGGAGAAGCTCCGTCTCTCACAGGTCTGAATGCCCCGGAGCTCCCACCGCAGTGCCTTACTGAGGAGAGAGAGCCAACGTTTAAAGCAGTCAGCAGAGAATCGCAATTTCACAAGCTTTCACAGTAGTCCCACTATATTCCAGACCCTAAATTCACAACTATAAAAGCATTACCTAACAGAACTCTTCAAAGGGCCTAATGGATAAGAATGTATCAAGTGTTTTTTAGGAAATGGTTGTTTTGAAGCCTTGAGAGTGAGTGTATGGAAGAGAGTCCGTACCATCAACCTAAGGTTGGGGAGAAGAGACTCTCGTCGGGAGCTGCTCCTGGTGATGTCACCGCCACTGTGGACAAGGTCCATCCGAGTACTGCCTCTGGCCTCCTCCCCATCCTCATTCTGCTGGTCCCTAGGAAAACAGGGTTGGACAGACAGCCTTTCCTCTCCCCCTTTCCTTTGGATCTGCTGCTCTTCCTGGTGAACTGCGTACCTCTGTAGGGGAAGTCAGGTCCAGCCCCATGAGACTGGTAACTGGGTGGGGTGCCCCAGAGTCATTTCGGGGTTCAGTAGTAGGAAACACACTTCTCTGCAGACACAAGCCACAGTGTCTCACATCAGCTGTATGAGGGATAAAGGTGATGTCTGGCATCTATCTGCTGACCTTGTAGTCTCTTTTGTCAATTTGTTGACAAACTGACAAAACGTAGGAAGAGAAATGTTATTTATTAGGCTCCCTCAAACGCCCCAATGTGTCCCCCTTTCATCTGGCTGATCAAAAGGCCTTCCACAGGGAAAGCCCACGAAAAAGGCCGCAGGTGTCTTCCTTAGCATCACATCACCAGGCCCACCCCTGCATACACTGCCCCAGAAATGGCCAGAAATCCATCCCTCACCCAATTTACAAATGGTACATCAGCAAAATAAAAATTGCCCTATGGCCCATTCCTCATTATCTGTGGGGATTTTGTATGCTTTATCATGCATCCCACGTAGGCCAAATTGAGTTTACAACAGCTACTACTTGAGACACCGGCAGCCTTAGCTGTAGTACAAAGTCTACAAGAAAAGACTGTACATCCGAGGAGGAACAGCTCTAAACAAGGCTAGGATAAAACACACACTACACCTAAAGCATCGGACTCCATCTGTACTACTGTGAAAGTGCAAGATGCTGAATGGTTCCCCAGCTTGGCAGGAAAGTACCCAAGTGGCTTCCAGAAGGTTCTGAGAACGCAGGCCGACCCCCAACCACACCACGGTGGCTGGACCCCATCCTCTAAATTGAACGCTTCCCACACACCCTCCTCAACCAAGGAAAATGGGAAGGGATGGAAAGAGGCCAACTTACATGCTCTTTCATCTCGTTAGCCACAGTTTTGGACATCATGACGCAGCAGAGCAGGACGACGAGAATGAAGTACAGCGCATACATGGTGCGCGTGCTCCGGGACTGTCGGATCTTGGGGCAGCAGCCACAGCAGAGGGAGCAGCCAGCAGTACCACAGCAGCAGGCCAGCTAGGGAGGGAACACAAAACAGCCTCTTAGAGCCACGCACTGACAGCCCCACAGATGCCAGACCTCTACAGGTCCACCTTCCCAGGCAATCATTCTTCAGAGCCACCCTGCCCACAGAACGTGCGGGAACAGCGCGGTGTGGGGACAAAGCTTTCTCTCTCTCTCTCTCTCTTTTTTTTTAAAGATTTTATTTATTTGAAAGAGAGAGACACAGTGAGAGAGGGAACCGGAGTGGGAGAGGGAGAAGCAGGCTTCCCACTGAGCAGACAGCCTGATGTGGGACTCGATCCCAGGACCCTGGAATCATGACCGGACCCTAAGGCAGGCGCTTAAGCACTAAGCCGCCCAGAGGCCCCAGGAACAAGGCTTTCACCACAATCAGTCTGATATTGTCTTTAGTAGAAGGTGGGCATGTGGCTTGGGAGATGCCCCATTGTTAACAGAAAAGCCACAGTTCACCCGAAGCACCGTCATCATTACTCTGCGATAAAACAAAGATTTCTGAGATCAGCTGTAGAGTACGAGAAGCCAAGAATGAGACAAAGGGCAAAGTGGGTGGGAAGAACATGAAAGTCAAGAAGCAGGGCCCAAGAAAGGGACGTGCCAAAAACATAGGAGGCAAAGAATGAACTGTATAAACACCTAGGGACGGGCTGGATGGGAAAGACTATGGGCGGGTCCGCATCGTCCTTGTCCTTCGCAGGCAATGATGGGAGCGTGTAGCCTGCAGCTTCTGACACAGCTTTGTTCCCCAGAGCTCCGTGCCCCCACCATGAGCTTTCAGGCTAATGAGCAGGCACAGGCACCAGGGAGCACAGAGATCCTGCTGTACCACTAAGTGCACACGCATCTTTTATTTGGGGAAACGGGTTTTTCCCTGTCCCCAATCTCTGATTGGGCTTCATTGGTCAATGCAAACTACACATAATTTGGGAATAATAAATAAAATGGGGATTAAGTTTTCAAGTTTGAGACCAGTGTTGACTTTTTTTCTTTTTAAAGACTATTTTTTTAGACCATTCTTAGGTTTACAATAAAACTGAGAGGAAGACACAGAGATCTTCTATACCTCCCTCCCCCCTACAGATGCATGGCCTCCCCCATTAGCAATATCACTCACGAAAATGGTACTTTTTTTTTTTCTTAAACAAGGATGAACCTAACTTGCATAACATCACCCAAAGTCTACAGGCAACTTAAGGGTTCACTCTTGGTGTTGTGCACTCGATGGGTTTGAATAAATGTATAATGACATGTACCCATCATTATAACATCATACAGAGCATTTTCACTGCGCTAAAAAGAAACTAAATCTTTAGGAAAGTATGGGGTAATGGGGAGTGTTGTTAAAAGTTCAGGCTCAAGGGGTGTCTCAGTGGCTCAGTCAGTTAAGCCTCTGCCTCTTAAGTTTATGTTCAAGTCATGGTCTCCCAGTCGTGAGATGGGCTCCGTGCTTAACATGGAGTCTGCTTGAGATTCTCTCTCCCTCTGCCTCTCTGGCCCCTTTCTTCTTCCCCGTCCCTCTCTCTAATAAATACATAAAGGTTTTAAAAAAAAAAAAAAAAGGCTCAGGCTCAAAGTCAGCCTGCCAGGGTTTAGAACCTGGCTCCTCAATCTACCAGCTGTATAGCATGAGCACGGTATTTACCCTTTTAAGACTCAAGTTTCCTCATTTATAAAATTGGGGTATTAACGGTATTTATGCTTGTGCTATGATCTCATAGGTGACTTGATCTAACATACCTGGTCTTAGGAAGGGATCTCTCTTAAGCAAACAGGGAATTTTACAAAAAGATTACCATAACTTACAAATAACAACAAAAGCTATATATGTTAATGCTATAGTGGGGGCACCTGGGTGGCTCAGTCAGTTGAGTTTGGCTCAGGTCATGATCCCAGGGTCCTGGGATGGAGCCCTACATTCGGGTCTCTGCTCAGCGGGGAGTCTGCTTCTCCCTCTGCCCCTTCCCCAGCTCACGCTCTCTCTTTCTCTTTCTCATATGTTCACTCTTTCTCTCAGATAAATAAATTAAAATCTTAAAAAAAAAAATAGACAATACACTTGGTCTACAGATAAACTAACTTACTTTCCTTGAGAACTGCAGACCACCGGCCTTAAGGAATAAAGGACCAGACTTCCCCAGAGGAGAAGTCCTGACCACTTCTGGAACACAGCTGCTGCTGATGCCAGCAAGTCTGTTCAGGGTCATGCCAACATATGACTATTTGCCTGGGCACCACCTTCTCCTGCAGGTAGCCCAGCACCAGCCCCCAATGTCCCATACCTTCCCCTTTAAAACCCTCTGGCTTCACCTGGACAGGTAAGAGGGTCTTTGGGACATTAGTCCACCATCTTCCCAGGCTGCCAGCTTCCTGAATAAAGCAACCTTTCATTTCCCACCATCACTTGACTCCCGAGTACTGATTTTGAAGCAGCTGAGCTTGAGTTTAGAACTGATTCTCTGCCCAGGGACACCCATCATTGTCTGAGTACTTTGTGTACTATTTCATCGCTTCCCATGGTTGCTAATGCACTCTTTCCATCTTATGTTCAGTTTTCCAAACTGTCTTCCTCAAAAGACTCTTCTGGCCTCATAAGGCAAGGCCACAGCCTTGTAAGGTAAGTCACTCTGCTTGGGCTGGGCTAACAGATCTCATAAGAGAGAGCCCAACACCACTGCCTCTGTGTGCTTCTGACAGGTCTCCTTCCTTTATAACTGACTCACATCCTCCATCCATGACTTTACTGACCTCCTTCCACCCGAGGCCTGAGTTTCCCCCTCTCCCTACCTTCTTAACCTCTCTCTCCTTCCGCTGACGTAGCAATCTTCTCCCCGGACGCTCACTTTCCTCTTCCTCACCTCCCAAATTCTTTCCCAACTGTCTCCTTTGTTGGCTGCTAGCTTTTTTATAGTTCTAAGGTTTTTAAACTCGTATGTATTTCAAATTCAAATGCAATAAAATAGGGACGCCTGGGTGGCTCAGTTGGTTAAGCAGCTGCCTTCGGCTCAGGTCATGATCCCAGCGTCCTGGGATCGAGTCCCACATCGGGCTCCTTGCTCCGCAGGGAGCCTGCTTCTCCCTCTGACTCTGCCTTCCACTCTGTCTGCCTGTGCTCGCTCTCGCTCGCTCGCTCTCTGTCTGACAAATAAATAAATAAAATCTTAAAAAAAAAATGCAATAAAATATGTATTCTATTTGGGAAAGAAGTATTTTTAAAGCTGTTAATGCTTCCCATGATAGAATGTTCCCATAGGACAGTCAACATTTACATCATTTCCAGATTTTATATTATTTATTTATTTATTTTATAAGAAATAGGGACTTTAATGAAGACGATTTCCCTTCGGTATAATTGAGACCCATGGAGACACCCGAATGAAATGAAAAGGCCAGGACGGATATCTAGGAGTCCAGTACTGGCAGCGGAAGGACACCTCCGGGGGCTCCGGGGGGTCCAGGAAGGGCCCGTGAGGCGGCGCAGGGCCTGTCACTGCAGGTGTGAAGCTGCTCACACCCGTGGGGCCTCCCGGGCTCCCTCCCAGTCCTAGCTCAGGACCTGCTTCTCAAAGACCTTGGTCTCTGGTAGAAAGGAGAATGCTGATGGGCCCAACAGCACAAAGGCTGGGTGGGCGGAAGAAAATGCCATCATTGTAAAAGGGCTTTTGAAAAGTCAAAGAGGTGATGTGTACACATAATTGATTATTGTCATTTTGTGCTGAAGATAAGCCACAGAAAACAAAAAAGGAAAATAAATCTACAGCCCTAAAATATATGCATAAAAAATAAAAATAAATCCCTTTCTAAGTTATTTTATTTTTATTCTAATATTTATATTTTATTTATATATTTTTATTTATTTACATATATAAATGTATCTTATATATTTATATTATATATTTATATAAATTATTTTATATATTATTCTTTGTTATTATTTAAAGGTAAGTAGTAACAGAAAGAATGTGATTCCAGAAAATGTGAAAAGAAAATCATACTGCTTACTTAGAAGACTCCTGTCATTAAAGTCACATATCATTGTATGGATTTAGCTTTTCAAACTTTCCTTACTTTTCACTTTCCCTCTTTATTTATTATTATTTTTTTAAAAGATTTTATTTACTGGGGCTCCTGGGTGGCTCAGTGGGTTAAAGCCTCTGCCTTCAGCTCAGGTCATGTTCCTGGGGTCCTGGGATCAAGCCCCACATCGGGCTCTCTGCTCGGCGGCAAGCCTGCTTCCCTCCCCCTCTCTCTGCCTACTTGTGATCTCTCTCTGTCAAATAAGTAAATAAAATCTTAAAAAAAAATTAAGATTTTATTTACTTATTTGACAGAGATCAAAAGTAGACAGAGAGGCAGGCAGAGAGAGAGGAGGAAGCAGGCTCCCCGCTAATCAGAGAGCCCGATGGGGGGCTCAATCCCAGGACCCTGAGACCATGACCTAAGCTGAAGGCAGAGGCTTAAACCACTGAGCCACCCAGGTGCCCCCCCCTCTTTCTTTTAAAAATATACATGCACATGCGTAAGTGTGTGTATCTGTATGTATATTTACAGGTGTGTGTGCATATATATTCATACCTAATATTAGAATCTAACAGCCATTCTCTACTAGCCTAAGAGTTACTTATCAAATCAAGCTATGCCAATAACCAATGATAAAAGTGCACTGTCTTAACCTAGACACTGATATGCATACCAGGTATATATTCAAAATGGCATTCTTAAAAGAAATGTTATGCTAGCATCTAGAAAATCTCACAGAGCTGCTGACTTACCACTTCTTTTAGGAAGAGCATAATTTGGAATAAAATGGGTGCACATCCAGCCCCTGCCACTTACAGGTTTATTACTTTGAGCATGTCACTCATACTGATCTTTACCTTCAAACTGGAAAAAATCAATTCCTGTCCAGCTGAACTTCCAGCTCTGTCACATGCTTGGAGAGAGGTTCCAGAGTCTTGTTACCTCTGGCTCCAGAGAACCTAAATCTTTTACTGAACAAATTATGGTCTTAAAAAACCTAATAAATGCATTTACGACGACGTGGATGGAACTAGAGGGTATCATGCTTAGCGAAATAAGTCAATCGGAGAAAGACAACTACCATATGATGTCCCTGATATGAGGAAGTGGAGATGCAACATGGGGGGTTAAGGGGGTAGGAGAAGAATGAATGAAACAAGATGGGATTGGGAGGGAGACAAACCATAAGTGACTCTTAATCTCACAAAACAAACTGAGGGTTGCTGGGAGGAAGGGGTTTGGGGGGGGTTATGGACATTGGGGAGGGTATGTGCTATGATGAGTGCTGTGAAGTGTGTAAACCTGGTGATTCTCAGACCTGTATCCCTGGGGATAAAAATACATTATATGTTTATTAAAAAAAAAAAAAAACCTAATAAATGAAGAATGTACAACACAAGAGTGAAACCTAGTGTAAAGCATGGACTTTAGATGATAATGATATGTCAGTGTAGGTTCATCAACTGGAACAAGTGTACCACCCCATGGGGGCTGTTGACAACCACAGAAGCTACGTATGGAGGCAAGAGATAGACTCCACAGAGCCCAGTTCGGAAGTCAGGTGATGCACTCTGAATCTCTCATACCAGCACTGTATTATGAACAGCATTGAGGGTTTTAATTTATAGATACTGCATACTCTCCCTTCCCACAAGAAAAGATTATACACTCAAGAGAGATCCAAGAAATCTGTTTGGAGGAGACTTACAATTCTTCTGTAAGTTCATTCATTCTGCTAATATGCTTGCAAAAGGGTACAGAGATTTAGTATAAGGTTATTCATTATGAGCATGAAAACAGTCTTTTTCTCTAGCTACATGGGGACTGGAAAAATGAATAATGGGCTATCTATACAATAGGGTATAGTTAAAAAGAGTAATTCAGTTGTTGACTGAATTGTGCCCTCTCTTCCCTCCCCACCCATGAAAATTCCTATGTTCCTCTTCTACCTCAGAAAGTGGCTATATTTGGAAATAGGGGTCTTAAAGAGGTGATTAAAGCTAAATAAGGTCATTGGAGTGGGCACTAATCCAACATGACTAGTGTCCTCAGAAGAGGAGGAGGTCAGGACAAAGACACACACAGAAAGTAGACCATGAAGACATAGAGAGAAGACTGCCATCCCTAAGGCAAAGAAAGAGGCCTCAAAAGAGACCAACCTCCCAATTCTTGATTTAGGAATTCCAGCCTCCAGCACTGTGAGAAATGAAATTTCTGTTTTTTAAGCTACTCTGGCTGTGGTACATTTTTGTGATACCGCCAGCAAGCACAACCAGCATGCCTGATATTTTATACGCATGTCTGGCTGTGGGAGGATGCGGGGGCACCAATGTACAGCCCACAGTGACCCGTGATGCTCCTTATCTGTAGAGTGGGTCTAGATACGAGAGGAAAAGACCACATCGACTTGTTACTCTACTCCCGTGCTTGGGTTTTTATTTTATTTTTTTTTTTTTTAAAGATTTTATTTATTTATTTGTCAGAGAGAGAGAGCGAGAGCGAGCACAGGCAGACAGAGTGGAAGGCAGAGTCAGAGGGAGAAGCAGGCTCCCTGCGGAGCAAGGAGCCCGATGTGGGACTCGATCCCAGGACGCTGGGATCATGACCTGAGCCGAAGGCAGCTGCTTAACCAACTGAGCCACCCAGGCATCCCCCGTGCTTGGGTTTTTAATCATGTTCACATATCACGCTTACAATTAAATAAAGAAAAGAAAACTGCCTTTAAAAAATTAAGCTTGAAGATATTGATATAGAAGCATTTGCAAGTATGGAGTTGACTTATGTGATTTTTTTTTCTTTCTGAAGAACCTCCCCTCCCCCAAACACAGCAAAAAAGAAAGTCTCCGAAGAACCCTTAATCCCTTCTATGTCACTTCTTTCAGAATACCAATGGTATGGGGGTCCCTGACTGGCTCAGTAGGTGGAAAGTGCAACTCTATATCTCGGGGTGTCTGTTTGAGCTCCATATCAGGTGCAGAGATTGTTTAAAAATAAAATGTTTAAGGGGCGCCTGGGTGGCTCAGTGGGTTAAAGCCTCTGCCTTCAGCTCAGGTCATGATCCTGGGGTCCTGGGATTGAGCCCCGCATCGGGCTCTCTGCTCCACAGAGAGCCTGCTTCCTTCTTTCTCTCTCTGCCTTTCTCTCTGCCTACTTGTGATCTATCTCTGTCAAATAAATAAATAAAATCCTTAAAAATAAATAAATAAAATAAAATGTTCAAATTTTTTTAAGATTTTATTTGTCAGAGCAAGAGTACAAGTGGTAGGGGGTGAGGGGCAGGGAGTGGCAGGCAGAGGGAAAAGCAGGACTCAATCCCAGGACCATGACTCCAGCTGAAGGCAGATGCTTAACCGACTGAGCCACCCAGGCATCCCAAAAATAAAATCTTAAAAGAAAAAAAAAAATAGCAAGAGTATGAATAGCAAAGGCTTTTGGAAACAGAAGGAACTTTGTCCTTGCCAGGGCAGAATCAAAAGGAAAGGCTACTCCAGCTACTTACTTCTACCTGGGGCTGGGCCTCCTCAGTTAGAGTCACTCTTCATCTCCCGTCTAAGGACACCACACAAACCACCCCCCACAACAAATAAATAAATATCATAAATATCAGTCTTCCTTCCCCCACACCCCCGACTTTGGACACAGATAGTTCCTCCAAAGGACTGACCTCAGGCATGTGAGGACATGAGCTAGGGCTGGTTTCTAACTCCCCTCTGTCAAATCAGAAAGCACCATTCCTTTATTACTTAGACTCTCCAGCTGGCAACACCACCAATTAGAAATAGAAAAGAATCGGGAGGAAAGCCAAATAAATGTCACAGAATCCGCGCACACACATTGAACATGTATCTTATTTATGACAGTTCCTCCCGCCCTCCCTCCCTCAAGTCTTATTTTCAGTTATAACAGGCTTGCTTAAGCCCACAGCTGCTTGGAGGGAAAAACTGGCGGGAGTTCTCTGGCCTGAGAACCAGAAGACCAGGATTCTAGCTCCGGGTGTGCTTTGTGTAAGTCATCTTTCCTCTCTGGGGCTTTGTTTTCCTCACTTGAAAGCTGAAGGAGCCTAGGCAGACAACAGATAGTAGGTAAATAGGTTTCATCTCACATCACACAGCCCACCAGCAGGGCTGGCCCTGGAATGCTGTCTGAGGTGCATCCTAAGACCGAATGTCTCCCCAGAAAAACTGAATTCTACCTGCCAGAGGCATGGCGACGTTCATGCTACATTTTGGTCATCCCTGCAAGAAGTTATGAGACATCTCCACCATCCATAGATACTTAGGTGTTAAAAAATGAACTACAGGGGCGCCTGGCTGGCTCAGTGGGTTAAGCATCTACCTTAGGGTCAGGTCATGATCCAGGGTCCAAGGATGGAGCCCCACATCAGGCTCCCTGCTCAGTGGGGAGCCTGCTTCCTCCTCTGATTCTCCCCCTGCCACTTGTGCTCTCCTCCCTCTCTCACTTTCAAATAAATAAATAAAATCTTTAAAAAAAAAAAAAGAAAGAAAGAAACAAAGAAACAAAGAAAAATGAAGTGCAAGAGGCAAGCACACAGAGTTAACCCCAAAGCAAGAGAGAGAAAAACCAGTTATAAAAAGAAGCAAGAGGGGTGCCTGGGTGGCTCAGTGGGTTAAAGCCTCTGCCTTCAGCTTGGGTCATGATCCTGGAGTGCTGGGATCAAGCCCCGCATCAGGCTCTCTGCTCGGCAGACAGCCTGCTTCCTCCACTCTCTCTTTCTGCCTGCTTCTCTGCCTGCTTGTGATCTCTGTCTTTCAAATAAATAAATAAAATTTAAAAAAAAAAAATTAAAAAAAAAAAAAAGCAAGAACTCGAAAGTGGGGCAGCTGAAAGCCCTTCAAACACCCCACAGGGAAAGTGAGCATCTCTTGCTTCCAGCCTCTGCTCCGGGAGCATAGCTGACACAGGGCACTGTGCTAACTCACCCATCGTGTCCCCTTTGCTCCACTTAGGAAGGCAAAGAAGGACACTTCTGCCACAAGGACATCCCAAAGAGGGTCACTATTTTATTCTGACTTGCAGTGCATTAGCTTGGGGGCAAGTACATCCCGCAGCAAGGTGGAAAACATTCATTCAGAAGGACTTGTTCCTCGAGAGTTCCAGAGAGCCAACTTGATTTTAGTTGTGTCTGAACTCAGTCCAAACTGCGAGAGGAAAGAAATCTCCAAATCTGACACCACCCTTCATTCATTTCCCAACTTGGGAGATAGGGGAGCCCCAGCAGAGCTGAGGGAAGACATAAAAACAGGAATTAGAATATTGATCCCTGATAAAGGGTGGGGAGCCGGGGCAACAGGAGGGCAGTTCCTCAAATACAAAAGCTGGTGAGGGTGTTAAAAGCAGAACCAGGTCCCTGGGCATGCTGCAGGGTTTCGATCATCAAAGAAATAGGAGCAAACCTTGAAAGCAGAAAATTGGGTGCAAATTTTTTTATTCAAGTGAACAGTGTTCTCCCACCTTTAACTATATTTAGATTTCCATATCTTTCAGTAATATACAAAACTACACGTGCCGCTTCACAGCCTGCTTTGTTTCGACCTCTTTGAGGTTTTAGGATTACTTAGGAATCATAGGGCAGGGTGGGGTGGGAGTGGGTGGTCCACGCAGAGGTAATGAACAACTGATTAGACCTGAACAAGCAATATCTGTTTGAACTCTAAAGCCCACAACCAACATTTTGCAGCTCATTCTGACCCTGAGCTCAAAAACAGCTTCGCATCGGGTTTGTAGAGACCTTCTTCTAATACAAGAAGGCAGAGGGGGTGGTAAATAGCCTCTCTTGCCCCCATGGTGTCACGGGCTGTCCTTTACGAGGAGCTATGCAAGGGAACAAGGAGACAAGGGAACAAGGAAAGAAGTAGCTCACCAAACAGCAAACACAGGTGGCCGGTGGTCCCTAACACACAAAGCAATCGTGTGCTGGGAAACTCAACACATATTACACACGTGTCAGTAAACCGCTTTGGGGCATACTGTGGATTTCTCCCATACAAAAGAACAGAGGTCAGCTTATCAAAGCGTACTTAATCCACAGTATTAGCTAACAATAGCTAACACTTATTCATCCCTTAGTCTCTGCAAGGCACAACTATTATTATTATGTTAGCACCCCAAAGTTACAGAGCTGAGACAGAGACGCAGAAACATTAGGCAACTTCAGGTCAGAAGGCTGATGAGTGGTGGAGCCAGAATTTCAATCTGGTTGGCCCTCTGCCATTCAGCCCTGCTTAATGCTGGCATAGAGAGGGTGAGCTGGACAGACAACACCTGCAAAAGGGAAACTCTGGCTGCATAAGGAGGAGGCAGCAGGAGAGGAAGCACTTTTTCTTGCCTGCCCTTAGGTGTATAGTAAGCATTCAACAAATACCTGAAGAAGGCCATCTTCTCTGGGACCCTTTCTCTCTTCCAGGTCATGTCAGGCCTCAGTGGCTCTGGATGACCTCAATTAAATACAGCCCTGCCCCCAAGCAGCCCAAGCACCAAGCTCCCTACATGACCATGAAGTCCTAGCCACCATTAAAAGCCCTACTCCTAATCCTATGGAAATAACCAGGGCATTCATTCACTCAATTCTATCTATCATAATCTACACCTACTAAGCACAGTGTTAATTCCCAAGAATGCAGCAATAAACAAAAGACCTTTTTCTACCCTCACTAAGCAAGAATACAAAGATACAAGTAAGGATGACCATCGAGGGGTGCCTGGGTGACTCAGTCGTTAAGCGGCTGCCTTCAGCTCAGGTCATGATCTCAGGGTCCTGGGATGGAGTCCCACATCAGGGTGCTTGCTCAGTGGGAAGCCTGCTTTTCCCCTCTTCCCCTCCCCATGCTTGTGTTCCCTCTCTCACTGGCTCTCTCTGTCAAATAAATAAAGTCTAAAAAAAAATGAAATGAACATCTACATGCTGTTTAGAAGAGAGAAAGGAAACTTGGATGTTCCATGAAAGATTAACCACCGAAATGATGGTGTGTTCACTTCGTTGAAGACAAGGCTCCCACCAAAATGATTATACAGTATGATATAGAACAATTTATTACCATGGAAGATAGCAGCATTGTATTCACTGAAAACAGTTAACAACACAACAGTATAGAGTATGAGAGCATGGGGGGAGTAACAATATAGTAAGACAGAGACCAGCAATGACAATAACAAAAATCAATCTAGAAGGATATACCAACTTGGCAACAGTAATTAATAAACTTGTAGGACTAAGTGACTATGTTTTTCTTTATTTTCTAAACTCTTTGCAACAAGCACATAGCTTCTAATTAGAAAAACATGACAACAAGTTTCTATTTTGGGGAGAAAACAAAACAATGTTCCTATTCTATCTCACAGGTGGTAAGCATTCAAATATTTATTTACTGAATCAACCAATGAGTAAATGAAATCTACTTTAGCTATGTGACTGGGAGAAAACAGCCAAAGTAAACTATCACTGAAACTGAGGGATAAAACCAGAAAATTCCTACTGCACTGCATCTTTAAAATTGGGTAAGATGGGAAATTTTCTATTTTTTTACCACAATAAAAAAGAAAATTTCTTAACCCTTGCAATATTTTTTTTTTTTTTTAGTGTTTAATGGATGTAAATAAACCCCTACTTGGTAGAATTTGAAACAAATAAAAATGAAATAGAGAAAAATTACACAGCTACCTAAAAGTTTAAAATGTTGAACAAGAAGCTATACGTTTGCCTAAACCAGAAATGAGCTCTTTTATTTCCTTCATCTGAAATTCTTAAGTTTTTCTCTTTTGAGTTCAGAGAATCCCTCAGAGTTCCAAGGGTTTGTCTGGGTTTTTTTTTTTTTAAGATTTTATTTATTTATTTGACGGAGAAAGAGAGAGAGAGCACAAATAGGCAGAGCAGCAGGAAGAGGGAGAGGGAGAAGCAGGCTCTCGACTGAGCAGGGAGCCCAAAGTGGGGCTCGATCCCCAGACCCTGGGATCATGACCTGAGCCGAAGGCAGCCATTTAACCGACTGAGCCACCCAGGCACCCCAGCTCCAAGGTTTTCACAATTGTTCCCACAACCGTGGCAACCAGATCCCAGGCATTTGCCAGAAAGCAGTTTCTGACAGTTTCTCACGCAGGTTTCAACTCCCTCAACAGCACTACCATGAAAAGCACTGTCAAGGGTCAATGTCCTTCCTTAAATGGAACTGGGCACCTAGGGATTTGGGGACCGAATCCAAAACAGGCAGGCTGTGAACACACACAAAGCCAGCACCAGCTTCTGGGTTACAATGGGGCCCGAACAAAACCGTTCTCCTTGCTGAGACTCTCTTTCTCACAAGGTTAGGGTTATTTTCAGCAACTCACACATACCAAAAAAAAGAGAGGAAAAAAAAAAAAGGTTGATCAAATTCTCTGTCCTTAGGCAGCAGCTGGAATTCTTTGACTCTTTCCATCACGTCCCCCTCAGTTTCTATCTCTTCTACAAAAAAAATACCACACTTGATATGTTTTAGTAGGTGGGTGGAGAGAGTCTATTGGTTTAAGGTTAAAGAGGTTAACTTCATGGCCCTTCAGTAGGAAACAAACATTCCCGGAAGGCAGGACTTACACAGTGGTTTGTCCAACTTGGCACTGGAACGTTGGGGGTGCAGGAGTCTCTGCTGGGGTGTTAGGGCGGTGGCTGGCATGCGTGCTGGTGGGTGTTTCTCAGCGTCCTGAGCCTCTACTCACTAGATGCCAGGAGCCCCCTTCCTTGTCCCCCTCGCGGGTGATAACAATCAGAAATGTCTCCAACAACTGCCCTCCCCTCCCTCTGCTGTCAATCACTGCTTCAGGTAACAGCAAGAGCAATGAGAGGGGGTCAAGCCATCTGGGTTCACACCAAGGCTTGAATGCTGCCGGGTTATGTGGCCTTGGACCAATTCTTTACCTCTTGAGGTATTACTGTCCTCATTCATAAACTGGGAATAAAAACATCTACTTCACAGGGTCATTATGAGGATTAAATGAAACAATCCAGATTAAGTTCTTAACATGGAGCCTCGCACAGGGTGCTCAGGAGAAAAAGAAAAGAGCCAGCTGTTCTCAACATCTACAACACCATCAGTCCTCTCCTTGCTCCTTAGATGTCCATTGTCCTTGGCCCTTCAGGTCTTATGGAAAGAGGTAAGGATGGGAGGGTGATGGGACCAAATGATTAATACCTCATTTATAGCAATGTTCTCATTTCCTGCCTTAACATGGCTGATAAATGCATCTGTTGAAGGAGAATATTTTTAGAAACAAGAACTCCTAAGATCTGAACCCAGGAGGGCATTCTAGCAACCTGGAAAAAAGCTTCTCCATGCATGCAGAAAGAAGCACTTCCCACCTGCCAAAAGCGCAAGCTATCTTTGTACTTTGTTTCCACTGAAGAACAAACAAGGCAGCAGAACATTCGTTTGCACACACTGCAGCCACCAGTGCCTGCAAGAGAACAGGCGAAGAAAGAAGAGTTTTGAGGGAGGGGGGAAAAAAAAAGGTATTAAGAACATGAAACCCTGAAACTGGAAATGGTAGATTTCCCAGATTTTCCCAGGATGGGAAGAAAAGTGCTCATTTTTAAAAGTTTTAAATCTTCTCATCCAAATAACAGGGGGGAAATCTTGCTTGTTCTACTTATCCACAAGTATGAAACACAAAGCCCCAAATTCGCCTAATTGTGTCATGGAGGTTACGCTGCAAAGGAAAAATCTGTCAAGGCCCTTCCAAAGGGGTGCTTTCTGCCAACCCAGGCCACAGACTCCGCCAAGCCACGGAGCGCTTCGTGGGCTGGCAACGGAGGCCACAGAGCCAACGGGATCCAAGTATGCTCTAAACAGAGAACAGAAATGAGCTTGTTTCACCAGCTCCCTGCCACTGGAACGACCATGACCTCAGAGCTCAGGAGGGTCTGCAATTTCCAGGGTTGGCAGGGCACTCCTCTCCCCATCAAACGGAATTCTATAGGCTACTCCAACATATAAAACCTATATGTTGCCCTGTATGAGATGAGATGAGATATGAGATGCACTATAATACTATAAATATGCTTACATGTTCATACAGCCCACTTAGCAAATGCTTACTAGTAACCCAGAGTATGCAAGGAGCGGGTCATACAGTTCTTACCCTCCTGAGGCTTGCATTCTAGTGGATTCTTTTTTTTTTTTAAGATTTTATTTATTTATTTGAGAGAGAGAGAGAGTATAAGCAGGGGGGAGGAGCGGAGGAAGGAGGGGAAGCAGACTCACAGCTGAGCAGAGACACCCCCCCCTCCCTAGTGCGGGACCTGATCCCAGGACACTGAGATGGCAACCCAAGCTAAAGGCAGACACTTACCTGACTGAGCCTCTGAGGCGCCCCAATATTCTAGTGGATTTACATCAAACTCGGCAGTCCCCAAATTCTACCTAGCACTTAGGTTAAAAGCCCCTGATCCAGTCCAGTCCTCTCGTGTTCCTGACATGAAACCTGTGGCCCAGAAATGTTAGGTGATGTGGCTCAAAGACAGATTTAGTGATGCGCCCCAGGGAACCAGGAAAAACAGGCCGCCTGAAACAGCTAAGCAAATCAAGAGGAGGGACAGGTTAAGTCAGTCAGTCTTTGGGTCCCATACTTCTGTATGGATGGTGCAGCAAACCAACAGATACTTGAAGCAACTAAATGAAGTCACCGTAAAGTTTAAAGGGCACTGTGGACCACGGTAAGAAGGCAGCATCTGCGCGTCTAGTACATTTTGAAAGGCTTCCATCCCAACACAGCTAAAATGAAAGTCTGGCACATGATGAGGTAACTGGAGAGGTCACAAAACCTGAATGCTGCTCAACAGCCCCAGGCAGGAGTAGGGAACACCCAGCCCCAGCGGGACCTACCCACCCGCTCGCTCCCCATTTTGAGACGGCAGCCAACAGGAAAGTCCCTCCACCCACCCGACCCCACCCCCCCCCACCCCACCCCCCACCCTCATGCCCAATCCCACACATAACCCATGTGCAGGATCAAGGGCTGGCCAGCTTCCCTCCCCAGGCTGCAGAAAGGAGCCATTACTCAAAAGCCACCTCTGACCCTCTGCCCACTGGCGAGATGCCTCTCTTCGAAGGTTTGTCTAGCTCCAGTCGCTCTGTACAAGGAAAAGCTTGCACACACCATCTACCTTGGGTTTTCTAACAGTCAGGATTTCACTGGATCCTATCCTTTAGGATTCACAAATAGACCAACAGAGGGTGACATCTGGGACCTCTTTTCACATAAATGAACAGGTAAACTGGAGACAAAAAAGTCAGACATGGGGCCTCTGGTTTGGAAAACTCACGGCTGCACCTGGGTGGTTCTAGCATTTGTAGGTGGGAAAGAGGAAGGGGAGCAGAGGGAAGGTTTACACTGGCATGGACTCCTCATTCTCATGGGAAAACCCATGTCCCTCCCACAGGTCCCCCTCAGCCCTCTAACTCTCTTCATGGAGGAAAACCTGGTGGCCACACCTGGTCCTGGTTTTTAACAGCTTTTTCTTGGAGCTGAAGTAACAGCTACGCTGCTTTCCTACAGCGGAGAAACTTTCTCACACTTCATTTCACCATCCCTCAGTCCATCAAAACTTCAGGAAGCCTTATTAGTTCTGCTCTCCTTTCAGCTTCCAGATTTATCTCCTTCTACCACCTCCACCTTAAAGAGGAAGGAAGACTAGGTGTGACTTTCCCCCAGGCAAGTATCTACAGTTCATTGCCTTTTTCTTTTATCTTTTTTTTAAAAATATAGTATCATTTTTTAAAAAAAAGATTTTCTTTATTTGACAGAGAGAGATTATATACAAGCAGCAGGAGCAGAGGGAGAGGGAGAAGCAGGCTCTCTGCTGAGCAGGAAGCCTGATGGGGGAATCAATCCCAGGACCCTGAGATCCTGACCTGAGCCAAAGGCAGATGTTTAACAGACTCTGAGCCACCCAGGAGCCCCGTAACTGCCTTCTTCAATCAAAGTGCTGTCCAGATGCCCAGTGGACCTCATCATCACCCCCTACATCCTTCTGAACCTGGTCCTCATGACAAAGCCAGCCGGTACAAAAGCTCAGGCAGTGTTTATGAAGATACTTTTATTCAAGTATGGCTGCCTTGATGGTACCAACTGGCAGACTGTTATCACAGGCAACTCCTGGGGGCAGCCAACCCCCAACTTGAGAAACTTCCTGCAGATGTTCTTAAAATAAATTTGCAAAACGAACCAGGGCCAAATGAAGGAACCTATGAATCATATTTTTTCTATCAAAAAGACCAATAGTCATGAAAATATTTTTACATAGGGAACCCCAACCTTTACCTTCTTATTTTCCACTCATCTGGGCTTTCGCTTTGTGAGCAAGTGGGAGGTGGGGCAGAAGGGATTCTAAGAGAGGTTTCCCTTGGGGCATTCTTTCAATGAAACAAGTTACTTACTCATGTTGAGAGTGGTGTTCCCTTTGCTTTTTAAAAACTATAAAGACAGAGCTCTTGGGTGCCTGGGTGGCTCAGGTCATGATCTCCTGGTCCTGGGATCGAGCCCCACATGGGGCCCCATGGCAGGCTGCCAGCTCAGGAGGGAGTCTGCCTCCCTCTCCGTCTGCATCTCCCCCCTGCTCATGCTCTCTCTCTGTCTCTCTCTGTCTCTCTGGTTTTGAACAAATAAATAAAATTAACAAAAACATAAAGACAGAACTCTTCTATCAGTCCTTGGCTGTGAAGAACAGTATCCCAGCACTGAAATCAAACACGATGGACCACAAAGCTAGGCTGACCACACAAACCAAATGAACAGTGTTTGGGCTGCAAGGTAAACAGGCCTCAGGGGTGGGCAGCTCAGGAAATGGACCTTAATTACTGTTATTTGTTCAATCAAACCTAGAATTTCTCGAGTCTGCTGGGTAGATTGGAGGATGGAACAAATAGAGGGCTCCTTTGATGATTTCTGGATCTGTCTCACCCCTCCTTCTGTCCCTGGGGCAATCCAAGACCTCGGTGTTCAGGGAGCCCCAAGGGGCGTGACAGGTTGGGGTTGGGGCAGGGCTGATGGGCGGTACCTCTGAAGTGGGCACCCCCACTTTCCATGAAGACAGCACATAGGTATCTGACAACACATGGAAGCTGGGGGGGTGTGGGAGGATGGCAATCAAGTAGGAAGTAACTGAGAAACCTCTGGGGACCCAGACTTGTTGGTGATGGTGGGAGGAGCAGCCTGGGGGAAATTCACCTACCCTCACTTATGTTGGCAAGTAGTAAACAGAACAGATCACAAATATTAATGGAAAACCAGGAATCAGAAGGTGACATTTAGCTTGCTTTTTCATGAACATGTTGGAATTTTTATAAGACATAAACAATAATTACATTCTGCTGTCAAAACTATCCAGTTCATATCACTAACTTTCTCATGAAACTCTGTAAGGAACGCCGTGCTTTAAAAAGGATATCCCACTCTGAGAACAAGTGTGAGAGGCAGAGTTCTAATCAAATTAAAACTCATTTGACAGACTGGTTACCCTCAGGCGTCCAGAACATCTTGAAAGGAAGCATTCCAAAGCAGGAAAAACAAACCAAAACAAAAAGTAGTTGTCAGGTGTAAATTGGAAACCTGAAGATTTAACCTGTGATAATACAACTTCCCATTTACCAACTAGAAAGTGAGAAGGCTTGATCCACAGATATTCTAGCCAACATCCAGTCTTCCCAAAGAAGGTGAGGAAGCAACTGGGGAAACAGAGAAAACAGGCTAAAATAGGCAACAGAAAAGATAACAGAAGCAACTTAACTGAGCACCTATTACATGCATCATACACTTTACTTGATTCTTTACACACATTACAGAATTTACTGTTCATCATGACCCTTTGTTGTTATCCATTTCCATTAAGGGTGAAAAAGTTGATCAAATAAAGACACATCTATAAATGAAAGAACGGGGATTTCTGTTTCAGTTGGGTGGCTCCTAAGTCCATTTCTTTCCACTGTTTTATAATGTTTAAATATCAGTGTAACACTTTGGGTCAGGGAAGGGTAAGAGGAAGTAAACACTGCTCCTTGGTAGTCTACACAATGCCTTTCTGCAAATTAGAAAAAGGCATAGCATGAGCAAGCCAGCCCGGACTGCATCTCAGCTCTCACTTTCCCTCTCAGCTGGTTACCTTTGTGCAGTACACAAACTGTGCAACCTTATATGGCAGCCCTAGTGCTAATGTATCCCCGAAATGCCTCGTGACCTGCTTAATCCTACTGCCTGGATTAAGTTCTTTTTATAAATTGTCTTAACTTCATAAAACTCATCTCACTGGAATTAGGTCTCTTGGGAATGATTTATTTAAAATCTGTTCCCACACTAGCCTCTATATTCCATCAAAGCAAAGACTATGCTTCTTGTTCTAGGCTCTCTTCAGTACCTAGCCTGGTGCCTTCATCACAGCTGGTGCTCCCTAAATATCTGTTGAATATTTCAGAAGCTGTCTATAAGGAGAGATAGCACTCTTATTGAAGTAACTGGCATGAAAAGGGCAGGCAAACAGCTAAATGAACAGTGCAGCCCCCAAAAGGAAGATCTCACTTCTAGCTGAGGTCATCCGGGAGCACTCACAACAGAGGTCGTGTTTTCTTTTGCCTGCTTGTTTATTTTTTATTAGCTCTAAATGTTGGGTACAGACCAAAGTCAAATATAAAAATATCTCTACCATCTAAAAGGGAGCATTTGTTTCCTAACCTTTCTCTTTCTTTCTTTTTTATTTATTTATTTTTTTCAAAGTAAGCTCTGTGCTGGATGTGGGGTTTGAACTCACAACCTAGAGATCAAGAGTCACATGCTCTACCAACTGAGCCTGCCAAACCCCTCTCTCTTTCCATGTTTAAGATTATAATGGCAGGGCACCTCGGTGACTCAGCCGTTAAGCGGCTGCTTTAGGCTCAGGTCATGATACCGGGGTCCTGGGCTCAATACCCCCATCAGGCTCCCTGCTCCATAGGAGGCCTGTTCTCCCTCTGCCTCTCCCCTTGCTTGTGTTCCCTCTCTCGCTGTCTCTCTGTCAAAGAAATAAATAAAATCTTTAAAAAATAAATTAAAAAAGGGGCACCTGGGTGGCTCAGTGGGTTAAAGCCTCTGCCTTTGGCTCAGGTCATGATCCCCATTGTCCTTGGATCCAGCCCTACATTGGGCTCTCTGCTCAGCGGGGAGCCTGCTTCCCTTCCTCTCTCTCTGCCTGCTTCTCTGCCCACCGTGATCTCTTGTCAAATAAATAAAATCTTTTTTAAAAATCAATCAATCAATCAAAAAATAAAAAATAAGATTATAATGGCAAGTAGGCGCATTATGGGATAAGAACTGTGTGAGTTCTATGTTCCAGGGGCCTGTACCCTAACTTCATTCACTTAGGAGGGTTGAGCTCTCGGTTGAGGCTACACTCTTCCATTCTCAACACTTCCATCAAAGTGTAACACTTGGATCAGCCTTCGCAAACCTCCTCACGTTCTATCCTGGTAACCAACCCACTGATGGGCAGGAAGGGCAGCATTACTCCCATCATGGAATTGAATGCAAAGCCTGGATGAGTTGCCTCACTTTCTGAATGCATTCTTGTTCTTTCTAACATAGCACAGGACAGGGATAAAGGGAGAGAGAGGAGCCTGCTCGCGGGAGAAAGGACAGTTGAGCTAACCTGGATACTTCCATACTGCTGTGGGAGCACAGGGTTCCCCAACAGACAGTGTAGGACGCAGTCGCACAGACAGGTGAGATCGCGCACGCGTGCACGTGAATCCAAGAAGGACAGAGTCCCAGCACTCCGGCACTACTTCCACGTGTCAAACTTTGAAGCAAGTTCCACAGTTCAGGAAGGCAGAGAATTACATGCTGCGCTGCTATCAAAACACTGATAATTAAAGATGAGAGTGTCTGAGGCAGCCAGGGCGATCCTTCTACTCAGTACTCATTATAAATAATCGTTACCTACCCTTTCTTAAGCGCTTCCTCTGTATCACGGCACTGCCCTGCGGAGCTTCTGTGACATTCTTTCATTTAATCTTCAAAAGAGCCCTGCCATGTAAGTGTTGCAATCCCCATTTTACAACAGAGGAAATCGGAATTTCTGACTGCAAAGATCATCAGGATTCCAAAATCTGGGTTGATACATGACCACATCTCCAGCGGACTTAAGAGTACACGGTTTGAGGGGCGTCTGGGTGGCTCAGTGGGTTAAGCCGCTGCCTTCGGCTCAGGTCATGATCTCAGGGTCCTGGGATCGAGTCCCGCATCGGGCTCTCTGCTTGGCGGGGAGCCTGCTTCCCTCTCTCTCTCTCTGCCTGCCTCTCTGTCTACTGTGATCTCTCTCTCTGTCAAAAAAATTAAAAAATCTTTAAAAAGAGTACACGGTTTGAAAAAAAAAAAAAAAAGAGTACAAGGTATGGAAGCTTCCTCCACCCGCCCCAACAGAGATACACAACATGAAGACACTGTAGAGCAGGTCCAGGCACACAAAGCCCGGGGCAGTGAGAAGAGCCCACTGGACCTGCGTCCTCCCGCCCCGCCCCCACTGAGCACCATTCCAGTGGTTTGCTGTCAGAACACAGCCCCGCCAAGGCACCCTAGAAAGCCCTCCATGGGTCTTTCTGAAGGGCAGTTCTTCATACTACTAAGTTCTGGCAGTGGCTGTGACATAATTTTTTTTGAATAACAACAACAACAACAAAAATTGTGTATTTTCTAGGTACCAGGCAGGGTCCTAAATTTTGGGCATAGATTCATTTCATCCTCACTACCCTGTAAGGTAAATACTCACTGATGCCACTTTTTCATTGGTTATTTTCCCAAACAAGAAAGTATTACTGAATTTTTTGGCATGAAAATATACCACTTTTATAAACAGAAAAACACTGTATAAGCTATGGGGACTCAGAAAAGGTGCTGGAAAGACAAAATAAGAAGTGTTAAAAAGAAAAATCACAGGCTCAAAATGGTGTCACTTAGGTTAACACCCCAAGTCAGTAAATAAGACTTACTACCTAACTACAGCGTCAACTCCCCAGAAAAGTATCCTTTAACCAGTTAACATGGAATTTCCTGGTCAGCACTGGGAAGTTTACTAATAGACCCCTTCACTCCCCTTAGGAGGCAACCATGCCTAAAACAATGGATTCTCTGCTAGTGATTTCCTGACCACCCCCCCTCTTTAAAAACCTTTCCTCTTCTATAGCCAAATGGAGCTCTCCTCTACTTGCTGGATGTGAAGCTGCCAGATTCGGGAATCGAATAAAGCCAAATCTTCAAAATCTACTTGGTTCAATTTGTGTTATTTAACAAAAGACACAGAGACATAGAAGGTCATTTCCATTTTTTCACACATGGGAAAGCTGAGGTGGATAAAAAGAAAGTAACTTTTTTTTAAAGTTCTGAGGTCCCGAGATGTGAACTCAGGACCTAAAATTCACCCAGACTTCAGCGGTACCGTTTCTAAAATGAAGAAACTGTCAAGTGCTGATGACATACACATGTGATAAGATTATGATCTACAGAGAGAGAGAGGATGTTTAGAAGTTTGAGCAATTATTTGGGGCTTGAGTTAAAAACACAGACACTAAGCACAGAACAGAGCGAAGCTGAGTTTGGTACCTGTAGCAAGTCTAAAATCCTACCCGTAATCCCAATATCCTCACACCACTAGCTACCTTCCTTCAACTATTATACTCAGGAAACATTTTTAAGCTTGTTTACATGTTCATTCACTTTGATTCTGCACAAAATGCCCACTTCTAAAATGTCCCATGGTTCCTTTTTCCCATTGCTAATATTAGGATTCCTCCCACTCTTTCTAAGATACATTAAAAAGATCATTCCAAACTCTTCAAACTTAACTATTACAAGAAGATACAAAAGCAAAAGACAGAAAACAAAAATTATACTTGGGCTTAAAGCAAATTTTCTTCAGAAAATTCCCTTTCCCTCAAAATACCACCTTCCAACACCTGAATACTTTACACAGAGGCAAATTTTCCCTATTTTAACATCTTGGAATCATCCCCTTTTAGGCTATATAAAACAAAATAGTTTTGGGGGACCTCGGTGGCTCAGTTGGTTAAGTGTCTGCCTTCAGCCCTGCTCAGAATCCTGGAGTCCTAGGACTGATCCCCACATCAGGCTCCCTACTCAGCATCCGGGCTGCTTCTCCCCTCCCTCCCCCAGCTTGTGCTCTCCCTCCCTCACTCTCTTTCTCAAATAAATAAATAAAATCTTTTTTTTAAAAAATCATCTTGCGGTCAATTTTGAAGTTATCAAATAACTGAAAAATGATCAAAAGAAACAAGAATTTGAACCCCCTCACATTAAACACTCATACTTTAAGTCAACACTACAAAAGCGTGAAAGCCAACAAGTAACAGAAACTTGCTCCCTGATGTAAGCAGGAACCCCAGCCAGTGAAGCGATACCAACGTACAGCGCCCCGTATCAGAGTTACGATGATGAACACCTGTAAGGATTATGGGAGATCCGCCGTGCAAAGTGTTTATTTATTAGCCCACGTGCCCGGCACACAGAGCAGAGCTCCACAGTAGCTTGGATCAAATGCTCATCCCTTTCAATACGGTTACTTAACTACACTGTGCCTTGGTAGCCTCATCTGCAAAACAGAAATACTAGTAGTTCGCACATCGTGGGATTATTAGGATGGACAAGGCATCCACCAAAGCACTTAACCACATTAGGAAGAAGCTCAGGGCTCACAGGGGCTGGGATGTGAACCTAGTTACTCCAAAGTAGCTATGACCTCGTTTCCTCAAACTCCACCTGAAAACTGATGCTCAGGGAGACTTAACCTGATCACCAACGTGTTTCCCAATGCTTAAGGAAACTCCCAAGGGCCCCCATCCTCCTGACAGCTCAGTCAGCTCCAGAGACTTGCAGCTTACACCCTCTTAGCCCGATCACCCACACCTTACATCTGACCAAAAAGTGATTCACCTCTGTATTCTGGTGTGCCAACTTTTTTCAAACAGGGCTTGGAAAGGGCAGGGAGGGGAGGGTCATAACTATCTAAAAAATTACAACAGGGGCGCCTGGGTGGCGCAGTTAGTTAAGTGTCCAAACCTTGGTTTCAGCTCAGGTCATGATCTCAGGGTCATGGGATCGAGCCCTCCATGGGGCTCCACACTCTGCGTGGAATCTGCTTGGGATTCTCTCCTCTCCCTCTGCCCCTCCCCCCTGCTTGCTCTCTCACTCTCTCAAATAAATAAATATTAAAAAAAAAAAAAATTACAGCAACAAAGGCAACCACACACACCTGGGCAGCAATTGGCTACAGTGCTATATGATGGACTCCAGCAAATATGGACAATTTCTGCCACCCCATGAGGCGGTTACTTTCACTATTATCTCCACAGTAGCAATGATGCATTTGGGCTCAAAAAATTAAGTCACCCAAGGTCACAGCTCATTAGGCACAAGGATAAGGGCTAGACCTAGGTGTGTGACTTCAAAGGCAGTGTTCTTCAGTTAAAAAAAAAAAGTCAGCATTCTTAACCACCTCACCAAGCCAATACAGGAAAGATAAAAAAGGGGTGGGGGGAGCAACTGGCCTGCTCAGTCAGGAGCCTGCAATTCTCAATGTGAGTCATTGACTTTGAGTCCCACGCTGGGCATAGAGATGACTTTAAAAAAAGATAAAAAGGAAAAACGGAAGAGCACTTTAAAAAAAAATAATCTTGGAAAACTGAATCAAAATTTATTTTCCAATCAACTTACTGCTTGGTAAATGGAAATATTAAATAAAAAAGAAATGGCTACTGCTCCATATGGCAAGGAAGTGCACTTTAGTCCTGACAGCTCCACTACCAAGGAGCAGTTTAACTGTGATCTGTGGATGGCTCCAATTTCTACTGCTACAGTGTACATAGTCTTTGATTTGTACAAACAAAACCATCTCTCATGCCCCTCACAATATCTACCACAGCCCTGTGTTACTTATAATTAATCCTGTATAATATTTAATCTCATGACCACACAGAGATGAGTCAACCACCTAAGAATGACTAGTCACCAGTCACCAAACTGCAATTTCAAGCCCATTGACTGACTGTCCCACTGTGTCTATAGCCCAGATGAATAATTCATCCAGTGTATAGTTGATCTTTATTTTTTTTAAGATTTATTATTTATTTATTTGACAGAGAGAGAGAGAGAGAAAGCACACGCAGGGGGAAGGGCAGCAGGAGAGGGAGAAGCAGCCTCTGCACTGAGCAAGGAGCCCACCCAGGGGACTTGATCCTACGACCCTGGGACCATGAGCCAAAGGCAGACACTTAACCAACTGAGCCACCCAGGCATGCCTGTATAGTCAATTTTTAGAAATTAAGAATTGAGAGCCCAGAAATAAATCCTAACATTTATGGCCCAACTGATTTTTGACAAGAAGATCAATTTAAGGGAGAAAGAGCAGTATTTTCAAAAAATGGTGTTGGAACCCGATAACCAAATGCAAAAGAATCCCATCTTATATCATACATAAAAATTAACTCAAGACGGATCAAAGACCTAAACGTAGTAGCGAAAAACAATGAAACTGTTAGAAGAAAACACAGCACTAAACCTTCATGACCTTGGGTCAGGCAAAAATTTCTTAGCTACAAAACCAAAAGCATAAGCAAAAAAAATAATAATAATAAAGTGAACTACATCAAAATTAAAAGCTTTTATGCTTCAAATGATACCATTAAGAAAGTGAAAAGACAAGTCACAGAATAAGAGAAAATATCTGCAAATAACCTGTCTTATAAAGCTATCTAGAATATCTAGATATCTAGAATCTATGAATCAAGATATCTAGAATAGATTATAGAATATCTAGCATATTTGAAGAACTTTTAAATTACAGTAATAGGGGTACATGGGTGGTCCAGTTGGTTAAGTGTCAACTCTTGGTTTCGGCTCAGGTCATGATCTCAGGGTTGTGAGATTGAGTCCTGTGTCCAGCCCATGCTCAGCGCAGTCTACCTCAGAGTCTCTCTCTTTCTCCCTGTGCTCCTCCTGCTCATGTTCTCTCTAAAATAAATACATCTTTAAAATTAAATAAATAAATAAACAAATAAATAAATAGCATAAAATTCAGTAACAAAAAACCACCCAGTTTAGAAATGGACAGGGTCTGGGGGCGCCTGGGTGGCTCAGTGGGTTAAGCCTCTGCCTTCGGCTCAGGTCATGGTCTCAGGGTCATGGGATCAAGTCCCACATCGGGCTCTCTGCTCAGCAGAGAGCCTGCTTCCTCCTCTCTCTCTCTCTGCCTGCCTCTCTGCCTACTTATGATCTCTGTCAAATAAATAAATAAAATCTTTAAAAAAAAAAAAAAAAAAGGAAGGAGAAAAGAAATGGACAGGGTCCAGTGTGGCTCAGTCAGTTAAGTGACCAATTCTTCATTTCAGCTCAGGTCATGATTTCAGGGCCATGAGATCGAATCCTGTATTGGGCTCCACACTCAGCAGGGAGTCTGCATGAGATTCTCTCTCTTTCCCTCTCCTTCTGCCCCTCTCCTGCTCACACTCTCCCTCTCAAATAAATAAATAAAATCTAAGAAATGGGCAACGGATCTGAACAGACATTCTTCAAAGAAGATATAGGAATGGTTAATAAGCACCTGAAAAAAGATGTTCGACATTATCAGCCATTAGGAAAATGCAAATCAAAACCAAAATGAGATGCCACTTCACACCCACTAGGATGGCTGTAATTAAAAGGAAAAAAAAAAAGTAACGAGAGTCAGCAAGGAGGTGGAGAAATCGAGAGCCCTCATACAGTGCTGGTGGAACAGTACGCCACAGCAGCCTCTTCGGAAAATGATTTGACAGTACCTCAAAATGTTAAACATGGTTAGTTACCACATGATCCAGCAGTTTCACAGATAGATACTGAAGAGAAATGAAAACATATGAACACAAAAACTTGTACACGGATGGTGATAGAAGCATTATTAAAAGGCAAAAAGCAGAACCATCCTCAAACAACCATCAACTGACACACAGATGAGTAAGATGAGGGATAGTCCATAAAAGAGAATGAAATACTGGTACACGCTACAACATGGATGAACCCTGAACACAAGCCCAGTGAGAGAAGCCAGTCAAAAGACCACACACTCTTTGGTTCTATTCATAAAACATGGGGGCGCATGGGTGGCTCAGCAGGTTAAGCCTCCGCCTTCGACTCAGGTAATGACCTCAGGATCCTGGGATCGAGCCTGACATTGGGCTCCATGCTTGGCAGGGAGCCCACTTCCCCTTCTCTCTCTCTGCCTGCCTCTCTGCCTACTTGTGATTTCTGTCAAATAAATTAACTAATTTTTTAAAAAAGCACACAGAAGAAGCAAATCCACAGAGTTAGCAAGCAGGTTAGCCATTCCCAGGGCTCTGAGGACATTTGGGAGGAAAGTAGGAATGGCTGCTTACAGCCAGGGAAGGTGAAAAAATGTCCCACAGTTAGACTGTAGTGATGGTTTCCCAACTCTGGGAATATCCTAAAAACCACTGTTTCATACAGTTTAAATGCATGAGCTGTATGGTATGTGTACTATGTTATCTTAATTTTTATAAAGACTTTTTAATTAAAAAATAACCTTATAAAGTCCTTTTAAAAGAAATGGGGGAAGTGTTTAAAAAAAAAAAAAGGAAAACCTCAAATCATGATTTTTTTTTAAAAGCTGGCTATTTTTCCTCAACAGAAAAGTAAAAGCTTAGGCATTTCTCCAACTCCACTTCAAGAACAAAAAGGAAACTATGAGGTTTTTTTGAACACCTGTTAATTTAAACAGGAATCAAGTGTCCCCCAAGGACAAATCTCTAGCACTTAAGGCTGAAATCGTTTCATGTATTTAACTTATTGGTCAGCTATAAAATGCTCTGTAAAGTTTACATAAAGTTTTTCATGGATCTTTCCACATTCAGTTTTCTTAAGAGACTGCACATTGGCGATGGCTGAATTCTGGCACCAGAGCTCCCATTTCTCCAACAATTTTCTTGTTTTATACCAAAGCAGCCCTTTCAAATGTCTTCTAAAAATCCAGAAACAGCTGGAGACCCTTACAAAAACTAATTTGATGGTTTAACCGTAATCTTGGCACTCACTTTTATGGGTGGCATATTCTATTTTTCCAGTTCTATTCACCTCAGTACACTCCAGTTACGAAAAAAAAAATGATATTTACATATGCAAATGAATAATACACATATACCCCATATCTGTACAGAACTGTGCAGCCAAATTAATCATCTCAGCTTCCTGTCTTAATGCAAAAATGGGTCAAATCTATTATGTCTAAAGCCATTTCCTAAATATATAACACACACACCACTACCACCATCATTTCCTTGAGGGGCAAGAGCAGTATCAAGAATGAAAACAGGGGGCGCCTGGGTGGCTCAGTGGGTTAAGCCGCTGCCTTCAGCTCAGGTCATGATCCCAGAGTTCTGGGATCGAGTCCCACATCGGGCTCTCTGCTCAGCAGGGAGCCTGCTTCCTCCTCTCTCTCTGCCTGCCTATCTGCCTACATGTGATCTCTCTCTGTCAAATAAATGAATAAAAAATCTTAAAAAAAAAAAAAAAGAATGAAAACAGGACCAGAAAAATGCAATCATACATGTCAAAATTCACACATTTAGGTTTGCTAAAACTGAAGACTGAACATTTTAAAAGTAACCGACACATGCTCGTGAAAAATTGAAACAGCACAGCAAGATGTCAAATGAGAAACAAATGCTCCCTCCATTATCCTCTACCATCCAACCTCCTATTCTTACTCCAATGCAGTAAGCACTCACCACAGGGTTTTTTTAACATTTTTTTAAAAGATTTTATTTATTTATTTGACAAAGAAAGCAAGAGCAGGGAGAACACCACAGGGAGAGGGAGAAGCAGGCTCCCTGCTGAGCAAGGAGCCCGCAGGACCCCAGGATCATAACCTGAGCCAAAGGCAGAGGCTCACCTGACCGAGCCACCCAGGAGCCCCACGACAGTTTCTATGGGTATCTTCTATATGACAGTATACAGTCTTCTATACATGACAGTTTTTGTATATTACAAAATATCTTAAGAGCTTTCAGAAGCCTTTAGGCATTTACAAGCACTGACATACATAAATACTTATGTACCCATTCCTTTAGAAAACCATATATATTGGGTTTCATCACATACATACTTTTCTTTGATCCCTATTTAACAGCACATCTGGGACTTCTCTCCCTCTCTGCACAAATTTACCTTATTTTTTTAGGGGCAACCTAATATTATGTTGTATGGAAGTCTAATAAATTTATACTTATAAATTAGTTTTCACTACCAACAATGAATTAAGATGTTCCACATTTACTCTCAATACAAAAAAAAACAGTAGAATTTATTCCCTCAGAGGTGAATAAACATGAATCTACAAACGATGGCTTTTCTATCACTTTATCAACTCTGGGTATTATACTTTTTTGAGAGAGAGAGAGAGCATGCAGGAGCAAGGGAGTAGTGGCAGAGGGAGAGGAAGAAGCAGGCTCCCCACTGAGCAGGGAGCCCCCATGCAGGGCTTGATCCTATGGCCCTGAGATCATGACCTGAGCCAAACGCAAAAGTTTAACCGATTAAGCCACCCAGGAGCCCAAGGGTATTATATTTTTAACTGCCAATCTGATTAGAGATACTTTTTCACTATATTTTTAATTGTATTTTTTTAATTATGAGAAAGACTGAGCATCTTTTCACATATTTTCTGACAATTTGCTTTTTTTTTTAATCTATCCCTAACCTTTGTACATTTTTTCTATTATGTGTCTTTTTCACTGATTTATAAAAACTCTTTTGGTACACTAAGGAAAACATATCTTTTTTTTTTTTTTTTAAAGATTTTATTTATTTTACAGAGAGAGAAATCAGAAGTAGGCAGAGAGGAAGGCAGAGAGAGAGAGAGGAGGAAGTAGGCTCCCCGCAGAGCAGAAAGCCCAATGTGGGGCTCGATCCCAGGACCCTGGGATCATGACCTGAGCCAAAGGCAGAGGCTTTAACCCACTGAGCCACCCAGGTGCCCCAGGAAAACATACCTTTACCCTATGAATCACTGTGTATCATTTGTGCTTGATTTTGTTTATATCTTGCTCTGGACAAGTTCCTCATTTTTATATAGTCAAATTCATCAATTTGTTTTATGTATCTTCCATTATAACTAGAAAAACCTTAGCCATTCCAAGATTATAATTTTAAAAATTCACTAATCTTTCCTCCTAATACTTTTATGGACCTCTTTTAACCAATTTTAATACGGTTAAATATGAGAGCTACACATTATTTATTCTGATGTAAAGGGCATGGATCAAGCCTCAAAGACACTTATTTACATCTTAGAATTTTGGTATTGTTATCCCAAAAAAAGTGCCAGTCCATCCAGTAACAGGGAACATTTATGAACTCATATTCTGGGCCAGCTACTGTTCCAAGTGCAAAATCCTATGAAGACATGTGATTACCCCATATCACAGGTAAATAAACTAAAAACAGGAAAGGCACACCACTGGAAAGGGGCAGACTACACCTAAATTCAAGCATCAGAATCAGCTCTTAACTATCTAACTATACCACCTCTAGACAGTCAACAATAAAGCCTAAAATGCACATTTGAAATAGGTCTAGATGAATTCTCTCACTATAAAGCATGCTTTTCCTTTTCCTATCAAACATAGGCTCATTTAACTGGCTTACCTAAAGCACTAACTCTTAACATACTATTTCTGAGCAACATTTAAAGTAAACCACATCCAAAGTACAATCTGTGTCCTTATGTCAAGTTTTTATTGTATCTCATAGTATATATTATATCTACTATATCTCATATATGTCAAGGTGGAGCTGTAGTAGAATCATCTACTTTGCTCGGGTCCTTTTTCATCTCTACAGTTGTGCCGCTTTCAAGGAGAATTCAGTCTGTTTCACAAGAACTCTAAACTGTAGGAAAAAAATTATCAAGCCCAATGCACTCAGTGGTTCTTATCTGGGCAGTGTCCCACCTCCCTGGGGCTTTGTGGGTCACAGATGATAAAGGGCAGGGCAGTGTTTTCACCAAGACCAGTGAGTGCTACTACTATCTGGGGTTTATCGGCTCTGCGGGAAGAGCCGCTCAAGAGAAAGAATTGTTGCACCCAAAAAGACCAACACCACTGCCCTGGGACATGCTGGCTCACATCAGCCCTTCCAAATGCTACAGCCCACTTAAGTCCACAGCTTTTTCTTTATCTCTTCTAAGAACAGCCTTACAGAATAGATAATTTGTGATCAAGAACTCCAGAAATTCTTTACAGTACTAATTTCTAATATTCTCGAAGTCTTGCAAACAGGAAGAGGGAGTTATGCCAACCAGAAGACAGAAGGGATGTCTCCCAAACAAAATAATCTAGGAATACCCCCAGACTCGCCATAATGAGGATCAAATGCAAATGAGCATTAATTAGCCTTCTTCGCCAGCCAAAGCCCTGCTTGCTTTCTGCCACACCACAGCAGGAAAAAGAAGTCAGAGACTCAGCTGGCTGGACCTCTCGCTTCCAAGAAAAGGCAACCCCGGGACAACCCGCATCGCTCTCCTCCCCCCATCATAAGGAAATGATTTACTGCTTCATGCTTTTCAAAGCCTGCGAGGAGCAACTACTGCTCAGCATAATAATGTGCACAGAGCGGCTCATTGGTTAACCAGCTCTTTCTAAATAGCCTAATACCTCTTATTCAGCAACCTGCAACTTCCACAAAATGACATCACTTGGTAAGAAAGCATAGTATTAAAAACTGCTTTCTGTTAAATCCTACAATCCCCCAACAGAGCAGAACTTTCTGGGGGAAAAAATGGTAAACAATTATTTGGGAATTTAAGGGAAGAGACAGGACAAAAGGTGTAAACTGATTTTATTTCAGCAAAACATGGTATCAAAAACCAATATGGGACATCAACCATAAGATGTTTAAAACCTATAGCCATGAGCTCTTTGTTGAACTGCTCTGCAAAGATGGTAGATGTCTTCAGGATAATTAAATATATATATCCACCCATTCACTCTCTTGTCATTTAAGAACTGTGTACTGGGCACTGAGCATGGCCAAGGCCTGGGGAGCAAGGTGGCAGCCCCTGGGCCCTGATTTGCTGTTGGTTGTGGAAGAGGCCCTGAGCTCTGGGAGCCACTCTCCTCTTCAATAACATGTGAGGGTGGGTGTGTCACTCCCTTAAGGACCCTTTTAGCTCCAGAAGTCACCTGTGACTTCCCAGATTCCCACAGGCCACAGGCCATCGGAAAACAGCAACCCACGACCAGAAGTGACAGCTATCACTCCTACCAGAAAGTCAGGAGAGAGACTCCAGGTGGCCTGCTACCAACCGAACACTTCTTAAGATGGTTCTCATTTCAAACTACCTGACCATTATCCTTAAAAACTATCTGAGTTGCTAAAAGTTCCAAATATTTTGGCTTCCGATTGAAATTTCTCATACCCCGAGGCCCAATTCCCCTTTGTCAGCATGTCCCAATTTAGTTTGTGGTTTGGGAGGATGCTGGGGATTCCCATAACCAGCAGGATCAACCCAGCTGTGGTCCTCTTATGGCCCAGGAGCCACCGCGTGCACCCACCTTCCAACTTCGCCTGCCTCTTCTGACTATTACACAAAACTATCTTCTTCCTCTCCAAGATCCTAGCGCTGGCGGGTCACTTTGGACTCGGGAGGTCCACAGGAAGAATTAAACCAGAGCTCCTAAAAGTGGAGGAGAACAGCTTCCAAAGGTAGGACGTTTCTGTCTCTGGAGCTATTTGCTTATTATGGTATAAGAAATCTGAGCATAACTGGGTACGAGGAGGAGCAGGAGACAGAAGATCCTTCCAGCCACTTCCAGCACCAAGTTTCTGGGAGTTGGTCCAAAGGGAGGCAGGGGGGCCAGCTCCCCCCTCACCCAGCTAACAGGAGCATAAACTGGTCAGTTTAGTGAAGAAGGTCTCCAACATCCAGGGTTTCGGAGCTACTCATCCTATGTCGGTCCTGCTATACTTGCTTTAAAAACACAAATTTGCTCCAACAGAACTGATACATTTTTTAAAGCTTTTATTAACTTGAGAGAGAAAGAGAGAGAAAGAGCACTTGAGCGAACAGGTAGGAGCAGAGGGAGAGGGAGGAAAAAATCTCAAGTACATTCCACACTGAGTGCAGAGCCTGATGTGGGACTCGTTCCCACAACCGTGAAATCGTGACCTGAGCTGAAACCAAGAGTCAGACGCTCAACAGACAGAGCCACCCAGGTGCCCCCCAACAGGGCTGATATTAAGAGTTCAGAGCATGTCATCTTAAAATATGACACTTTGGCGTATCGAGTAAAGACACCTGAGAAACAGCAGGTGCAAGAAGGACTCTGGCCTTCCTTTTCCTTCCTGAATAAAGGAGGTAAACTCCCACAAGGAAGGTGCCCTCCCTGTCCCGGGAGGAAGGCATTCCTATGAAAGAACAGAAGCTGAGATGGAGCAAATCCTATTAAAACAGACCACATTAAAATGATTCTTACTTTTCTAGTAAGTCTTCCCATAAAATTAAATCACTTTCCACACGAATGCCTCTCTTTTTTCAACCTAATATAAAAGCAAGTAGGTTTCACCATTTCTTTATGTCTCCATTTCATCATGAGGGTTCCCAAATCACATAAAGCTTACGTTAAATAAATGTGTATGGTTTTCTCCTGTCAATCTGTCTGTGTCCACCAGAGATGCGAAGAGGGTCAAAGAAAACTTTTTTCTCCCCTGCCATGTTAGGTAACAATTTGAACATAACAGGATGTGTAATTTCGTTGTGGAGATACCCACTGAAGGCAGAAAACTATACTCAGCGGCACTAAGCTGCGTAGGCTACATGAAATGCACACACCTCAGTTCAGCCAGCACTTATGAATTTCCAGAACACATGTGGTGTTACACCTTTCCACCCGGTTTCAGATAACCTTCCTTCCACTTCACAGTAACTCACACACTGCAACTCTTTGAACATTCATTTCCACAGGCAAATTTCAGACCTTTTCAGAATCAAGTGCCAAACTTTTCATAATATTTATGTATTTGTTAATCATTTTTTTAAAGATTTTATCTGTTTATCTGAGAGAGAGAGAGCACAAGCAGGGGGAGCGGCAGGTAGAGGGAGAAGCAGGCGCACTGCTGAGCAAGGAGCCCAATCCAGGACCCTGGGATCATGACCTAAGCCAAAGGCAGACACCTAACTGACT
Organism: Mustela erminea; assembly: GCF_009829155.1. Classification (NCBI taxonomy): domain Eukaryota; kingdom Metazoa; phylum Chordata; class Mammalia; order Carnivora; family Mustelidae; genus Mustela; species Mustela erminea. The sequence goes on along the minus strand of NC_045616.1, from coordinate 59,421,252 downwards.
GAGCCACCAGGGTGCCCTCTTCTTAATCATTTAACATTCGTAAAACTGTAATACCATTTTAACTAGTTTCCTTTTTTTTAATGTATCACTGACAAAGTTAAGAATGCTATGTCCCAACCTCATTATTCCCTTGGCCTGTGGTGGTTCTGTTTTGTTTTGTTTTAAGATTTTATTTATATCCTTGCAAGAGAGACAGACAGACCATGCACGGGGAGGAGGCAGAGGGAGAGGGAGAGGGAGAAGCAGACTCCTCGCTGAGCAGAGAGCTCTATGGAGGGCTCAATCCCAGGATCCTGAGATTATGACCTGAGCTGAAGGCAGACACTTAAACAACTGAGCCATCCAGGCACTCTGCGCCTGTGGTTTTTACTGTACAATTCTGCATTGGGTGATTTTTAGGAATATATATTCACAATGTGTTACAGTAGGACTATTTCCAGTGTTCTAACCTAAAGAGCACAGGTATAGAGAAAAATTATAGAAGACTTATTTATAAGACTTGGGGGAATTTTTTTGAAAGAAATACACTGGGGCACCTGGCTGCTCAGTTGGTGGAACCTGAGACTCTTGATCTCAAGGTTGTAATTTTAAGCCCCATGTTGGGTATACAGATTACTATAAAACTTTGGGCGCCTGGGTAGCTCAGTTAGTAGAGCATGTGACTCTTGATCTTTGGGTTGTGAATTCAAGCCCCACATACAGCACAGAGCTTACTTAAAAAAAAAAAAAAAAAAAAAAAGAAAAAAGACACAAATGGGTTGAAAGTTAAAAGGAGTATATGGCCTTTTAGAGATCAGACAAAGACTTAAAGAGCATTTCCAGAGATAAAAGAGATCATTTTATTAAAGGATCCACTCAGGGGCCCTGAGTGTCTCAGTCAGTTAGCATCGATTCTTGATTTGGGGTCAGCTCATGTTCTCAGGGTCCTTGGAGGGAGCCCCACACCCGACTCCAACTCCTCGCCCAGCAGGGTATCTGTTTGAGATTCTCACTCTTCTCTGCCCCTCGCCAACTTGAGTGCATGAGCCTGCCCATGCACACACGCCCTCTCTCTAAAATAATTATGTAAATCTTAAAAAAAAAAAAAAAGATCAATTCCTTACAGAAACATAACAATCTTAAATGTGTGTACACCTAATCCAGCTTCAAAATATACTAAACAAAAAATGATAGAACTAATGGGAGAGATAAAAAACACAATCATTTTAGAAAATACCCTTCTCCCAGTAATTCATGGAATTAGATTATCTCCATCCCCACCACCACCAACACTAAAAAAATCAGTACAGGAGATTTGAGTGACACGAGCAATCAACTTGAACACTATAAGTAATAATGGAAGAATCTGCTCTTTTCAAGAGTACATGGGGTAGTCACCAAGATGTATCATTTCTGGGCCAGAAAACAACAGCTTTAAAAGGAGATGCAACATGGGGGTTTAAAGGGGTAAGAGAAGAATAAATGAAACAAGTTGGGATTGGGAGGGAGACAAACCATAAGTGACTCTTAATCTCACAAAACAAACTGAGGGTTGCTGGGGGGAGGGGGGTTGGGAGAAGGGGGGTTGGGTTATGGACATTGGGGAGGGTATGTGCTATGGTGAGTGCTGTGAAGTGTATAAACATGGCGATTCACAGACCTGTACCCCTGGGGATAAAAATATATTATATGTTTATAAAAAATTAAAAATTAAAAAAAAAGTAGGCACCAAAAAAAAAAAGAACTTAATATATACAGAATATGTCCTTTGATCCTCACAAAAATAAATTTGAAATCAATAGCAAAAATACTCCTGAAATATCCTCAAATATTGGAAAATCTCTAAATAACCCGTAGGTCAAAGAATAAATCATAAGAGAAATTAGAAAATACTTGAAACAGAATAATAAAAACACAACTTCAAAATATGTGGGATATAAATTATGACTTTAAATACTTATTTACAAGAAAAACAAGAGTTTTAAAATGATGGTCTAAGCTTCTGCCTTTAAAAAAAAAAAATCAACCAAAGGGCAGATTAAACTTAAGGTAATGATTAAGATAGAAATAAAGAGCAGAAATCAATAAAATAGAAAACAAATGACAATGAAAAAAATTATTTCTTTCACAACGTGTTTTTCTGTTTTGTTTTGGGTTGGGTTGTTTTGGGTTTTTTTAGAGGGAGAGAGACAGAAAGAGAATCTCAAGTCAGGTTCCACATCCAGCACAGAGACTGACATCAGGCTCGATCTCACCACCCTGAGATCACGACCTAAGCCAAAATCAAGAATCAGACGCTTAACCAACTGAGCCAACCAGACAAGCATCTTTCCTAAGTTTAATAATAAAATTGATAAACTCCTAGGTGAAGTCATCAAAAAAAGAATAAAGAGGGTCCCTGGATGGCTCAGTCAGTTAAGTGCCTGCCTTTGGCTCCGGTCATGATCTCAGGATCCTGGGATCAAGCCCTCCATCAGGCTCCCTGCTCAGCAGCGAGTCAGCTTCCACTTTTCCTCTCCCTCTGTGACCTCTCTCAGCCTCACTCTCTCAAATAAATAAACCTTTTAAAAAGATTAAAAAAAAATTAAAAACACAAATTGCTCATATCCACAATATTCCTAGTCCTATCAAGATTAATATATTCTAAGTAACGGATTTCTACAAAGGACTCACCTTTAGAAAATCCACTGCATTAACCCCAAACAGGATTGGAAAAATCAAGCAAGGGATGACAAGATTATAACCATACTTTAGTAGAAGGATCAAGCTGCTGGTGGTGTGAAAGAGATGACCATGCAATGCAAGAAGGGACTAGAGGGAGGAAAACCTGTTTATCCAACACACATTTCCACCTTCCTGCCTCTAAGCCAACACCCACCCCACCCCCGCCCTGACACTCCGGTCTCACTTCAGAGGGTGTCGTCTGTTCTCCGATCCAGCCACGATGAGTGGGAAGCACAGTGCTCACTGGGGTGGAGCTGATCACCCTAGTTCATCACACCATGCACTCCACATGGACTGCCTTGCTCAGCCTCCATTCATTCCTACCTTCTCTCACGGGTCCTTCCAGTACTGCAGAATCCGGAAAGTAAAACCACATTTCTCAGACTCCTTTGCTGTTCGGGGCCTGACAGTTGGTAACACTCACAACTGGAAGAAAAACCAAACGAGGGCCTCTCTCCTGCTGTGGTATCTGTGGTCAAGCAAGGTCCCCGGACAGGAGAGGCAGTTGCCTCGGCTAGACTTGGAGGTCCTCTGTTGAGCCACCAGCTTCGTGGGTTTCAAGAAATCGTCACCACCGTGACTGGAAGCAGCTTCAGCTTCCAGACTTCTGGAACACAGCTATCGTAGTATGTTCTCAAATCCAGCAGCTTAAAGGCTAGTCCCTGATTCTTGCTCCTCTACTTCTTTTATTTCTTAAACAGCTTAAATCCCCTTCTGCTTAAGATCTTAGTTTCTTGCATTGTAAATGACACCCTTGCATCACCACTTCACAGAGAACAATGAGTCAAGGATATCTAGTTAGGATCCTTTTCGCAATTATATAAAGGAAGCAAGACACAAATTTCCTCCATTTGATGAACAAAGAAACCAAGGCTCAGAAAGCTTAAGAACTGGTTAACAGGACTGAGCCCCCAACACCAGGGAGGTTTCTAAGGTTCACTTAGAAGGGACATTTAAAAAAAGACATCTAAGTTTTTGAGATGCCTGCGTGGCTCTGTCAGTTAAGCACCTGCCTTTATTCAGCTCGGGTCATAATCATGATCCCAGGGGTCCTGGGATCCAGTCCTGCATGGGCTTCCTGCTCAGTGGGGAGCCTGCTTCTCCCTCTGCCTGCTGCTCCCCTTCTGCTTATACTCTCTCTCTCTGACAAATAAATAAAATCTTAGAGGAAAAAAAAAAAAAGACATCTAAGCTTCAGATGGGGAATTTAAAAAGGGGTGCCTTTTAAAGTCTCTTCCAGAAGTTTCTCTGATTCCATGATCTGCCTCAAAAATCACCCCAACCACAAAACCTGATCTTTCCAGAACTAGACTTGAGGATTTTCCAAAGAATAAAATCTCAATGGATCAAACAAATTTAAACAAGAAAGACAAAGGCGAAAGGGGGTAAAGGAAGAAGAAGAGAAAAATCAAGGGGATGGAGGCTACCTTCAGACTAAATGTAGGCAGCTTCCAGAACTTAGAGTAAATGAACTTCAGCATCCTGCAGTCTGGGGAAAGGAACTGTCCAAGTTTCTTCACTACGCATACCAAGGGCCAGCCCCAGATCTGTTCATGTTGTAACCTGTTCCTCCTTCACGAGAGCAATCTGTTCAGATCTCCCTCTAAAATCAACGACAGGCCCACAAAGGACTCAGGGACGCCAGGCCAAGAAACCAAACTAGGGCTTGATACCTAACTTAAGTGAAGTCCTCCCCGCCCTCCACCTCCTTCCGAGAAATATAGTCTTAACAAGTCAGTCAAGAATTTTGCAGTAAGCACCAATGAGATCATCTGTCACACGGGCCCTTCTCCACCCCCTCAAAGGAATATGAGGAAATCTGCCTGTTAAGACCCCTTTCTTGGGATACCTCCGTGGCTCAGTCAGTTAAGCGTCTGTCTTTGGCTCAGGTCATGATCCCAGGATCCTGGGATCGTGTCCTGCATCGGGCTCCCTGCTTGGTGGGGAACCTGATTCACTCTCTGCCTGCTGCTCCCCCTGCTTGTGCTCTGACAAATAAATAAATAAAATTAAAACACACACACACACACACACACACCCTTCCCACTAAGGGAAAGCGATCTTGCTTAAAACAATCCTTTTTTTTGGCTAATAACGTCCTTGCCCCACTCTCCTTCCTATAAAAACCTCCCATTTCCTAAAACTTCTTGAGGCTCCTCTCTATTCACTAGATGGGATGCTGCCCAACTCATGAATCGGTTTTTTACCCCCCATACACATTTTTTTTTATTTTTAAGTAATCTCTACACCCAGTATGGGGTCTGAACCCACAACCCTGAGAGATCAAGTGTCGTATGTTCCACTGACTGACCCCACAGGCGCCCCCAATTCATGAATGTTTAATAAGGCCAATAAGATCTTCAATTTTACTCAGCTGAATTGTTTTTTAATACCCCAAAACATTCCACTAAAACCCAATATCTCCCACATCTAGCTACTAACCTCCCCTCTACTGCCACAGGTCCTAAAAATGCATTACCTCCCCTCCCCGGCTTCAGTTCCTTAGCTCCCCAGTAGTCTCTAACCCACAGTGCCATCGCTGCTCCTCCTTGGAAACCAGGGCTCCCAAAATACCCTGGCATCTAGGACTCTCCCTTACAAACTTCTAGGATGTAGGGTGTCATCTGACAAAGCCAAAACATCTCCCACCCCAAACCCCCAGGCTCTTTCCTCTCCAGGCAGGCTGTACCCTCCATCACTTTATTCTCTTTCTATATTTGCTACAGGAATGTCTTCCTTTTAAAGTTTTGGGTTTGGTTTTTTTTATTTTGTTTTGTCTTCAGATTTTATTTTTATGTAATCTCTACACCCAGAGTGGGGATAGAATTTACAACCTGGAGATCAAGTGTCACTGGTTCCACTGACTGACACAACCAGGCACCCTGAAAGCCTGCCTTTTAAATGGAGATGTCTCCACTGTTGGGTCTTCCTTTTATCAATCTACATTAGGTCTTTTTGAGGTCATAAGATTCTTTTGAGAAGCTAAAATGGTAAGAACCCTCCCAGATGAAACACTGTATAACCACAAGGCTGCACAGAAACCACCTGCACAACTCCCCACCTGCTCCCCTGGGGCTAGTTCATTTACTCCTAAGGAACTGTCTCCCCCAGTGAACCCGCTGCTTCCTCCCCTTTCACAGGCATAACTTGGAAGCTGAAATACGCCAGCCTCGATTCAGGTCTCTGAAGGAGTTCTGCCCAGGAGAGATCTTATATGAAGAAAATCCAGCATCAGGGGCACCTGGGTGGCTCAGTGGGTTAAGCCTCTGCCTTCAGCTTGGGTCATGGTCTCAGGGTCCTGGGACTGAGCCCCGCATTGGCCTCTCTGCTCGGCGGGGAGCCTGCTTGCCTGCTTCCCCCTGCCTCTCTGCCTACTTGTGATCTCTCTCTCTCTCTCTCTGTCAAATAAATAAAGGAATAATCTTAAAAAAAAAAAAAAAAAAGAAAGAAAGAAAGAAAGAAAGAAAAGAAAAGAAAAAGAAAATTCAGCATCAATTCACTAGTTGCTCCCAAGCATAAAAGTAGGACTAGTTAACGCCTTGAACTCTATTTTTCCAGGTACCCAGTGATTATTTACCGATTGACATATTGCTTTAGTTGTAGTAAGCTTTTTCTTTTTCTTTTTCCTTTTTTTCCCAAACAGCAGAGAAAACATCAGTATCCTTAGGAATGTTAAAAAGAAAACCACAGGTCCAAAATGGTGTCACTTAGGTGAAGTGAACTGCAGTTTCACCCCCTGAAAATGTAACTTTTAACCAGTCAACGTGGAATTTCCTGGTCAGCACTATGAAGTTTACTGATGACTCCTTCCCCTTCTGCTCCCCTAAGGAAGGCAACCTTGCCTAAAACAATGGATTCTGTACTGATGATTTCATTTTTCCCTCTTCCTCCCACTTTTGAAAACCCTTCCCTGTTGGGGAACCAAGTGTAGTCGGTTGGATATCTGACTCTGGTTTCTGCACAGCTCCTAGTCTCGAGGACGTGGGATGGAGTCCCAAGTGGGCTCAGAGCTGAGCGTGGAGACTGCTTGAGACTCTCTCTCCCTCTGCCCCTCTCCCTTATGCTCTTGCTCTCTCTCACAGACACTCTCTCTCCCTCTAAAATAAATGAATAAATCTTTAAAAAAAAAAAAAAAAAAGGAAAAGAAAACCCTTCCTTTTCTGTAGACTTTTGAAGTTCCCTTCTACTTTCTAGTTGGAATGCTGCCCAATTCATAAATTGATTAGTAAAGCCAATTAGGTCTTTAAAATTTACTTGGTTGAGTCTTTTGATATTTAACAGGAATAATGCTACCAAAGCCGAAAAAAATTCATACTGATAAAGAATCCTATTACAGAGACATTTTCATTACTATGGTTACAAAATACGGCCATTGTTTCTGAGAATACCACTGGAGGAGTTCAGTGAGCATGGAGTCAACAACAAAAGACTCAATTCTTCCTTGTTTTGGTGAACCACACACACACACTAAGGATCAGAGCATTAGGAGACTGAGCTCGCTGTGAAATTACTGAGATACAATGCAAGAACAAAAAACTAGAAAATAAATCCTATGAAGACCTCATGGGCTTTGTTTCAAAGTGTGGTTGGCCTGTTTATAAAGACAATACTTAAACAGATATCTGATTTTCCAGCTCTCCTACTTATCTCTGCATAAATAAGATTTAAGGGGTTGAGTGTCCATGTGTTTTTCCTATTTTTGTTTTGACTAGACGGTTTTCATGAGGGGGGAAAATGCTGTTTAATCACTGTATGCTGCAACTTCACTTCTAACCTGCAAGTTGTTTCAAAATTTAATCTGTGCTAAAAAATTCACTACAATTTTTCCGTAACAGCTGCTTTCCTTAAACATCAGCTCAGCTTTAATCTCAGACGGCAAACTACAGAAGAAAAGCCAAAGTAAAATCCCGTTTCCTTTAAAATTCAGATGTTTTATGTAATTAAATCAATCCACTATTTGAATTTCCTTACACATACGCTACACTGACTCTCACACTGTGTTCAAAAATCTTGCAAAGTATCACTTTAGACTACTTGGAAAACCTGATCATTAAATATAATCACAGCTCAGTGACTTGATCAATATTGCTCTCAGGATCCTGTCTCAACCCTAAATTCAACTGACAATGACAAAATGTAACGACACTGTACCAACAGTGCTGCTTGATGTGATGCCCAGAACACAGGATCTCTACAGTGTTAAAAAGAAAATACACCCAAAATAGTGTTACTTAGGTTAAGACCCCAAATCAGTAAATGAAGACCTAATACCCAACCAAACTGCAGTTTCCAACCTCCAAAGATGTAACCTTTAACCAGCTGACATGGGAATATCCTGGTGAGCACTGGGAAATTTATGTATATATCCATTCCCTACCCCCCGCCTTAAGACGGTGACCTGCCTTAAACAATGAACTTTTTCCTAATAATTTCCTTTTTTCTACCCTTCACCCTTTAAAAACTATTCTTTTTCCACCCTCTATCCTTATTTTTAATTTTTTACATTTTTTAAAAGATTTTATCTATTTATTTAACAGAGAGAGAGCATGCACACAAGCAGGGGCGGGGGTGGGGAGGCAGGCAGGCAGAGGGAGAGGCAGGCTTCTGGAGGAGCAGGGGGCTGACCCAGGACTCATCCCAGCTGGAATCATGACCTGAGCCCAAGACAGATGCTTAACTAACTGAGGCACCCAGATGCCCCTCCCTCTCCACCTTTAAAAACCATTCTGCTTGCTAGTGGGATGCTGCTGGATTCATGAATCATTTAATAAAATCAATTAGATCTTTAGAATTTACTCAGTTGAATTTTTTTCTTGAACCATAGTTATGTTATAGTTAAAATTACAGGTACTGAAAACAATTCAAGAGATAAAATGGAACTGTGTCAGTGGCTAGTTCTGCATACCATCTTACATGAGGACTTCTTTTTATTATTTTATTTTAATTTCATTTTACTTTACTACTTTATTTATTTCATTTTATTTTACTTTACTATTTTATTTTATTTTATTTTATTTTATTTTTTGGGTAGGCTCCACACACGATGCGGATGAGCTCAGATCAAGAGTTAGACGCTTAACCGACAGAGCCCACCCCCCACGCCACACTGAAGACTTCCTTTTTGAGGTCAGATTATCATAGGTGAACTGAAATATAAGTAGACAACGCTGTCCTCACTGTTCTACCCTTGCAGTTCACACTGAAACACCGGGGACACTGAAAGGTAAGCTTCCGAGTCTCATACTTGACTCACTTCCAGATCTTGAATAGCTGTGGGAAGCCTATAGGTGATATTTACATGGAAAACCAGGCAGAATCAAGCAATGGGGAAGAGATGATCTCATTAGCAGACACAGTCTGAGGCTGCCTCCCACTTCCCACAGGCCGGTCCTCTTCAGCCCTCCCAGCCAAGGCATCCCACGCAGCCCAAAGCTATTTGTCAGCTCGCCCAGGTCAGCTATTAAAGCAGCCCAAGAAAACAAATCTGAGCTAACCCTCACACTAACTCTCCAACCAACATGGCTACTTTCACTCTATTTACTGCATAAGATATGTGACAGACTTATCTCCCCAACAACCTAAACCTGCATAACTACACAACATCTCCAAACACTCTTTCTGTATTAGCTCACCAGTGAGGTATATAAGCCTACAGGTCAACATCAGCCAATCACCACCCTTTGTTAGTGTGGGAGAGTGACTATGTGGGCACTTGAGTGCACTCTGCCTGCATTTTACAAAAATGAACAGAAAAATAAAAGTGCTGATACTAGTGATTAGAAGACAGGACTCAAACTTCATGTAACTGAAACAGCGATGAGCAGCTTCATACAACAGGAAAATAATGACTCAGACACCATCTAGATAGGTAGTATCTATATAAATAAAGGTAAGGGAAATTATTAAAGTTAAAGAAAATGTTAGAAATGACTGAAATATATTGTCGATGATGGCATCGAAAGGGGGTGTAATTCAGATTTTCTTCACTATTTTTGTTCTTTTAGAAAAAGAAAAACACCCAAACCTATTAATACCTATGCTTATTAACTAACTTTCACTCATTCACCTTTATTTAACACCTCTGGAGAATTTATCATGTTTGAAGGCACAAGAATAACTACACCTGAATGTCAGCCCAGAAAGTATTAATGGCTACAAAGGAGTGGCTTCTGTCTGTGAGAAACTTCCCTGACCAAGGGGCACCTGGATGACTCAGTCAGTAGAACCTGCAATTCTTGATGTTGGGGTTATGAGTTTGAGCCCCATGCTGGGAGTAGAGATTAGTTAAATAAACAAACAAACAAAAGCAAAAATTCCACAAAAAGAACAGGACAAATACTGCAGCTACAGCATAATCCTAATTTTGCAAAGTAAAATCATATATACTAAATACGGGTGGCTGGACTTTAAAATACCAAAATGTGGTTCTCTGGGTGATAAGTGTGTGATGTTTTTTCCCATGTTTCACAAATACCCCCCTGCAAAGTTCAAAAACACACCAGTCATGGATAGAAATGAACTTTCATGCCTGGATCCCTTCCAAGGGTCGAAGCATCACATGATATAATGAGGACCTAAATTTCCAATCACTATAAACAAAGAGCTATAGGGAGAAAAGGTTTTGTAACCAAACGCATTCAACAGGGGGTTCAGTGAGGTCATAGTATAAGCTTTGTCTAGGGAGAGAGAGGAAGCCCATACATGCAGTAACCAGGAAAGAATTCCTGTCCATCAGATGACCATGTAGTGGGTGGTGTAGGCATGTTCAGAGAGAACTCTCAAAGCAAGGGGAAGATCATTACTAAGGAAATGCTTCTTGAGCTTATTTACTTTTTGTACAAGTTTTCATAAACTCTGTGTGTGTGTTTTAAGCTCCAATCTGGGGGTGACGAGATGCCCTGATGAGGAACACCCATGCCAGCTAAAACTTCCTCAGAGGCCCCACTCTTCAGTCTCCTGCATGGGCTTTGATGACCTGTACCTCCAATGAACCCAGGTTTTGTTAACCAGCATAGTCATGGTGAGAAATGGTGAAAACTCCCTCGAAATCTCAACACAAAGCAACTCTGCACAAACCCCTGCACAACAATGACCGAACTGTAAGAGGGCTTCCAGCAGTCTGAGGCTGCATCCCTGGGATGACCCAACTGCCTTTGTCCTTTCTGTTTTGAGTCAGGAGAAGCTCAGGGCTCTCAAAAAAAATGAATTGTCCTAGCCAACACCTAAGATAGGCCCTGGCCTCCCTTTCTTAGAGCACTGACCAAAGAGGGCTTACAACTCTGAGTCCTTGTCCCTTTGAGATGTATATGTATTTCCTATGACTCTGCAGTGTCTTTCTCAAAATTTACAAAATTTTCTCAAGGACCCACATGCCATCGCTTGGAAATATAATCATCAGGAAGGACAGGACGTGTCTCCCCAGTCTCAGTGGAAGGACAATCTTAACTTGCCAACCAGCAGACACAACTGGCCTAGGCGCAAATACACTCACCAACTCCTCTAACGTTTCACTTCCTTAACTCTGCTGGGCCCCACTCACTCCTCCCTACTCCCTCATTCCCCCTTGAAAACTCTGGACAAATGGCAAAAGAGCTCAGCTATTTTCCCTGCTGTCAGTGGCTATGGAACAAAAGGTTTCCACTGCTTTAACATTTAGCTTTATGTGTCTTTGACCATGGATGGTTCCTGGTGGCATTCGTGATTTCGTTAACCAATGTAACAGACATTAGAAATGGGCTTTCAGGGGCGCCTGCATGGCTCAGTGGGTTAAAGCCTCTGCCTTCGGCTCAGGTCATGATCCCAGGGTCCTGGGATCGAGCTCCGCATAGGGCTCTCTGCTCAGCGGGGAGCCTGCTTCCTTCTCTCTCTCTGCCTGCGTCTCTGCCTACTTGTGATCTCTGTCAAATAAATAAATAAAATCTTTAAAAAAAAAAAAGAAAGAAAGAAAAGAAAAGAAATGGGCTTTTATTTTCATTGAGAATCTCAATGATTAAGACAATCTGGCTGGAAATACCTTGGCCAGGGCATTCCCGCCCTTACACAAACTGGCTCGACCACCACTGGAGAGTGAATGTGCACCCCAGGAATGGCACCATGGCCGGGATCCATCCATGCAGTCATGTTGGCTTGGCAGCCTAGGGCCCTGCGCACTAGACTACAGCTGTGCCTGGTGATGCAGGGAACATGCAAGTTCCATGTCAATGCCCCCCAAGAAGGGCCAAGAGCTGGGATCAGATCAGGCTGCGTGATCATTCTGTACCTGCCTGCCAATACATGTCCGGATGAGCAGAAGAATTTTGTCTGGAAGAAACTAAACCTCACCCACCCACAGCCACTAGCAACTACCAATATCTATCAAAACAGTCCAGTAGCTGGGTATTCAAAACCGCCTGAGGCCCATGATACCCCCAGATAAGATAAGGAGCAACTGTTACCAATTATTTATTCATTATCAGAATATTAGAGAATGGCAATCTTGTAGTTAAAAGCCCCAACTTAAGTGGGCCAGTGTTCAAGGCCTGTCTCCACCACCATGAAATATCAGTCAAGTTCATTTATTTCTCTGTTCTACTGTTGCCTCCCCTGCAAAAGGAGGCCAGTTAATCGCCCCTTAAGGCTGTTGTGAAAAACGAATGCTGTAACATAGGTGGAAACAGAGAGCACGTTGTGGGCATGAAACAAACTTCAGCTATTGTTACTGCTATCATTCATGCTTACACTTGCCTGGAGAAAACCCTGTCGAGCTTTATTCTCAAAGTGCCCTAAGAGCACTGTCTGGATTTTTCAACACCTCATTTCACCTCTGACAGAGTGCGTACTGTCATTTTCTGTACCTAGCTTTCCCCACATTTCCACCCCCGACTAGCCCTTAAGTTCCAGGAGAGCGAGGAAGCTTCATCATCCACTCTTCAGGGACCTGCCACAGTGCTGGGTACCCACAAAGTGTTGAGTGGTCACTCTATCCTGTCATCTCTCCTTCCATTAGCACCCATTAGCAACAGCATAAGCAAAATCTAAGTGCATATTAGAGTCAGCACAAATGTAAGACGACCTGGACAACGCCTAGGCACAGGTGGATATTGGCCCATAACAAACTAAGAGTTTCGGGGTTCCTTACTCTGTGCCAAGCCATGTTTCAGAGACCATATGTCTAGATCACATACTATCTTCACATAACCCCAAGAGGTACTATCCCACCCATTCTACAGTTGAGGAAAACTGAGGTTAATAGAGCAAAGGTAAAATGCACTCATTCACAAGAGCCCTGGTTGTCCAGATTTCCCAATTCAAATCCAGACCTGAGTCCGTAGCTCTCTTATGGCTTACATATTTTTCCTAATGGTCCTCAGTTAAAGTCCCCCAAATTTCTATCACCAACCTCAAGCTTCTCCTAACTTGTTTTTTAAGATTTTATTATTAAGTAATCTCTACACCCAATGTGGGGTTGGAAGTCAACCCCAAGGTCATGAGTCACATGCTCTACCCATTGAGCCTGCCAGGCGCCCCCCAAACTTCTCCCAATTTAAACATCTAACTGGGGGCACCTGGGTGGCTCAGTCAGCTGAGAGTCGGCCTTCGGCTCTGGTCTTGATCCTGGGGTCCTGGAATCAAGCCCCACATCGGGCTCCCTGTTCAGCAAGGCGAGTCAACTTCTCTCTCTCCCTCTGCCCCTGCTCATGTTCTCTCTCTCTTGCTCACTCTTTATATCAAATAAATAAAATCTTAAAACAAATAAGTAAAATAATCATCCAACGGGTAACTTGCCACTTCCATTTAATTTATAATAGGCTTCTCAAATGTAACAAAGCCAAAAGAAAATTACTGGGCTTTCCTTCCCAAATGTCCTCCTCCCTTCAAGCCTATCTCACCTAGTAAATTGTCATCAATCCACTTGCTGGGGACAAATCCAGAACCGCTCTCATTCCCACACCCACTTCTTATCCAGACGGAAGTCCAATTCTATCTCTAAAATTAGCCCAGAAGCCAACAACAGGACACTGTAAACACTACAGCCTACGTTAAGGTAAAACACGCTCTCCTCAGACTAACAGCAGCAGCTGAATCATCAAGATTTAAGCTCCATCAGGAGGTATTTCTGCTCAGTGCTACAGCCTACTTGCACACGGAGGAGGCAGTTAAATCATATTCACTGAATGAACAGCTCTGACTGCTCTCCCTGCCTCCACTCTAGTCCCTGATACCGTTGAGTCTTCACAGCACCCAGAGTGATGGAAGCATAAATCGAACCACAGCTCTCATTGGAACAGGAACAAAACCCCAACTCCAACCGTGGCTGACAGTCTCTGGTCACGTCTGCCCCCACCTGCCTCTTTACCCCATCTGCCTCACTGACGACACCCCAGCCACACTGTACTCCCTTCTGTAACTCGAAAATCCTGAAAGCCTCCTTACCCAGACCTTGACATGGATGTCTCTCCTTACCGATCTGTCTAAAATCCGGGAGCATTTTCTCAGTCTTCCCCAGCAAGCTACCCAAAGCCCCTCAGCCACCAGGTCTGGTTATAGTACTACTACTGACCGTTTCACGGTTTACATGCTTTGGGGATGTCCCCACCCACAACGGGACAGCCACGGAGGGCAGAGATGATGTCCACCTGGCTCACTGCCCTATCTTTAGCTCCTGGCACATAGTAGGTGCTGTGACATTATGATACAACCAGAAACAGAGATTTGGTCTTCCTTCGTAGTGTGGGAGGCTCAGGAGATTTGTGACTGGTATCTGAAAAGTGGGACGAGAGGCAGTCTTATCTGAGTAAGCCTGTGGGATACTAAATCCAGGTAGTGTCATAATTGAGTTGAATTGTTGTGAGTCCAGTTGGTGTGCGGGGAGTTGGGAAACTGGTTGGTGTGGTTGGCTTGGTCAGTTAAGCGTCTGCCTTCAGCTCAGGTCATAATCCCAGAGTCTCACATGGGAGTCCTTGCTCAGCAGGGAGCCTGCTTCTCCCTCTGCCTGCCTCTCCTCTTGCTTGCGTGCTCTCGCTCTCTCTCTCCCTCTCTCTCTGAGAAATAAATACATAAAATTAAAAAAAAAAAAAAAAGAAATGCTGTGAGTAAAAATAGTTCATAGGTGCTCAAATTAAACAAAAGATTGGCAGAACAGAAAAATTGACTTAGCTTCTGATAGTGCTATGAGGTTTTCTACAGTTGTTAACAGCCCCATCCGTATGAAATCACAGTGTCATCAACCCCTCTCTGCCTTGAGATCCACCACATTTTTGCCTCAAGCAGCCCAGAGAAAGCAGAAGTTAACTTTCCTGTGATGAATGGCCAGGATTTGGTTCTTTCCAAAGTCCTGAGAGGGGGATTTTAGAAACAAGTCATTAAATCCTGCCAAAATATCAACCATACCAATAATTCTTTTACAAGACCACTTGAGTCCCAGTAATCATTTTCAAAGCCCTAAATTAGCCGCTTGGAGTCACAGAAGGCCTCAAGGGGCTTTCAAGGGACTAGAGAAGGACAGATGCCCCTAAATGTCTGCAAATACTAAATAATGGGAAGTGTGGCATCAAATTGGAAGGCATCTCAAACAACAACAATGAAAGATTTGCAACTCTTTCTTGAGCTTGGGAACATTCAGAAAATAGCCTTTTCCATCACCTTGGTCTCAAAAGCCCTGGCAAGGTGGTAAGCACCATCTCTCACTTCTTGCCTGACTTAACGCAAGTCATTACAGCTCAAGGTAAAAACCTCAATTGTCAGCGGGGCCTGGCTGGCTCAATGGGTGGACCACAGGATTCTTGGTCTCAGGGTTGTGAGTATGAACCCCAGGTTGGGTAGGGAGACTACTTAAAAATACAAATCTAAAAAAATCCCACAAAAACCTCAATTTCCTCATGTCTGAAAAGGCCAATGTGAATGCATGCCAAGTACAGTATTAGACCCCCAAAAACCAGGATAACTTCACATAGCCACTAGAAGGGTGATGGATTATCTGCCAGTATAACTGGCCAGTTACAGAAACTCACAGTTTAACCCCTGCATCACTTACACTGGCTGTCCTTGATTGCCCTAAGGCTGAATATATTAGAAAGCAACAACATCCCAGCACGTGAATGCTTCCCGGAGACAGACTCATTTGGAGGGAAAAAAATTAAAATTGTGTACAGAATAGAGAACACAGGGAGAAGGGAGCTCCACATCTGTAAGGCTTTACCTAGTTGGTTGTTTCTTACTCTGCAGGAAGGCATGAAATTAGTGTTCAAGAGTTAAAACCTAGTAATTCTGCCCAGATGCGCTACTCACCAGTAGGAGTCGCCAATCCCAAGTAGACATATATGTTTTAAGATACTGTATATATGAGTGTAACTGGCAAGTTCAGTTAAAAGGAGGGACGGGAAGGTTCGCGCTCTGCCCAGGCAGCCAGGTTGCGTCCAGCCAGGATTGCGTCGGCAAACTCGGGAAGCAGGGCTGAGTCTTCCCCGCGACCCGCCCTGAGCACCATAGTTTGGAAACAAGGTTTCGAGACATTGTCGAAGGCAGAGAGCCAACGCTCTACGCTTGCAAGATGCCAAGTGCAAGCTGCCTGGGCCATATGACCCGAGTTTTGCTCGCGGCAAGAGAAAGGAGACGTTGCCCAAACGCACGTCTTTTTCTGGGCTCGTCGGGTAGTGCAGAACCGGTGGGCTACGGAGCTCAGCACGACACACTCGTGCCCTGCAAAGGGGGAGGCGAAACTCTCCGGGGACAGTCGGGTTCATTCGCCCGAGCCCTGCCTGCCCCGCCCTAAGTCCGTAAGACCTGACGGGAAGACCTCGGGGTCTCCTCTCGGGCTTCCCCGTGTCCCTTCCAGGCCGCCCACCGCACAGGGTTTCCCCGACGGCTGGGCGCCGCGCTCCGGCCCGAGGCACTCACCCGGACTGCGCAGCGTCAGCCCCGTACGACCCACCTGCCCCAGCTCACTCACAGCTGCGGATTTGCGGCGCGCACGCAGGGAAGTCGGCGGTGCCTGGGCTCCCGGTCCCGCAGCCCGACCCTTCGCCCCGCTCCCGCGCTCCCCCCCGCTCACCTGGCCCGCACAGCACTGCGCTGACATCGCGGCGGTCGACGACCACGGGCTTACTCGGCCCGCTGCCCGCTCGGCTCCGACCCTCCTGGCTACCTCCAGCCGCGATCGCCCCTTTCTGGAGCAGCTCGCTCCTGCGCGCCGACCAGCCCCAGTCGAAAGCCCGGCACTGCCGCCAGGGAGAAAACAACCGCCACCAAACCCCGCCTCGCCGCCCAGGCCCCGCCCGCCCCCTCGAGCCGCGGCCGCCCTCAGCCCCGCCCCGCTCCCGCCCCTTCCCTGGCGCTCCGCCGCGGAGCAGGCTCGCCCGGGGCTCGCACTTCCGCTGGCGTCAGGCGGCCGGGCCGCTGCGCTCACTTCCCGGTGCGGCGCGGGGCTGCGCAGTCCGCCCACCGTCGGGCGGGCCTGGCGTCCCCGTACTTCGCCGGCTCTCGGCCCCCGCAGAGGAGGTCCGGCGGCTCTATGACCCGCTGCTCCGATGAGAGAGCTGGTGGCCAACTCCAGGGAAGCTTAGATCCTTAACTGATTGCGGAGTGACCCGCACAGAACCGACGCCGTGGGGACCAGCGAGTGCTGGTCGGCTCTCTGCCTCGCGCCCACTGAGATCTCGCCTGGATCCGTTTCTGAAGTCCCGTTATCTCCCCTCCTCTGCCAGGGAAACTAAACGACTTTAGGGAAAGTCCCCTCTTCTCCAGTTCCCTTGAATCCATGCGCCCTTGGCTGTTTGGCCCTGTCTTTGCCAGGGCACTTTGAGGGATTCAGTGAGAGCCCTTTCCGCGCTTGCCTGGACATTGATCTATATTCCAGCTTTCATCCCCGCCCAGGGACTCAATTTGCATCCCTGCTGCCTTCCTCCCCGACCTCACTTGAAAAAGGGTCCCCAATTGCTCGCTACATACAGAAAATAGCGCCCCTAGTTCTCCCTACCCAAATCTGCTCTCCTCACAGCCACTTGAAGAAGAGGAGTTAGTACGAACTTTGCGTCAAGCCCTTTTACTTAAAACAGGACAGTACCCATTTAGAAATGAGGCACTGAAGCCCAGATACCTTAAACAACTTGCCCAAAGCTTCACAGCAAAGCTGAAGAAGCAAAATTCGGACAGGAGTTCACTTGCCTAATCCTTTTGCACTCCATGCAAGTCTTGCCCTTAAATGAACTCGCTTCCAAGACAGAGCCTTTGGCCAAGGAGTGTATTGTTGGGCAGGATAGAGGCTCATGCCTGGGTGGTTCAGTGCGTTAAAACCTATGCCTTCAGCTCAGGTCATGATCCCAGGGTCCTGGGATGGAGCCCTGCATCCAGCTCTCTGCTCAGCTGGGAGCCTGCTTCCTCCTCTCTCTCGGCCTGCCTCTCTGCCTACTTGTCATCTCTGTCAAATAAACAAATAAAATCTTAAAAAAAAAAAAAAAAGTATATACGCTCAGAGTGGAAGGAAAGTCAGATGGGAACTGGTCCTGAGGTTTTATGAGCTGTGCAGGGTCTCCTTGAATCTCAAACCCTAGAGTTTAGAGGAAGAAAGGTAGAGCAGGACCTACTCAGAGCCACGGAAAGTAATGAGAATTGGCTTTAAAATTCGGAAATAATAACAAAATAGAAAAAAATTTTAAAACAGCAAAAATAGCAGCAGACCAGCCCAGCACCCTGCTCCCTCGTGGCCCCGGACTCATCCAAAGCCAAGACCACTCTGGCCCCATTTTGCACCTGGGGAGACTGGTTGGACACCTAGAGTTTCTGTCCAGGTGGGAAGAGCCAGGCAGCTTCTGGGAAAGGGGAGGTGTGACATTTATATGTGTTTGAGCAGTCTGGGATCTAGGCCTCCTATCCAGTTAGAGAAACTGGGGCTCAAGAAGGCAGAGAATTCTCACCAGCAACCTCTGTGATAGAGGCAGAACTGATAGAAGGATCAGGCCTTCTGACCCTGAATCCCGCGCTCTTTTTGCCAAAGCGATGCCAACATGGGAGGGTTCTGTGACTGTATCAATACCAGCCTCCCAGAGAGTTAACGCAAGAATTAATAACCCAGGGATTTGGGGCGCCTAGGTGGCTCAGTCAGTTAAGTGGCTGTCTTAGGCTCAGGTCATGATCCCAGCGTCCTGAGATTGAGGCCTGCGTCTGGCTCTTTGCTTTGCAGAGAGCCTGCTTCTCTCTCTCCTTCTGCCTGCCACTCTGCCTGCTTGTGTTCTCTCTCCCTCTGTGTCAAATAAATAAGTAAAATCAAATAATAATAATAGTAACAACCCAGGGATTTGTCAACCCTGCCCTAAGGTATGGAAAAGCAGAGGGGAAGCCTGAGCTTCCAGAGTCACGAAGTTGCAAAATTTAACTCTATAGAAAACTGGCTGGGCCACTTAGTTTCAGTGTTACTATCTGCAAAACAAAGCTAATACACTCTTCACAGATTAGATCAACTCACCCCTACAGACCTTGCTGAACAGGGGCCAGCCTTCTTAAGCACTGACTAAATAACAGCCCCAACTGGTATTAATAAACAAGTTTAAAGGATAAGAAATAATCTATGCAAGCTGATTCCCCCCTCCTTGCTGGAAGATCTCACAAGAATGTGGCCTTGTGTGGAGCTGTACCACCTGCCTTGCTCTGAGCTTGAGCAGTTACTATTTAAGGTCTGGTTGGTACCATCTTTTGCATCTGTGCTCAGTTAACAAGAATAGAGGTAATGTCAGCAGACGTAACATAAAACAGTGGCACCGTAATTTTATTTTAAGTGCTCTGAAGACTTCTCCAAGGAAGACAGATGTACATGGTGTTCCTAATGTGTAGATACCTTTACAGTCCATCTCTTTTGATTTGGATTTTTCAGGAACAAGCAGTAATAGGCCTGTTTTAATAAGACTAGCTCTTGGCAGACCGTGTAAAATATTTCAACCACAAAAATTTTCTTAAATTAACTAAATTAGCTCCTTTTATGCCATATAATTAGATATGTATAGATGACACATTAAAAATAACCAGTTATAATTTGCTTTTCTTTCCTCCTGAATTTGAAGTGCTTTTTTTGGTTTTTCTTTTTTAGGAAATAGAAGTCAATGTTGAGTTTTAAAACACCACTCACTGAACTGAAAACAGTGGTATACACATATTATTAAAGAAAAAAGCTAGTCATAGACACCCACAAAACTTCTTAATAAATTTAACATCCAGTTCAAATAATGGCTTAAATACAAATAAAATTAATTATTCCAATTCCCTCAAATTTTCTCAACTTTGGGGAAAAAAAAAAACCCTAGTGGTGCACTCTGTTAATTTCGGAGTTTTTTAAGCATTTTTAAAATTTATTCTTATTTATTTGTATTTAAATTCAATTAATGTATTATTGGTTTCAGAGGTAGAGGTCAGTGATTCATCAGTCTTATATAATATCCAGTGCTTATTATGTCACGGGTACTCCTTAATGTGCATCACGCAGTTACCCCATCCCCCAACCCCCTCCCCTCCATAGGAAACAACCTTCAGTTTGTTTCCTATGCTTAAGAGCCTCTTATGGTTTATCTCCCTGTGTTAGTTTTTATTTTTAATTACTTTTAAATAATTTTTAAATGAATTTTTAAATTATTCTTAAAGATTTTATTTATCAATTTGTCTATTTGTCAGAGAGAGAGGAGGAGAGCACAAGTGAGGGGTGGGCAGAGGGAGAAGCAGGGTCCCCACTGAGGACGCGGGACTCAATCCCAAGACCCTAGGAACATGACCTGAGCCAAAGGCAGATGCTTAACCCACTGAGCCACCCAGGCGGCCCCTTTCCTCAATTAGTTTTTAAATATAAAAGAAGAGATCTCTCTAATCTTCACTTATAAACTCTCCAGGGACCTCAAAGTAGTACTGGAAGTTTCATTAATTTCAATTACAGTGAACAACAAAGTATTCATTTAGAAATAAAGAGCTATAAATTCAGGACCCCAAGCAAAAACTAATCAGAGCCCTGTAGTGCCTTCACCCCACACCTTCTGGGAAGTGCGTGCTCCTTGATTTCTGTTAAATTAACATGTGTACAGTGTTTTTTTAAATGTCAAAAATATGACAAAATAGAATGAAAAGCAGTATCTCCCTTCTACACATCCTACCTTTCAATCCCCTCTCCAAAGGCAACCACTTTTAATAAGGTTAGTGGTTTTCTCCTATTCACCCCCATATTTTCATTTGTTTAAAAGATTTTTATTTATTTGAGAGAGAGAACAAGAGAGAGAGAGAATGGGAGTGAGCGCACTCACACAAGCAGGGAGAGGAGTGGATGGACAATCAGACTTCCTGATGAGCACAGAGCCTACTGCTGGGATCAATCCAAGGTCACCTGAGCCAAAGGCAGACACTTAACCAACTGAGCCACCCAGCCCCCAGGCACCCCTGGAAGGATTTTTTTTTTTTTTTTTTTAAAGATTTTATTTATTTATTTTACAGAGAGAAATCACAAGTAGATGGAGAGGCAGGCAGAGAGAGAGAGAGAGAGGGAAGCAGACTCCCTGCTGAGCAGAGAGCCCGATGCGGGGCTCGATCCCAGGACCCTGAGATCATGACCTGAGCCGAAGGCAGCGGCTTAACCCACTGAGCCACCCAGGCGCCCCAGGATTTTTTTTTTTAAATGTACTTTTATTTTTCCAAATTTAAGTAATGACTGTAAAGAAATTAACAGTGTGTTGCCTGGTCAAGATTCTTTGTTTAGATGCTTTAGAGAACTGAAGAAATTTTTTGTAATTATCAGTTAGTTTGTCAGTATGGAAAGCTAATGATTCTTTACCACTCGACTGGTGCCTTAAGTGTTTTGCCTCAGTGTTTTAAAGATTCTCCCAGGAACTCATTTTACATTACTAATTTCCTTGGTAAGTCCTGTGAGTATATCTAATACAAAGGAAAATACTCCTTTGAACATCCCAGGGAAACTAAACTCCAAATTAATGAAGAGGGTAGAGGGTTGTTCAATGGGTTTTTCAAAGTTGCTCAACCCTTCTGGGAACAAATTAATTTTTTTCTAAATCCTCAGGTTAATAGCCTAGACTTAATATCAGTGGGGAGAGAACATATATATGTATCATATATGTGTATATATTTCTGTACCCATCTCTGACTTGTGTGTAGGGGTCAAGGACAGACTGTCCCAAGATGGACCATTTGGCATAAAGATTTTTTGAGTTAACTGGAAAAGAAACTCTGTACCAGGAAGAGAACAATTAACAGAGATCTCTTTCACTAAGGAAAAAATCTCCCTGACAGGGCAACCTTTGTTTCCAAACATCTCCTCTCACCTTCTTAGTAGTAGTCTTCCTCCCCTTCCTAACCTCAGGTCCCTCACCCTCTCCTTAGCTCAGCATAAGCCTCAAGTTGCATGTGCTGGGAATGTGTCTATGTGGATTCCCGGTAGGAAACTACACAGTACATAGGAAACTAAATCTGATTTTCTCCTGTTAACCTGTCTCATGTCAGTTTGATTCTTAGTCCAGCTGGAAGGACCTTGAAGGGCAGTGGAAATTTTTTGGTATCCATTTTCCTCTCTTAAATATTTACGTAAACCAGGCAAATCAACATTGCAGTTACTATTCAACTTTATTATGAACTTTAAAAAACATTTCTGCAAACAGTTCATTTCTGTTCTTCTGCATACCAAGGGAAATTATTCTGACTTCTTTGGTTTTAAAACTCAATCCAAAAATCCCGATTTCAAGTACACACATTCAGAGAGGCTTGAGGTTTAGGGGAGGAGCGGAAGACAAAAGAGAGAGAGAGCAGACAACCTTTTCAGTTTTCCTGGTTAATCTTTTCTAATTAATTTTCTGAGGGGAAGAACAAAAGGTGAACCCACTTCTTCAAATAAGAGTACTCTGGGGGTTCCTGGTGCTCAGTCAGTAGAGCGTAGGAACCTTCATCTCAGAGTTGTATGTTTGAGACCCATGTTGGGTGTAGAGATTACTTAAACATAAAATCTTAAAAAAAAAAAAAAAAGCACCTCGTATTGTATTGTCTTTTTAATGTGTATTTAAGGAGACTACTCCTGTTGGTGTCTTTTAAATCCCCTTGATATGATGCTTCCTTTGAAGTTAGCCTCTTAGGAGGTGATTGGTTTTAAAAGAGCCACAGAGTGTTGCCTGTGAAACCATCTAGTTTCTTGAAAATCATTAAAAGGCTTTCATTGAGGGTTTCACTTGAAATCTGTTTACTTTGTTTTGTGAAGGATGGAAAAGTGGAAGGAGCTTCCTGAGGTTTCACAGAAAGACAACGTAGCTTATTTATTTGTAATCACATTTCAGTTAGAGAAGAATGTTTAAGATTCAACAATAGAATTTTAAATCTGTAAGAAAAAAATGGTAAGAAAATATTAAAAAACTACTTATTTTTGGTTCCCTTTTCAACATAAAAGAGTACACCCAATGAAGAAAGTTAGTGACTCTAAAACTCATGAGAAATTTAAAAACGGCTGCTTTAAGATTTTTAAAAGTATGCATTTATTTTTAAAAAGTATGCATTTACTGAACTAACATCAATCAATCATTTTGAGTATTTTCTTTTTGTGTTTTTTTCCCATGACATTTCTACAAATTGAGAGAAAGAGTGAACATTCTTATTTTTTGTTTTATTTTATTAAGATTTCACTTATTTAGGGACGCCTGGATGGCTCAGTTGGTTAAGCAGCTGCCTTCGGCTCAGGTCATGATCCCAGCGTCCTGGGATCGAGTCCCACATCGGGCTCCTTGCTCGGCGGGGAGCCTGCTTCTCCCTCTGCCTCTGCCTGCCATTCTGTCTGCCTGTGCTTGGTCTCTCCCTGCCTCTCTCTCTGATAAATAAATAAAATCTAAAAAAAAAAAAAAAAAGAAAATTTCACTTATTTATTTGAGAGAAAGAGAGAGCACAAGCAGGGGAAAGAGCAGAGGGAAAGGGAGAAGCAGGCTCCCCTCTGAGCAGGAGTCTGATGTGGGGCTCTATCCCAGGGTCCTGGATTCAGGACATGAACATAAGGCAGACACCCAACTGACAGAGCTACCCAGGAGCCCCCGTTTTATTTTTTAAAAGCGGTGGTGTTCTGTTCCATAACCTGACTACATTTTCTGAAGAAACAAATGGAACCTTAGCCATTTTCATTTCTGACCCATCAGCCAAAGTATAAAATCTGAAATGAGGATGTGTGATCTGAGCCACAGTAAACTGGGATAAGACACAGACACCAAATTTTTGTTTGCTTATTTTGGCCAGGATATGGGACCAAGTAGTAGGAATCGTAGAGTTAAAGCAATGTTATAGTCTTGGGGGTGGAGGAAGAGAGACAAGGGAAGTAGGAGGGAAGGAAAAGATGGGCCATTTAGTGGAGAGAAGGCTGAACAGAAATCTCGCCCCCAGGAAAACCTTAGATACAAGTTTGTGAAAGGCTCCAGCTGTTGTCAAACTGCAGATTCACCATCTTATTCCTGAGAGCCTAATGGTGGTGACTTCATCAAGGAGATAACTTGGGAGGCTTCTCTTTTAGAAATACAAGTTTTTCTGGTGCTGTTATTTTTAAATTCCTTTGAAACACAGAGACTAGGGGGGCATCTGGGTGGCTCTCAGTCAGTTAAGCATCTGCCTTCAGCTCAGGTCATGATCCCAGGGTCCTGGGATTGAGCCCCGCATTGGGTTTCCTGCTCAGGGTAGAGTCTTCTTCTCCCTGTCCTTCTATCCCTCCCACCCTGCTCATTCGCTCGTGTGCGCGTGCGCTCGCGCTCTCTCTCTCTCTCTGTCAAATAAATGTATAAATAAAAATCTAAAAAAAAAAAAAAGAAAAGAAAAACAGAATCTTTTGGGAAAATAGGAGACATTTCGATGTCTTAGCTTCTACAACAGGAATAAATGAGGTTTAGTGCTTGGGCAGAAGAAATACCAATAGGTGTAAAGTCTTCTTAACTTTTATGTTTTAAAAATGTCAAATGGTACCTCTACCTATGTGCCTACTGCAGTCAGATGGGCCCTCATCTTCTATACATAGTTGACCTCTGTCTACCCTCAAGACTTGCCCTGTGGGAATCCCCAAGGGGAAACAACACCTTAATCTGATCAGAGTTCTCTAACTCTGGGGGATCTTTCACACTGGAAGTGCTGGGAGGCAAACAGGTCTTTGAACATCTATTAGTTCACAAAAGATCAAAATTTCAGGATGTGGACCCTGTGGCAACTATTTTACCATAGATATTGGGGACACTGGATTTCAAGGAAGAGCTTGAGTAAAAAACCACCACCTTTTGTATGACAGGAAGCTGGAGCAAGGGAACCAACTACATTGTGTCGCACTGATTTCCAAATCTCCCCAGATTCATCCATTTTAATAAAGCTGGCTATTTTCATTCATTTTCATCAATGTGTGTAACATTATACAAATACACCACAATCCACTTATCTATTCTACTTACACTGTATACTGAACTGAAGTCCACACCTGGTGAGTTACAGATACATTACACCAGGTGGTGGTATCACACAAAGAAAACATTTTGAAGCAACTAAGGACTTCAGGGGAACAACTTGCAAAGCCATGACTCCCCAAGTGGAGGTGAATGGGTTTCTTTTACTTAAGCATTAGGATGAATATTCAGAAAAGGAAGTTTAGTCATCGCTTATGAAGGCCAGCATGTGGTTGTGCAGACTTACTTAGAAAATATGCCTATACGTGTATCCTAGGTGTTTTAATGATGTTTGTCCTCCTCCTTGGGCAGAGGTTTTAACATTATAATGAGGTGGAGGTACCTGTTGTACATTCCAAGGTCTATCTGTGCAGGTGTGTGTCCGTGGTCCCGCTCAAACTGGAGCTCTTCCTGTTGTCTGCCTCTGAAAGATAAAGTTAACATTCCTGTGAAGAAAAGGTTGGGGGGAGGTAGTCAGCGGAGGTCTTGCTGGTGACAGGTTTTTTTGTTTGTTTGTTTTAAGATTTTTACTCATTTGTCAGAGAGAAGAGCACAAGCAGAGGGAGAAGCAGGCTCCCCACCTAGCAAGGAGCCAGAAGGCAGACACTTAATAGACTGAGCCATCCAGTCATCCTGTTGGTGACAGTTTTCATGTCATTTATCCTATGGGGCATGGTTTCAATATTGGGTATGTCTTGCTTCCAGCTTTTCGTTGTTTAAAACAATGGTGCTATAAAAATTCATGTCCATAAGATAGGTATATGTTTTCTGGTGCACATGTACAAATATTGTTCTACGTCAGTGGTTCTAAAATGTGGTCTGAGGGCCCATGGTAGTCCTTCTGGGAGATCCTTTCTTTTCCAAATATGTTTTTTATGTGAGTCCAAATTTTCCTCATATCCTTTAACCAAAACAATATTTCACAACATATTGAAAGCAGAAGCAGATATGAGAATCTAGCTGTCTTCTATTAAGCAAACATTAAAAAGATTTTTAAAAATATAAAATAGGGGCATGTGGGTCATTTTTTTGGTTAAGCCTCTACCTTCAGCTTGGGTTGTGGTCCCCAGGTCCTGGGATTGAGCTCTGCAGCAGGGAGTCTGTTTCTCACTCTTCCTCTGCCCTTCTACTCCTGCTCTCTCTCTCTTTCAAACAAATGAATAAAATCATTAAAAAATAGTAATATTTTGTAGAATATAGTTAGCATACATAAACATATATATTTTAAAACAATAGCCAAGTTATGTATCAGACACATGAAAAAATGTTCATCATCACTAGCCATCAGGGAGGTTCAAATTAAAACCACATTGAGATACCACCTTACACCAGTTAGCTGCAAGATAGGAAACAACTTGTGTTGGAGAGGATGTGGAAAAAGGGGAACCCTCTTCCACTATTGGTGGGAATGCAAGTTGGTACAACCACTTTGGAGAACAGTGTGGAGATTCCTCAAGAAATTAAAAATAGGGACGCCTGGGTGTCTCAGTTGGTTAAGCAGCTGCCTTCGGCTCAGGTCATGATCCCAGCGTCCTGGGATCAAGTCCCACATCAGGCTCCTTGCTCGGTGGGGAGCCTGCTTCTCCCTCTGCCTCTGCCTGCCATTCTGTCTGCCTGTGCTCCCTCTCTCCCCTCTTTCTCTCTGATAAATAAATAAAATCTTTAAAAAAAAAAAAAAGAAATTAAAAATAGAGCTTCCCTATGACCCTGCCATTGCACTACTGGGTATTTACCCCAAAGATACAGATGTAGTGAAAAGAAGGGCCATCTGTTTATAGCAGCAATGGCCACGGTCGCCAAACTGTGGAAAGAACCAAGATGCCCTTCAACAGATGAATAGATAAGGAAGATGTGGTCCATATACATTATGGAGTATTATGCCTCCATCAGAAAGGATGAATACCCAGCTTTTGTAGCAACATGGATGGGACTGGAAGAGATTATGCTGAGTGAAATAAGTCAAGCAGAGAGAATCAAGCATCATATGGTTTCACTTATTTGTAGAGCATAACAACATGGAGGACGTAGGGAGATGAAGAGGAGATGGGAGTTGAGGGAAATTGGAAGGGGAGGTGAACCATGAGAGACTATGGACTCTGAAAAACAATCTGAGGGTTTTGAAGGGGCAGGGGGTGGGTGGGAGGTTGGGGGAGCCAGGTAAGGGTATTAAGGAGGGCATGTATTGCATGGAGCACTGCATGTGGTGCAAAAACAATGAATTCTGTTATGCTGAAAAGGAATAAAAAAATTTTTAAAAATAGCCAAGTTATGGAAGCAATCTAATGCCTATTGATAGATGAATGGATAAGGAAGATATCTTTTATATATATATGTATATGTATAAATATATATATATTACACAACCATAAAAAAGGATGAGATCATGCCATTACAACTTGGATAGACCTAGAGGGTATTACGCTAAGTAAAACAAGTCAGAATACCATATGATCTCATTTATATGTTAATTATTTTTAAAAAAGCAGATGAATGAACAAACAAAATGCAGGATCAGACCGATAAATACAGAGAACAAATTAATGGTTGCCATGAGGGGAGAGGGGTAGGGAGATAGCAAGATGGATAAAGATGAGTAGGAGATACAGACTTCCAGTTATGGAATGAAGAAGTCACAGGAACAAAAGGCACAGCATAAGGAAAATAGTCAATGGTACTATAATAGTGTTGTATGGTGACTAACAGCTACAGTTGGGGTGAGCATAGCATAACATACAAATAAGTTGAATTACTATGTTGTATACCTGAAGCTAATATAACATTGTATGTCAACTATACTCAAATTTTAAAAATTTTAAATATCATTTTTGTTAATATGCAATACATTTATTATTTTTATTTTTAAAATTTTTTGCAATAGGTTTTTTATTTTAAAAATGAGTTACATAAATATTTATTTTTTTCTTTTTTCTTTTTTAAGATTTTCTTATTTTTAAGTAACTTCTACATCCAACCTGGGGCTCAAACTTACAACCCAAGATGGAGGGACACATGCACCACTGACTAAATGAGCTGGGCACCCCTAAATTTTTTCTGTTTTAATTACTGATACTATTTCCTGTCAAGAATTCCTATCCCCTTGGGGCGCCTGGGTGGCTCAGTGGGTTAAAGCCTCTGCCTTCAGCTCAGGTGATGATCCCAGGGTCCTGGGATCGAGCCCCGCATCGGGCTATCTGCTCAGCGGTGAGCCTGCTTCCCCTTCTCTCTCTGCCTGCCTCTCTGCCTACTTGTGATTTCTCTCTCTGTCAAATAAATAAATAAAATCTTTAAAAAAAAAAAAAAAAGAATTCCTATCCCCTTAAGAGTCTTTCTTGGTGGACTAAGAGAGATTAATAGGAGAAAATAAAATTTTAATATTTATGGGGAATCCACATAGACATGGAAATTCCAAAGACAGTCAGGCAAAAATATACTTATCTCATTCTGAACTAGGGATTGGGGATAGTGGTCTGGGACTTCTGAGTAAGGGAATGCACTTCCCAGAGCAGTAAGAAGAGTAAGTGTCTGGTAATTATATATTTGCCCTACCACACAGTTGGGTCTTTCAGGTAAAATTTATCTCTATCAATAATCCTTATTCTGGGAAATTCTGGGAAAGACCCCCCAATTTAGATTCTTTCGTGTGGTTAAGGGTAGTCAAAATTTTCTCTTGAGCCCACAAGGTCTCAAGTGCCTTCAGCTCAAAATAATCCACATGCTAAAGTGGGGCATTTGGGCAGCACAAAGGCCCTATTCTGGACCCCTTCACTATAAATAGATTTAACCCATATAAACAAATGCTATTTGGTGTCCTCAATTATCTGTAAGATATTGTAAGGGTCCTGAGACCAAAAAGTTTAAGAATTGATCCTTTAGGTCATGGTCTTCAAAGTAAGTGGACTGTCCAGGGAGAAAAAATGTACAGAGAAAATTAAAAGGAGTCTGTTTCCAGATCCCTAATGTCCATCTGTACTGCATCCCAGCTTCCTTCAGTTCTTTCCTGCCTTCCCATTCGCAGTACTACCCCCTCATTGATTCTAAGGCGTTCTTTTCCCCCTCCACATGGTAAATTGGTGAATGTTACCATCTATAGCCACCAAGTGGCAGTCTTCTCATAGTTGTCTTTGCCTGGCACCTTCTGGTCAAAATGAGAAAGTGCTAGCATCAAAAGTTGAGTAGATGATGGTGACCTAGAGGAAAACCCTCCTGAGACCAGAGTGAAGCGGGGTTTTTGTAGGAACTGCTGCTTCACCAATGCTCATGATGCCCCTGAGACAACATGTGGGAAAAAGTAAGACATTGACTCTGAGTGGAAGAGCGACTCACATGAGTCACCCTGACACGAAGACAGTTTAAAAATACTTTAGCCTATTTATTTCACAAGGTTAAAAAAAAAAATCTGTGTCATAAAGTTTTCTTAAATCTCCTTCCATAACTACAACATTTCAATTTTGTATTACTAATAATTGTCATGTATAAGACAGAGTTTTAAGTTCATAAGAAATTAAATAAAATGAAAATATACACATTTATGTTGCAAAGAATTATGAGAAGTGAGATAACAATTTTTAAGCATTAGTACATATTACAGTAGGATAAAATTCTGGGGGAGGAATGTATTGGAAACATCAGTTCAAGGAGAAGAAGTGTTATAAAATTTCTCGTTGTTAAAGAGGAGATTGTATATTTTTAAAAGGATGCTGGTGCATTTTAAATCATTACAGTATTTAGATGTTACTGGATACATTTGAAAGAACGATGTAGCATATTTATGTCAAAATGCCAATATGCAGGAATTATATTTTATGTACCTAAATGAAATTTGCTGAGAACATTTATCAAAGTAGAAATGTGTGAGGGAGTACATACTTTTCAAAAACTTTTATGTGGAGTATACAAACAAAAAGATTTGAAAAATGCTAATCTAGAACACTTGCAAGCAGGTAAATGTTCACAGAATTCAAACCAGTGCTAAGAAAAAGGGGCATATATCTGAAACTGTGGAATTTATGGGGTTGGAAGGGCTCCATGACTATTTTATCTTTTGTTTTTTACTGGAGCTAGAATAGAGTCCTTAATTCAACAGTTACCTCCCAGATAAAGGAACTCTTTAAACCACTGCAACTAGGGCTCAGACTAGCCCTGCGTCCTTGAGCCGGACTGATTGTGAACACGGGAGGCAGGCCTGCTCAAGGGCAAGGCCCTGATTCGTAGGTAATATGAGACTCCTTTTAGGACAAAAAAGAAGAGGAATTGCGGAATGCAGAAGGCTGGATTGAGGTTGAACTGAGGCCTATTTGAAATAAGAGCTCTGACAAGCACATGCAGGAGGAGAGATAATTCAAGAAATATTTTAAATTTCACTGGACCTTTCTTATAAACACACAAAAACACGCAATTTTTTTCTCCTTTCTGAGTAATGCAACCCAAAACTCTCCCCATTTTCAGCCCACAGAATGTTCCAGATTACTTTGGGATGAAGACAAAAATAATTCACTTCATGTCCCTCCACATTCAATCATTAATTATAGCTCATTTTTCAAGGCACTTATCTTGGCTGAGACTTAGAAGATCCTAGGGCTGGGATCTTATTCTTTAAGGAATAAAAATCCCTCTGGGGACTCCTGGCTGGCTCAGTTGGTAAAACATGTCTCTCTCTCTTTTTTTTTTTTTTTTAATTTTATTTATTCATTTGAGAGAAAGGGACAAAGACAGCACAAGTAGGGGGAGAGGCAGAGGGAGAGAGAGAAGCAGACTCCCCACCAAGCTGAGAGCCTGATGTGGGGCTTGATCCCCTGAGATCATAACCTGAGCTGAAGGCAGATGTTTAACCGTCTGAGCCACCCAGATGCCCCATGTGACTCTTGATCTCAGGGTTGTAAGTTTGAAATCCACTTTGGGTGACAGATTACGTAAAAACAAAATCTTAAAAAGAAAGAAAGAAAGAATAAGAATCCCCTTTGTTCATGTGAACCTTCTATTTCTGTGACACCCCTTTCCATGTCTCATTCACTCCTTGCACCAGGATGGCAGTGATGCAAGTCATCTATAGCAATAACTTTCACCTTTAAAGAGCTCTCAAATCAGACAAAATCGACACAAGAAAAGAACTTTAAAATTCTATCTCATTGGGACATCTGGACGGCTCAGTCAGTTAAGTGTCTGCATTTGGCTCAGGTCATGATCTCAGGGTCCTGGAATTGAGCCCCACATTGGGCTCCCTGCTCAGTGGGGAGTCTGCTTCTCCCTCTCCCTCTAACTCCCACTTGTGCTCTGTCTCTCTCTCAAATAAAAAAATAAATAAAATCTTTAAAAAGTAATAAAATAAAATTCCATCTCATTTATGAACATACATTGAAAATTCCTTAATGAAGTGCAAGCATCACTTCCACTTGCATTTCACCAGCCAGAACATGTAGTCACATGACCACACCTAGGTGCAGAGAAGGCTGGGAGTTACAGTCTTTACTCCAGGCAGCCTTGTGCCCAAATAAAAATTGATTTCAAATTCCCAAGGAAGGGGTGCATGGATGACTCAGTGGGTTAAGTGTCTCCCTTTGGCTCAAGTCATGATCCCAGGGATCACGCACCACACCTTCACCCCAATTGGGCTCCCCATTCAGCAGGGAGTCGTCTTCTCCCTCTGCCCCTCCCCCTCCCCTGCTCATGCTCTATCTCTTAAATAAATAAATAAAATCTTTAAAAAAATAAAAAATAAATTCCCAAGGAAGTCATTTCCCCTCCTTTCAGTTAGCAAAAAGGTCAAGACAAGCAAGTTTCCCTACTGTGCCCTCTGTGATGTGCATTACTTCTATTCACCCTTATATAAAGCGCTTACCATTTTGCAGACCTAGCTTTACAGAGAAATCTTCCATTAGATTCTGAGAGGGTTTTGTCGCCTCCTCTCCTCTATTATCCTCAAATGTCAAAACTGAAATTCAAACTTACCAGGTTTGGAGATGCCCTGAGGGAACAATCTGGTTTCTTGCTTCCTCTGAATGTCCACATAGCTGTTTTACTGGGAAATTTGTCCTGGGTATCTGGACACCATCCTGACCAAGTGGAAGTTCACTCTGATATTTTTAGAGGTTTGTTTAATAAAACTTCAAAGGACAGCTAATCTTCATCTTATACAAACTATTTCAAAGAAGAAAAGAAAGAAAGTTACACAACTCATTTTTAAGACTCATGTAATCCTCACACCCAAACCAGGCAAGGTCAACACAAAAAAAGAAAATTAAAAATCATTGTCAATTATAAACATAGATAGAATTGCTGCTGGAATTTTCAGTCAAATGAGCCAATAAACTCTCTTTCGTGCTTAAAACATTGTTTATAGGGGCGCCTGGCTGGCTTACTTGGTAGAGCCTGTCCATGATTCTTGATCTTAGGATTGTGGGTTCGAGCCCCATGGTAGGTATAGAGATGACTTAAAAAGAGAATCTTTAAAATAAATAAATAAATAAATAAATATGGGGTGCCTGGGTGGCTCAGTGGGTTAAGCCTCTGCCTTTGGCTCAGGTCATGATCTCAGGGTCCTGGTATCCAGCCCTGCATCGGGCTTTCTGCTCAGCAGGAAGTCAGCTTCCCCCCTCTCTGCCTGTCTCCCTGCCTACTTGTCATCTCTCTCTCTGTCAAATAAGTAAATAAAAATCTTTAAATAAATATATAATTAAATATCTAACTAACTAAATAAATAAATAAAACAAAACATTATTTATAAACATAGATGGAAAAGACCTGAATAAAATACAAGCAAATCCAATTCGACAGTATATTTAAAAACCCATGATTTCAAAATAATTCAAGGATGTCTTAATATTAGAAAATCTAACTATATAATTTACCAGATCAGCATATTTAAGGATAAAACCACATGATCCTTTCTACTGATGCAGAAAACACATTTGATGAAAGTCAACACTCATTCCCGACAGACTAGAAGTAGAAGAAAACTTCCTTAAGCAACAAATGGACTCCACGTAAGACTTTCAACACTCATTCCTACTGTGGTCAAAATCTGCATAATTAGAGGAACTGGAAGTAGTTCTTGTGGTGTCTAAATGGGGTATCTATCCCGATTGGATGGAGGCCCTGAAATGTGGGGGAAGATCAGGTGGAAGCCACATGGAAGGTGAGAGAATTCTCCTGAGGCAGAACAAAGGAGATAGAAGTTTATCAAATTTACCAGGAAGGAGCAGCACTGCAGGGGACAACAGCACAAGAGAGGTTGTCTGCAATGAGGAAGTGGGTAGGGGCAGTTTTTAAGGGGGGAAGTTGAGGAGGTATGGCGACTATGGAATTCTCCCCTTTTGGGGAACTGTGCCTGGTTGTAAGTAGCCCACTGGTCAGTTAGGCCTCTGGCTATTTTGAGGTGGGTCACCTGATGTGCCTGTCCGTATTCAGCCACGTAGTTGCTGGGGGCCCTTTCTACATTCCATGGCTCGAGACCTATTTGCCTAAAAGCATTCTCTATAGCTCTGACCTTGACATGAAAGCAATGCCAGGAAAGTGCCAAGTTGCTTGTCCAGGTCTAGGTAGTATGGCATGATTCATTCCTCCCACGTGAGCAATTTCTCCCAAATTATGTCATCCCAGAAAGGCAGTGAACCTGTTTTCAGGTTTCTCACTGTTACTCAAGTCTGGCCACTAACCCCCGATCACTGGATACCCACAGAAGGCCACACATAGAAGCAGCCCTTGCGTTCATCCAGCTCAGCACCTTATCCTATAGGGACCTCTCGGAAACTCAGAGTAGAATGCTCAAAGTAAAATGCCAGAGAGCCACATGCTCAGCTAATGGCACATGTGGGACTGGGACCAGGCCTGACACCCAGCCCCATTCTCTTCACACTTCCCTCTCATGAGCAAAAAGAAATTCTTCTCAATTTCTCACGTACCTTAACCATCTTTTAAATATTTTGGGTTTCTGGGGTGCCTAGATGGCTCTACCATAGAGCATGCAACTCTTGATCCTAAGATTTTGAGTTCAAGCCCTATATTGGGCATGGAGTCCATTAAGAAATTTATATATATAGAAATTAATATATATATTATATATAGAAATTAATTATATAGAAATTAATATATAATTTATATAATATATAATATATATTATATATTTTATATATCAAATATTTATATAAATATTTAATTTATATAAATATTTATATGTTAAATATTATATATATTAGAGAGAGAGAGAGATTTGCTGAATATCCACGATGATGGAGATTTTGCGATCCATCTTGAATAGCAATATGGAAGGGGCTGGAGGAAAGAAAAGGCCAATGGGATTAGATAAGCTGAAATCTTTCCCAGAAGGAAGGCAATGTCTACCTCTAGGATCATTCTAGGGCCGGGAGTTCACACTGCAGTGGGCAGGAGGTACTGGTCACTGCGTCTGATTGTACATGTTGTAAATGGCATGTCTTTAGGGGGCACTAGTCACATCATACTCACCATAGATTTGTGCACGTATTATAAAGCCTCGTGGAAGGAGCAACTTTGTCTTTTTTAAAATTTTTTAGTTATTTTTAAGTAACCTCTATGCCCAGTGTGGGGCTTGAACTCACAACCTCAAGATCAAGAGTCACATGCTCTACGGACTGAGCCAGCCAGGAGCCCTAGAAGTGCCTGTTTTTAATTCCCACACTGGTGCTACTGAGTTACTGCGCTGCTGAGGTGGGGGTCTGACTGTAACAGGGCTAGAGTACGATCCGTGGATGGACCAGCCCTGCCTGACTCCACGGTTAAGATCTGGGTGGCAGGCCGTGTTACAGAACTATAGGGAAGTCTTGGGAGACCATTGGATCTTGAGCTCTAGCTCTTCGTTCTCCTGGACTTTTCATCTCACCTGGTTCTGGCAGGAAATTAGCTTCAACAAGTATACCCACTGCCTGTTCCCAGGCCGGGGCTCCTTTCTCTGGTGCCTGCTGACCTCAGCCTTGTATCTTCTCTGCCACATCACTGTTCCACTCTACAGTCATAGCCTGATACCCTTCCTTCCTTCTTTTCTTTTCTTTCGTTTTTTTCTTTCTTTCTTTCTTTTCTTTCTTTCACATAAACTCTACCCTCAATATGGGCTCAAACTCATGACCCTGAGACTTAGAGTTGTAC
Source organism: Mustela erminea (assembly GCF_009829155.1). NCBI lineage: Eukaryota > Metazoa > Chordata > Mammalia > Carnivora > Mustelidae > Mustela > Mustela erminea. The sequence continues at coordinate 59,386,036 of NC_045616.1, read as the reverse complement.
ACTCTACCACCTGAACCAGCCAGATGCCCCTCCACAACCTAATTTTCAAGTGCCTTGGGAATCTATAACCACCATATTGAGAAGTAATTACTTTGGCATTTTCTTTAGGAGCAATGTTTCTGACCATAATGGGAAAAAGATATGAAGCACATTCTAAAGAAATTTTAAAACCTCATGGGAGAAAAAAGAAATTCTCAGAGAGTTGTCAGATTATCAATAGATCATGAAAGCTCCAAAGAAGTTTTCTAAGGAACCCGGGATACAATTAAGAATCACCTTGAGGAAGTTGGTTTAAAGATGCAGTTAAATCAAATGCCAGTGATAAATCCATTTGGTATTTTAGGCCCCCCAAAACAGGAAAGTAAGGAACCAGGATAAAATATTACAATGCAAAATCTCAGTGAAAATATCACTGGTTTTTACAAGGGCTTTGGCAAATTGACAGAGATAAGAGGAACTTTTAATGAAGTTAGTCTAAGTAAAGGCACAAGACCTAAATTCCAAAGGGTTAAAAAAATACACTGGACTTCAGAGACTTGGATACTTGCAGCTAGAAGCAGAAGACTGAAATGAGCTCAGTGATCTCATCCAACACTGTCAGGAGTTTCCAAAAGACATAGCAAGTGCGCTTGCTTGCAAATAAAATGAAATTCAAGGTTTGAGTAATGGCATTGTGCAGCTGAAATAGCTGGCAGGTGACCAGACTGAGAAGTTAAAAAATAGATGATAGATGGCCCACGAAGGGCACTTTTGTTAACCATAGTTGAAAAAGATAAAGGCCATTTCCAATCCAAACTGATTGCTGAATTGCTAGCTTGGCAAGGGCTGGAAAACAGAGAACTTGGAACACAAATCTTACTCACTGCTTTAAGCCAAAACTCTACAGGAAAATGAATACAAAACTTTGCATCAGCAAGTTGATATACTTAATAAACTCTTGAACAGAAAGGCAGCATTCTTCCAAAGATTTTTCAGGAAGGTTAAGAATGGGAAGAGAGAAAACAGAAATATCAGCTATAAAGTAGGTAAAATTCTATAGGTGGGAAAAAGCAGGAGATGGAGGATGAAACAAAGAAAACACAGATCTTATGAAACCCAGATTTCTCTTCATGACAACAAAGATCATGGCAGTCCACTGATTGCATGTACTGCAGACTGAGCTGTAGGGAGAAGATGCAAGTGCCTAGTTCCAGACATATATTAATGTGTGTATCAAAAGATCATAATTTTTTGACAGCCAGGAAACGTCCAACCAGGACAACATAAACCAACCCAGGAAGACCATAAAGATAGAAACCTTCTAAGAGAGATTTACTAATTCTAGATAGGTCTTTTAGTTAATCTTTTAAAACTAGTGAAAACCTTTACTGTTACTGATACCAATTCCACCTGGAATTTCTTTCTCTTGTCTTAACCGAATAGATGTGTTTAAGCCTGGGTCTGTCACTGGTCCCATATCTGATCCCAGGAGCCATTTCAAGTATCTAAAATAATATCTATTTCTTATCTGCATCTCAGTATATCTTCATCAAAATACCTTACCAGGGAAACTCACCAAGATCTCACATTTATTCATACATTCCACGAACATTTGTAAGTGTCTTTCATGTGCCAGGGATTTATAAGTGCTAAAAATACAAGGAACAAGACAAAATTCTTGGCTTTGCAGACCTTACATTTGAACAAAAAAAACAGGTAAGTAATAAAGAAATGATCATTTAACACAAGGCAGGAGTTACAAAGGACAACTAAACAATAAAAAGCAGTAATCCTGAGAACACCACTTTCATATGGTGATCAGCAAGGCTGCACTAAGGATATAACATGTAGGTAGAGAGCTGTGAGTGAAGCAAGGAAATGATGATCTAAGAAAGAGCCTCTCAGACAGAGGAAATAGCCAGTGCAAAGGCCCTGAGCCAGAATCACGTCTGGTATATTGGAGAAACTACAGATGTTTCAGGCGGAGAACAATATGTTTGAAGGCTGAGACCTGAGACCTGAGACCTGAGAATGGACATAGTAAATGAAATTTCTAATGGCTCCAAGATTGGTAGAAGCTGTTGAAAGGTAAACCCCTGGGAGATGCTCTTGTGCATATAAGTCATGTTAAAGGGTTGGGACTTTACTATATTACTATCATATGTTGAATCCTTACTACATGTCAGACAATGTAATAAAACCTTCACTAGAATTTTTTTACTTGATCCTTATGAATATCCTATGAGTTAAGAACTAATGTGATTTCAATTTTATAGATGAGAAAATTGAGTCACAGAGGGAATAAGTAATTTGAACAAGGACCCAGAGCTAGTATATAGCAAAGCTGACATAGTACTCTATGTACTCATATTACTATGTCAGCTTGAGTCTCAAGCCTGAACTCTTAATCCTCCACTAGTCAGCATTTTTTAATGATCCTAATGACTGAGTGTAATGGAGGATATAGAGAAGAAGGAAACCCATTAGAGACAGGGATTAAAGGGAGAGATGATGGTAATGGGACCTTCGTAAATGAGAAAGGGACTGAGAAGAAAGAGATGGAAGATTGAGATTTAGGAAGTGGAATGGTTAGGATTTCGTATTTGATTGAATCCAAAGAAGGAGGGAGAGAGGAAGAGAAGAGTCAAAGATTATTTCCAGATTGCTGGTTCATGGAGCTCTGCGGGTACCATTTAAGGAGCCAAGAAACAAAACAGGAAGAGGAGTTTGGGGCTTAGGGAGAAGATGAGTGGTTTTGGATTAAGAATGGCAGAATAAGGACCTCTGCAAATCCACTCTTTTATGTAAGCAACAAGATTACTTGCAAAGAATTGCCAAATTCTGAAAGTTAACCAAAGGCTTGTGCGAACACAAAGAGCATTCATTCAAGAAAAACAACTGAAACTTTTTTTTTTTTTTTTTGCATTTTAAGTTTTTGTTTAACTCCAATTAGTTGACATAAAGTAGAATAGTAGATTCTGGTATATAATATAGTGATTGAACCATTCCATACATCACCCGGTGCTCTTCATGGTAAGTGCACTCCTTAATCCCCATCACTTACTTAACTTATCCCCCACCACCCTCCCTGTGGTAACCACCAGTTTGTTCTCTATAATTAAGAATCTGTTTCTTGAGTTGTCTCTCTCTTTTGTTCCCTTTGCTCTTTGTTTTATTTCTTAAATTCCACATGTGAGTGAAATCAAAAGATACTTGTCTTTCTCTGATTCATTTTGCTTAGTATTATTCTCTTGAGCTCTATCCATGTTGTTGCAAATGGCGAGATTTCATTCTTTTTTGTGAATGAATAATATTCCATTGGGTATACATACACCACACCTTCTTTATTCATTCATTAATCAACGGACACTTGGATGGCTCCCATGTCTTAGCTATTGTAAATAATGCTGCTGTAAACAAAGGGGTGCATGTATCCTTTTGAATTAGAGTTTTTGTATTTTTGGAGTGGATACCCATAAGTACAATGACTGGATCATAGGGTAATTCTATTTTTAACTTTCTGAGGAACCTCCATACTGTTTTCCACAGTGGTTGCATGTCATTGCATTCCAGGGTGCAGCAGTGTTCCAGTTCTCCACATCCTCACCAACACATATTGTTTCTTGTGGTGTTGATTTTAGCCATTCTGACAGGTATGAGGTGATATCTCATTGTAGTTTTGATTTACATTTCCCTGATGGTAAATGATGATCAATATCTTTTCATGTGTCTGTTGGCCATGTCTGTGTTTTCTTTGGAGAAACATCTATTTGTGCTTTCTGTCCATTATTAAATTGGGTTATTTGGGTTTGGGGTGTTGAGTTTTTAAGTTTTTTATAGATTTGGATACTAACCCTTTATCACATATGTCATTTGCAAATATATTCTCCCATACCGTAGGTTGCCTTTTATTTTTGTTGATTGTTTCCTTTGTTGTGCAGAAGCTTTTTATTTTGATGTATTCCCAGTAGTTTATTTTTGCTTTTGTTTACCCTGCATCAAGAGACATATATAGAAAGAAGTTGCTATGGCTGATGTCAAAAAGTTACTGCCTGTGTTCTCTTCTAGGGTTTTTATGGTTTCAGGTCTCACATTTTGAATTTACTTTTGTGTATGGTGTAAGAAAGTGGTCCAGGGGGTATCTGGCTGGCTCAGTCAGAGGACCATGAGACTCTTGATCTTGGAGTTGTGAATTTGAGCCTCATGTTGGGCACAGAGATTACTTTAAAAAAAATTTTTTTTTAAATAAAAAATTAAAAAAAATAAAAAAACAAGACAATTTCTTTCATGAAGATGGCACTGAAGGAAAGAAGGAAGCCACCAGACCCCCAAAGCCAAAGCCAAAGCCAAGCCTTTGAAGGCCAAGAAAGTGGTGTTGAAAGACATCCAAAGTCACTAAAAAAAAAAAAGAAGATTCACATGTCACCTACATCGTGATGACACAAGATATTACTTCTCCAAAGGCAGCCCAAGTATCCTGGAAAGAGCACCCTCAGGAGAAACAAGCTTGATCATTATGCCGTCATCAGGTTCCCCCTGACCAATAAGTCAGCCATGGAGAAAACAGAAGACAACAACACACTTGTGTTCATTGTGGATGTCAAGGCCAACAAGCACCAGACCAAACAGGCTGTGAAGAAGCTCTATGATATTGACATGGCCAAGGTCAACTTCTTAATCAGGCCTGATGGAGAGAAGAAGGCATATGTTTGATTGGCTCCTGACTATGATGTTTTGGATGTTTACAACAAAATTGGGATCATCTAAACTAAGTCCTGCTGGCTAAACCTAAATATAAATTTTTTCACCAAAAAACCAAGAAAGTGGTCTGGTTTCTTTCTTTCACACGTGCTATCCAGTTTTCCCAATACCATTTGTTGAAAAAACATTCTTTTTCCCATTGGATATTCTTTCTTGCTTTGTCTAAGATTAATTCACCATATTTGTGGGTTTATTTCTGGGTTTTTAAGAAAAACAACTCAGGGTCCACGGGTGGCTCAACTGGTTAATCATCTGACTCTTGATTTTGGCTTGAGTCATGATCTCAGGCTTGTGGAATGGAGCTCCCCACCAGGCTCTGTACTTAGCACAGAACCTGCTTGTCCCTCTCCCTTTGCTCCTCCCCCTGCTCTTTCTCTCTCTTTAAAATAAATAAATAAAACAAAATAAAATTTAAAAAGAGAACAACTGACTCTTAGTAAGAACAGTGAGATTTGTGGTGTGTTAAGTTGCTCCACTCTCATCGTCCTCTCCCCAGCTGAGGAGTAGCCTCACAGCTTGAGCAGCTATGAAAACCAGTAATAGAGCAGGAACCATGAGGGGCAGAATAGGTTTGGAGCTCCCAAAAAAGCCCTAGCCCCAGTAGAATTGCCACTATTTATCTATCTAGAAGTTTCCAAAATGCTGCATTCTCAATACCTGTCTTTGCTTCACCTAAAAGCTCACAGTGTGAGAACAGCCCTATCCCCAAGGCATTTATCATAAAACTATTAGCAGCAAGTGTTTGATATTGCAGCTGCCTAAGGTGGCTATACCAGCTGAAGCTAATGAGAAGCGGGACCAAGAAATTTAAATGGAAAAACTGGGGAATGAGATTTCAGTGGTGGCTTTGAAAAGATAAGGCATATTCCTGGGAATCTAGAAAGCCATGCATGTAGAAAGGACTGAGTAAGCAACAAGAATAAAGCAGAAAATCAGGGAAGTTGGGGCCATGGAAGAACAAAAAGGAAAATTAAGTCGCAATTTACTGAATGCTTATTGAGTGCCAGCCGGATGCTGTGGTCAGATGCTTACAATTTCCTGTGTCATGGGCACATATAATCACAATTCCCATGGAGCAGTTGAGGAAACCGGGGCTTTATAAGATTAGGTCACTAGCCAAGCTTGCAGGGCTAGTATGTGGCTAAGCCGAGTTTTGAACTCAAGGCTCTCTGACTTCAGAGATTGTTCTGGGCCTGGATGTCTAGAATGTCCAAGGGTGTAAAATATTGCTGAGGGGACTAGTCAATAAAGATGTAAACTCGTCTTTTGGATGTCTTCAAGGAGGTCTTTGAGGAACTTCTTGATGTTCTGGGGCAAGAAAGAAGATAGAATCTAGTAGTTTGAAGCGGGAGCAGGGATAAGGAAATGCATGTGGTGTTCAGCTGTCTGCTTAGAAAGAGAAAAGAGGTAGGGCCTCACTTGGAGGATGGGTGAGGCTGCGATGTTCTTTTTTATTTTTTGGAGATTGAGCATATGTATACAGTACAATGTAGCCAGTTAAAAAAAGCCTGGTCTTTCAGGGGATAAAAGTCCTGGCATCCTAGGCCCAGAGGAGATAAGGGAGAAAGGAGAGTGAAGATGTCAGGCCCAATAGGGAAGAGAAATCTCACATCTAGAGACAAGCTGCTTGGGTTCTTCTTATTCTCCAGTCGATTTCAAGGCTTGCCCTTTTTACTTTAGAGCTAGAAGCTTGTCTTTAGTAATTAAGAAACAAGGCAGAATTTATGACCAAAAAACATCATAGTGAAGGAAGATTAATTATTTACATCATTCAAGTGCCCTGCAATTCTTCTAATGCTGTCACATCATCATTAGTCTTATTAATTACCATAAAAGCATGCCAATGTTAGGTTTATAGCATGTCATCTTGACAATCTGTCTGTCTTCAGAGGTTCCTAGAGACCCTCAGATGCTATGCAGGAGTTGGAAACTGCTTGATCTTACTGAGCAAGCAGTGAGCTCTAATTGAAAACCAGGATGAAGAAGTCTAGAGACTTAATGTACAGGCATGATGACCATACTTAATAATACTGTATTGAACCCCGAAAATATGCTAAAAGAATATATTTCAGGTGCACCAATCATGCACACAAAATGCTAACTATATTAGCTTGACTAGTAAACATTTCATAGTAATAAGTTCATTAAGTGTATATATATAAAACTATTATGTTGTACACCTTAAATAGATAGAGTTTTTACTTAAAACATATAAACAAATGAAAACAAATCTATTAAAAGTTTAAAAAAAAACAACAACAGAGGAAGGACCCTACTGGTTCTTAAACTTTACTGCACATGGACATCTAATGAGGAGCTTTAAAAATTACCTATGTGTAGGTCCCAATCTACAGACTGTATTCAAGTTTAATTGTCCCAATAATGCCTTTCAAAGGTAATTTTAAAAAAATTAAGGATCACACATTGCACTTAGTTGTCATACTTTTTTGATGCCCTTTGAACAGGTTCTCAGTCCTTCTTCGCTTTTATGATCTTACATTTCTGAAGAGTAAATCCAGTTATAGAATGCCCCACAGTTTTTGTTTTTCTGATATTTCTCATGTTTAATTTCAAAAGATGCATTTCTGGCCATGAATGCTACACAAGCGATGTTGTATCCTTCTCAGTCCATCCTGGAGGGTAGGAAATTTTATTTGTCCTATTACTGGTGATACTAACTTTAATCACTTGGTTATGGTGGTGGCTGGCTCTTTCCTCCACTGTAAAGTTACTCTTTGTCCTCTTGCTATTAATAACTATCTTTAGGAAGATGCATGGAGATTATGTCAATATTGGGTTTCTACTCAAATTTTCACCCATTAGTTGTTTCTTTTTTTTAAAGAAGGATTTTTTTTTTTAAGATTTTATTTATTTATTTGACAGACAGAGATGACAAGTAGGCAGAGAGGCAGGCAGAGAGAGAGGAGGGGAGGCAAGCTCCCTGATGAGCAGAGAGCCTGATTCAAGGCTTCATCCCAGGACCAGGAGAGCATGACCTGAGCAGAAGGCAGAGGCTTTAACCCGCTGAGCCACTCAGGTGCCTCCACCCATTAGTTTTAATCACACATTGATGATCTTTGTTTGAAGCAACTGTTACTATAGTGATTGCTAAATGGTGATTTTCTTTTTTTTTTTCTTTTTTGTTCTTTTTAAGGATTTTATTTGTTTATTTGACAGACAGAGATCACAAGTAGACAGAGAAGCAGGCACAGAGAGGAGGAAGCAGGCTTCCCGCTGAGCAGAGAGCCCGATGCAGGACTCAATCCCAGCACTCTGGAATCATGACCTGAACCGAAGGCAGAGGCTTTAACCCACTGAGCCACCCAGTCACCCCTTAAATGGTGATTTTCTAATCCCATCATTACTTTTGCATTTACAGTTGCCATTTTATCATAAGACTTTGTTCTTTATTTACACTTACCTATATATACCACTTACCTATCATCTATCTATATTTGTATGAATTCATGGATTCTTATTTTAGTCTTTGGGTCATTTCTGTTAATACCATTATTTATATTGCACTCAACATCCCATATTTGACAGTGGGAACTCCTTCAAACCAGCTCTGTGTCCTTTTGACATCTACAACTTTCAGTTACACAGGGCTGAGAAGAAGACATACAAATCAAGCGACACAAAAATTTCAATTTCATAATTAATTGAAATCACATTCTACCATATATCTCAGTGTTGCCAAGTAAGGAATTTGACTAACTTTTTAAAAATAACCTTTTTTATTTTTATTTATTTTTATTTTTTTTTATTTGACAGAGAGAGAGATCACAAGTAGGCAGAGAGGCAGGCAGAGACAGAGGGGGAAGCAGGCTCCCCACTGAGCGGAGAGCCCAATGCAGGGCTCGATCCCAGGACCCTGAGATCATGACCTGAGCCTAAGGCAGCGGCTTAATCCACTGAGCCACCCAGGTGCCCCAACCTTTTTTATTTTTGAGTGAAATTTCAGATTTAGAGAAAAGTTGCAGGACGCCTGGGTGGCTCAGTCAGTTAAATGTCTGACTCTTGATTTTGGCTCAGTTTATAATCTCAGGGTCTTGACATTGAGTCCTATGTTGGTCTCTTCCCTGGATGTGGACCCTGCTTAAGATTTCCTGTCTCCCTCTACCTCTGCCCTTCCTTGCGTACGCTCTCTCTCTCTCTCTGAAGAAAGAAAAAAAAGAAAAAAGAAAGGTTGCAAAGATAATTCAGAGAGTTCCCGTATATCCCTCATCCAGAGTCCTCTGTTGTTAACATCTTATGTCACTATGGTACTTTTACCACAACTGAGAACCAACAATAGTGCATCACTGTTAATTAACTAAAATTACCACTTCATTCAGATCTCACCATTTTCCCCTTGATGTCCTTCTTTCCAGAGTCACATTCGGAATACTACATTACATTTAGTTACCATGTCTCCTAAGGCTACTCTGGTCTGTGACAGTTTCTCAGGTTTTCCTTGCATTTTATGACTGTGATAGTTTTGAAGAACTAGTCAGATAGTTTGTGAATGTGCCTTGATTTGTTTTTTGTCTAATGTTTTCTCATGGTTAGACTAGGGATGATGGGTTTGCAGGAGGAAGACCATAGAGAGGAAGGTCCGTTCTCAGTACATCAGGGGTACATGTTAGTGCCAGGACTCAGCACTGATGGTAACAGCCCAGAGAGTGTTTACCAGGTTTCTTCAAAGTAAAGTTACTTTATTTTTTTTTAAGATTTTATTTATTTATTTGACAGACAGAAATTACAAGTAGGCAGGGAGGCAGGCAGAGAGAGGCGGGAAGTAGGCTCCCCACTGACCAGAGAGCCTGATGTGGGGCTTGATCCCAGGATGGCGAGATCATGACCTGAGCCGAAGGCAGAGGCCTTAACCCACTGAGCTACCCAGGCACCCTGTAAAGTTACTTTCATTCCCTCTGCCCATACTTAACTTTTGGGGGGCAAGTCATTAAGCTTTGTCACAATCTGAATTTCATCCCTATGTTCTTTGACCTCGTGATTGCTTTTTAAAACTTTTTCATACATTGGGGCACCTGGGTGGCTCAGTGGGTTAAAGCCTCTGCTTTCAGCTCAGGTCATGATCCCAGGAGGGTCCTGGGATCGAGCCCCGCATCGGGCTCTCTGCTCCTCGGGGAGCCTGCTTCCTCCTCTCTGCCTGCCTCTCTGCCTACTTGTGATCTCTATCTGTCAAATAAATAAATAAAATCTTAAAAAAAAAAACTTTTTCATACATTATTGTTGGCATTTTCTGCTATAGGTTCTATGGGTTATGACAAATCCACAGAATCATGTATCTACTCCCATACAGTTTAATTCTATTACCTAAAGAATACCCTGTGCTTTCCCTAGTTAACCCCTTCTTCTAATCCCTGGAATCCACTGATCTGTTTTCCACCCTACAGTTTTGCCTTTTCCATAATATCTTATGAGCAGAACGATTCAATATATAGTCTTTCCAAACTGGGTTTTTTTTTTTCCTTTTCTCAATTAACAAAATACATTTAAGATTCATCTATGTTATTGTGTGAATGAGTAGGGTGCTCCTTCTCCTGTTACTGAATAGTTTCCCATCATGTATACCAGAGTTTATCCATTTGCTTATTCAAGGACATTTTGGTTGCTTCCAATTTTGGGTGATTATGAATAAAGATGCTATAAACATTCACATGCAGGTTTTTGTGTAGACATAAATGTTCAAATTAGTTGGGTAAACACCTAAGAGTTTGATTGCTCTGTCATTTTGATAAGTCTATGCTAACACTGTAAGAAACTGGGAAATTGTCTTCCAAAGTGTCTGTATCATTTTTGCATTCTCACCAGCAATGGTGAGAGAGTACCCTTGTTCCAAATTCTTGACAGCATTTGGTATTGTCATGTTGTGTGTGTGTGTGCGTGTGTGTGTGTGGTGTTTTAATATTCTAATGTTATGTCATGGCATCTCTATTGTTTTGCAGTTTGTCTTCCCTAATGACAAATGATGTTCAGCATCTTTTTATATCCTTGTCTTATTTGCCATCCTTATTCTCTTCTTTGCTAAAGTGCTTTGTTCAGATATTTTGTGCAGTTTTTAAATTGGGTTGTTTGTTTTCTTATTGCTGAGCTTTTAAGTATATATAGTGGCTATAGGTCTTTCCTTGCATAAATGATTTACAAATACTTTCTCCCAGTTGGTGGCTTGTCATTTCATTCACTTCACAGTGTCTTTCACTGAATGAAAAGTTTAAATTTCTGAAATTCCAATTCATCAAACTTTAATTTCATGCATTATGTGTTAAGACCAAGTATTCACGTCCGAGAGACCACCAAGGAGCCAGCACCGATGCAATCACACAAGGGTTTATTTGACAACCCCAAGTATACCCGACACAGCAGAGTAGGGACTTGGACCCCAAACCAGATTACAGTCAGAGTTTTTGAAGGCAGAGTAGGGGTGGACTCTGTGGTGGGTGAGGACAAAGGGGATATTCAGAAGGGCTATCAGGGTAAAGAAGACTGTCAGGATATTGGAGGCCTGGTTATTATCAAGCCAAGGCCGTTTTTCCCTCTAATGAGGCACTAACATGAAGACTATTGGGAGTTTCCTGGTGGAATGTCACCTTCCTCCTATCAAGCCTCCTTGTTAGTGAGATTTAGCACTGGGACATTTGTAAACCAAGGGAGACTCCTGTCTTGCAGGATTGTGATTTCTGCAAGTTAATTATTTGTTTTCCTTTTAGGGTAGCTAGGAGTGCCTGAGGAATGCCACGCATGATGCCGAGGGGAGCGGGTGGAGAGGGGGTGCAAGGTGCCAGCTTTTGCTTTGTCAAGATAGCTGTACTTATGTCAGGGCTAGACTCAAGGTGGGTACAGCCTTGTTTTTCTTGGCCTCCAGATATGCTTTGGTATTGTATCTAAAAATTCATCACCAAACACAGGGTACATAGATTTTTTGTTTTCCTCCAGAAATTTTAGTTTTTACTTTTAAGTATGGGATCCATTTAGAATTAAATTTTATAAGTTTTAATTTAAATTCCAGTTAATTAACATACAGTGTGATACTTGCTTCAGGTATGTAACATAGTGATTTGGCATTTCCCTTCAACAGCCAGTGCTCATCATCACAAGTGCATTCCTTAATCCCCAAAGAGTTACATTTTTTTTGGTGAGATGTCAGGTATGTGTCAAAGTTTATTGTTTTTTGCACACGGATATCCAATCTGTCTAGCACTATTTGTTCAATTGCCTTTGTATTTTTGATAACCATCAGTTGGCTGTATTTGTGTGGGTCTACTTCAGTGTTCTCTGTTGTGTTCTATTGATCTATGTGTCTATCCCTTCACCAATACCACACTCTTTTGACTAATGTATCTGTAGAGTAAGTCTTAAAATCAGGTCATGTGATGGCACTTGGGTGACTCGGTTCCTTAAGTGTCTGCCTTTGGCTCAGGTCATGATCTTGGAGTCCTGGGATGGAGCCGGCCATGGAGCTCCCTGCTCAGCAGGGAGCCTGCTTCTTCCTCTGCCCTCACCCCATGCCCCACCCCCACTTGTGCTCTTTCTCTCTCTCTCTCAAATAAATAAAATCTTTTTAAAAAATCAGGTCATGTGAATCTTCCTACTGTGTTTTTCTTTTTCATAATTGTTTTGGCTATTTTGGATCCCTTGAATTTCTGTATGAATTTTAGGATCTGCTTGTTAATCTCTGCCAAACAGGGAGCTGGGGTTTTGAAAGAGATTGTACTGACTTTGTAGATCAGTTTGGGAAGTATTGCTATCTTAACAATGTCAAGTCTTCAAATCCATGAACGTGATATTTTTTTCTATTTATTTGGATCTTCTTTTTTTTAGGATTTTATTTACTTGAGAGAGAGAGAATGAGAAAGAGAAAGAGCACGAGAAGGCGGAGGGTCAGAGGAAGAAGCAGACTCCCTACCTAGCAGGGAGCCTGACACAGGACTCAGGACCTGATCCCGGGACTCCAGGATCATGACCTGAGCCAAAGGCAGTCGCTTAATCAACTGAGCCACCTAGGTGCCCCATTTGGATCTTTAACTTCTTTCAACAATATTTTGTAGTTTTCAGAATGTAAGTTTTTCACTTTTTTGTTGTTATTTCTATATATAGTCAAATCTTATCCTTTGCAGTAATGTTCTATAAAGTCACTGCCAACATTGAATTAGCAAATACTAAATTATTGCTTTTGTGGGAAATACAAGGTTAGATTGTTGTGAGTCTCTGGGCACATTTTTGCCCATCTGAAATGTCATTCTTGTTACACAGGTTTGTTTGCCAAAATCTTGTAAAACAAGCCAGTCTCATCAGCTTTGAAAACCTGCTTTTCCACATAACCTCTTTCTCATGTAACACTTAGATATTTAAAAATTCTTCCACAGCCTCTTAATCTGCAGAACCTGCTTTCCCTTCTCGTTTAACTCTAATCCCAGGTCTCATCAAAACTAGCTGTAACTCAGGGCAAATCACGTAGAATCACCACTCTCAAATTCTGGGAGAAAAAAAGAAAACTGTGGATGAGACTATTTCTGCAGTATCATTAATTCTGAGTTGGATCTTGAAAAGACTAAAAAAACAAACAACACCCCCCCCACCAAGCGATTTCTGTGATGTTGGAAGCCAACAGCACCACCTGGTGGTCCAAGAAAAGAGCCCGTGCAGAAGAGCACGACTATACCCATCCAGTTATATCTGTGTTTAGCATGTTTGAATAAAAATTCCACACTTTCAGATAATTTTTCCTCTGACTAGATGCAAGTACACTACTACATATAAAAGCAATCATACAAGTCATTATATTTAAAATCACACCCTGCCTAGATTCTCCTGTGAGTATAAAGATCTGTAATAGTCCGAATTATTTATTCAGCTGTTGCTTTGGGTTCAAAACAAAATGCAAGGGGCGCCTGGGTGGCTCAGTGGGTTAAAGCCTCTGCCTTCAGCTCAGGTCATGATCCCAGGGTCCTGGAATCGAGCCCCACATCGGGCTCTCTGCTCCGTGGGGAGCCTGCTTCCTCCTCTCTCTCTCAGCCTGCCTCTCTGCCTACTTGTGATCTCTGTCAAATAAATAAATAAAATCTTTTTAAAAAATGCAACTACTGAACAACTAGAACAATTAGGTAAAGCAAAAATATAGTTTATTATACCACAAATTTTTCATCAAATTAAAATTAATCTTATGTATTTGAGCAAGAAAATAAATTATAGTATTCAATTGTAAGCCCCAAATAAAATAAATATCTATGAGTCCATATGTATATAAATATGTATTTGAATGAATGAATGAATGAATGAGTAAGTAAATACAGGAAAAGAGACAGTTCTTCTTTACAAAATAATTCATAATTCAAAATAATTCAATCAACACATATGAAAGGAATGACAGAAATAGAAAATCACCATTAAATAGATCACCACTGTAATAATTGTTGCAGGAAAAAAAATCCACCTCTGCACACTAAAATTATGTTGTATGGGCAAAAGTTTTAGAAGAAACAGAACACTTTCATAGTGTCAAAAAACCTCTCTGTGATATTTGTTAATTACAAAGGGAAAGAGTAACTTTATGGCGGATAAATCCAGCAGATACCACTTAATGAAGTGACCAAGGTTAACATTGCCAGGAGTAAGACCTATTGACAGCATGCATACGGAGATATGAGTTATGCTTTTGTTAAGATAAACTGATTTTATTTTATTTTTTATTGATCACTGTAACCATTTTTTAAAAAGATTTTATTCATTTATTCATGAGAGAGAGAGATAGAGGGAGAAGCCGTCTCCCAGCAGAGCAGGGAGTCAGCCGCACAGCTCAGTCTCAGGATTCTGTGAGCTGAAGGCAGACGTTTACCCAACTGAACCACCAAGCTGCCCTAAGGCAAACTGGTTTTAAAGAGAGAGAAAATTCTATACAAGTTTTCTTCTAATATTTTAGGAACAGCGTTTTGCATTTTAAAAAATGTTTTACTTTAATTCAAGTAGAGTTAACATACATGTAATATTAGCTTCAGGTGTATGTTATGATAATTCAGTACTTCCATACAACACCCAGTGCTCATCACAGCGAGTGTACTCTCTAATCCCCATCACCTGTTTCACCCATGCCCCCACTCACCTCCCCCTCTGGCAATAATTTGTTCTCTATAGTTAAGAGTCTGTTTCTTGGCTTCTCTCTCTCTGTCTCTTTCTCTCTCTCTCTTATTTTTTTCCCCTTGCTCGTTTGTTTTGTTTCTTAAATTCCACACATAAGTGAAATCATATGGTATTTGTCTTTCTCTGACTCATTGCAGCATTTCTTTTTTTTTTTTTTTAAAGATTTTATTTATTTATTTGACAGAGAGAGATCACAAGTAGGCAGAGAGGCAGGCAGAGAGAGGGAGAGGAGGAAGCAGACTCCCTGCCGAGCAGAGAGCCCGATGCGGGACTCGATCCCAGGACCCTGAGATCATGACCTGAGCTGAAGGCAGCGGCTTAACCCACTGAGCCACCCAGGCGCCCGCAGCATTTCTTTTTTATAAGTCATTAAACTATTGGAAACTTAGTGGACAACAATTGTAAGACAATCTAAATCTGTTTGATATTCATAGTTACCCACTGAGAATATTGGTCAATAAAAAAAAAGAAAGAAAGGAGAAACTTCTCCAGATATCTTTTTTCCTAAGGTTTTATTTATTTATTTGTCAGAGAGGCAGGAAGGGTGAGAGAGAGCACAAGCTGGGGACAGGGAGAAGGAGAAGTCTCCCTACTGAGCAAGGAGCTCAATCCCAGGACTGTGGGATCATGACCTGAGCCAAAGGCAGGTCTTAACTGACTGGGCCACCCAGGCATCCCACTCCAGATATCTCTCAGCATCTACAGTAAACTCAAATTTCAATAAAATTAATAGAAACATTATTTGAAATTCATTTAACTTATAAGGAGGAAGGAAATATTTAAATCCTCTTTTGAGGGGAAAAAATTATGTCGGTCTCTTGAGCGAGCCATCTTTAAACCAGTTTCCATAAAAATTAAAAGCTAAGGTAGTATTAGATTTATGTCCAAAAGCATCGAAAGCCACAAGCACAATAATAAAAAAATACATTAATTTTCAAGTAGCCATGAAACACAAATGAACACTGATAATTAAGCTAAAGAGAAAAGATCAATTTCAAAAGGTAGAAATTCTTTATTTTCTGATTACAATGCAATAAAGCTGGAAATTAATTACCAAATCGGGGGAAAAAATAGCCCTTCCCTTGTTTGTTTGTTTGTTTGTTTTTAAAGACTTTATTTATTTATTTGACAGACAGAGGTCACAAGTAGGCAGAGAGGAAGGCAGAGAGAGAGGAGGAAGCAGGCTCCCTGCTGAGCAGAGAGTCTGATGCGGGGCTCGATCCCAGGGCCCTGGGATCCCTGGGATTATGACCTGAGCCAAAGGCAGAGGCTTTAACCTGCTGAGCCACCTAGGAGCCCCCCTTCCCTTGTTTTGAAGGTTAAAGCATTATCTTAAAGGATGGTTTGTATCAAAGGGGAAATAGCAACAAAAGTTGGAACTTAAGACATAGAATGAAAGCATAAGGGCAATTGCCAGTCTCTATGGTATCAACTCATGAATTAGAAAATGTGCTCCTAGTTCAAGTAGAAGAGAAAGACCTGCACGACTCTCTCCATGGCTCTGAGCCCAGCTGGCTGGAAGACGAGCATGAAGCTCAGGGACATTTAAGACAGAGTGAGTCGGTAGCAATGAAAGAAAAAAAGCATACATTTCTTTTCTTTAAGGCAACACCCCCCTCCCCCGCGCCGCAAAACCTACTAGAGTATGAGTTTTCCCTTAAGATTGGAAGCAAGCTTGTAGTTAGTGAAGTGCTTGCTGGCAAGATTTTGAAGGCCAAGAAATAGTCTCACTTAAGAAATGTCTTCTTTGAATTTAATATTCTCAAGGTCCTGACTCCTAAGGCAAAAAAGACATAGCCCACTATAGGATTTAGTTGTTTCAGATGCTTTAGATAAATGATGCTACCTTTGGCCAATTCTTGTGAAAAATTATGATTAAAATTTTATACACTTGTAAATGAGTCAGGAGCAAGATTATAAGCCTGTCTTCAAAGATGCCTCTATTGAAGCCAAGAAAATTCCCACTTTGTAATTGTGTTAAGGAAGCATTCATATATTCTCTTTTTACTGCAGTGAAATATTTTCGAATGGAGTGATTTGACATTATTTCTCTAAACTCAAAAAAACATGAAGCTCTTTTTGGGTTCTATTTTGTAAGGACAACTTTCTTTTATGGCAACATCTCTTCTAGAATGGGAGCAATAAGGTTTCAGCTGCTATGGAAAGTCCAGGGAGGATTTCTCACACCATGCACTTTGGTGGTAGAAAGAACATACTGCTGTTAAGTTTGGGGTTGTAAGTGGTGGAGAGGTAGGGAAGTCATCAAATACAGTTAAAATGAGTTGAATAAAAACCTAGAAAAGTAGGGAGGGAAAGGACTGGCATAAAGATATTTCTGGGGTGAAGAGTAGAAGTCAGTCAATGTTGGTTTTGATTCATGAGTCACTGGGCAGGGGTTTAAGAGGCTTCCATTGTGACAAAAAGAAACAGAAGCTTGGAGATAGGCTACAAGAGTTCAGTGACAGAATAAAGACCTGGTTGCTAGGGTCAGGAATAAACACCAGAAGCTTGGAGAAGGAGAGATGGAGTCCTAGCTCCTGGTCCCCTTTCTCACCACCCCCAATCCTCTAGGTCATCTGAGATGTCACCTTCTACCTAAACATCATCTCCTTGGTTTCAGACCTTAACTGTGGTCTCTGACTTCTGCTTAGTTCCACATTCACTACCCATTTGCACGGAGGACCACCACCTTCTCTTCCTGGAATCTCTGAGGTGTTTCTGCTTGCCACATGCTCTAATCACCAGTCCTGTAACTCAGCTGAGATGGATGCATCTACCCTCTCCAAAACTTTTAAGCCTACTCCTGATCTCAATCAAGAGTCTTCGAACTCTAGGATTATCTTCGCCTTATTTGAGATTGAATCACCTTCCTTTGTCTCCTGGGGTTCTTTCCCTTCCCTAAACAATAGTGGCCGTCAAGCAGCTCAACAACAGACTACACAGAAATTTGAAAATCTCTTAAAAGAAATTAAAGAGCTAATTAAAAATGTGACAAGTTGTGAGGAGATCACAGAAGCAAAAGATTCATCTGAGGAAACCAGTATTTCTGAGAATGTATCAGAACTGAAAGAACAAATCAGAGAACTTGAGAAGGTAAACAAAGTATTATTGAACAACTTACTTGGTAGTTCAGACCTAGAGGAAGAACAGAACACAAAAAACGAGGAGATGACCCTGGGACATCAGAACTGCAGCTACATGGTACCAGTTTTTAGAAGGGATTTGGTAAATTGTCCAGAAGAAAATAGAACCCTTAAAGAAACTCGACTAAGTGAGGAAAAAGCAACATACAGATTCCCTCCTGTTCAAGAAGAAAACATCAAATTTAGGAACAACATGGAGCAGTTACTACAGGAAGCAGAACACTGGAATATGCAACACACTGAGCTCAGTGAACTGATAAGATCCTATCAGAAATCTCAGAAAGATATACAAGAAACTCTTAGAGATAATGGAGTGCATTTCCAAACTCAACCAAATCACATGTCAGCCAAGCACGACCTGGAGGAACAAGTGAAGAAACTGGAACATGACACTCATTCATTGCATTTGATTGCAGCTTTGCTGGAAAATGAATGTCAGATCTTGCAGCAGAGACTAGAGCTTCTCAAGGAACTTCATGATCAGCAAGAGGGAACTCTGCAAGAGAAGCCAATTCAGATAAACTCTGAACAGGACAAGAAAAACCAGACGCTATCAGAAGTAGAGCATAAACCAAAAATGCAAGAAAGAGAGGGTACATTGCAGAAAAAAGATAAATTCTACAGAGGCCTGGATGCTTCTAGTAAGAAAGCACTTAACAACCACCTCAATACTCATATTGCAAGAGGAGCTCTTGTGGAAAAAAAGAGACCAACCAGCAGCCTATCTTAGAAAATACGAAAGGTAGAAGAGAAGGGAAGTCTTCAAAAACTTAATACCTCAACTCCAGGCATACTCAATCATGAAACCTATGACAGAGCTATTGGTTCAACCAAGAGGGAGCTACAGAGCAAGAAGATTAATGCTTAACATTATTCATTAGTTCAGTAGTTATGTAAGTTTGGTGTTTCATGACCATTAGTGTCAATATCCACTTCAGAACCTGTCATACAATTTCCTTCTTTTGGTAGTTATTAGAGATCCTATGACACTGTAACCAAGAGGGAGAAGTTACAGGTCCAATTAATAAAGTAAAAACTAGAATGAACAATGAAAAGTTTTTTTTTTTTTCTTCAATCATTTACTGCATATGGGGAGCTCTGGGAAGAAAAAGTATTTAATACATTAATTGTGAACCTTTAAAGCTCATGTTTTAAATGCATGTTTCTTTTTCCCTTTTTTTGGTAAGATTTTATTTATTTATTTGGGAGAGAGAGCACCAGCAGGGGCAGAGGCAGAGGGAGAGGGAGAAGCAGCTTCTCACTGAGCAGGGTCAGGGATAGTTCAGAGGACCCTGGGATCATGACCTAAGTTGAAGCCAGACACTTGATGACTGAGCCACCCAGACGCCCCTCCTTTTCCTATTTACTGAAATGTGGGAAGTAGTGATGTAAAGAAGTAAAAAAAAAAAGAAAGAAAGAAAGAAAGGAAGAAAGAAAATGCTGATAAATAACCGCAGAACAGGTTTTCTCTTCCCCATTCCTTAGCACTACTTTTCATAATACTTCTCCCTTGCTCCTGTAGTGAACAGTGGGCATATCAAGCAGCAGAGGTCCTTGGGGAAGGATACTTCTGCGGGTTTAGAAGAATAGAGGTAAATTTTGTTCTGTGTTGGCAAAATTCCTCCCTTTCCTCCAGGTGGGGGCAGTAGAGCTACCCACGGGAAAGAGCCGTGTATCTTCCATTAAGAACTGGACTCCTGATTCCAGAAAAAATAGGCAGATGCATTTCTTCTTATTCCTCCCATTAGGTATGATCAAGACCCCGGACCTTATATATAAAATGAGTATACAAAGACCCTTATAGACAGAGAGAATGAGATAGACTATCCAGAGAGCCTGAGACTTAAGGAAGAGCATTGAATTCCTTGGGTTTTCTTCCCTCCCCCCTTTTTAAAAATATTTCATTTATTTGACAGAGAGACAGCGAAAAATGGAATACAAGCAGGGGGAGTGGAAGAAGGAGAGGGAGAAGCAGGTATCCTGCTGAGCAGGGAGTTGGATGCAGAGCTCTATCCCAGGACCCTGAGATCATGACCCAAGCCCAGGACAGACACCCAAGGACTGAGCCATCCAGGCATCCCTCCCCGGGTTTTCTTTTTGTGTCATGTATCCTGGATGGAATGTTGGAGGAGCCCACGACCCAGAAATGCCAATGCACTTAGACCAAAAAAAAAAAAAATTGTTCCCCTCCCTTGCTCTCCCTTGGCAACGAATGAGGAAAGAGATAGACAGGAAGAGGACAACTCTAGCCAAACTGCATGGAAAATGCCATGCCTCCACACTCACCCCCACCAGCAAACACTGAGTGCCAAGCCTAGATTTTCGCCTTTGCCTGGTGGTAATGAGGTACTCCTCCCCCTGTCTTTTGGAATGGTACAGAAGAAGCAGAGTGGGGACTCTGAAGTCCCACTCCCACCTGATGGTAACAAGGTGGTCCTCCCTGACCCCCTTCTCCGGTGGATTGTAATGACTTGGAAGACTTAAAAGCCACCTAGATTTTTATACCCTTTTCCTACTGGCACAGCATCAGAGGAGGCCTGCAAAAACAAGAGTTAATAAGATCGAGGGTCTCATTACATAACGCTAAAATATCCAGGATACATAGAAAAATCATATACCAAGAACTTTTCTCTTAAATGAGAAAAGACGTCAGATGTCAACAATGGGATGACATAGATGTTAGAATTATCAGATAAGGATTTTAAAGCTGTTGTTATAAAAAATATGTCACTGAGCAATTACAAACACATTTGAAACAAATGAAAAAATAGTCTCAGCAAATAAATAGAAAATATAAAGAAGAAACAAATAGAAATTGTTGCAAAATAAATCCACTCGGTGTGCTCAAAAGTAGAATGTTGATGTCAGAGGAAAAATTCCATGAAATTGAGGATAAAACAATAGATATTACCCACTCTGAACAATAGAGAAAATAAGCTGGGGAAAAAAGATTCGCAAGAACCTGTAGAACATTAACAGAAGATCTACCATTGGTGTCATTGGAGATATCCCCCAAAATGGGTAGAATGTAGCCTGAAAAATAGTCAATGAACATAAGACTGAAAATTCTCCAAATTTAGTGAAAGGCATAAAGATACAGATTCAAGAAATTGAGTGAACTCCAGATATATAAACTCAAATAAGTCTGAGACACTCAAATGAAATTTCTGAAACCTGGGGCCCCTGGGTGGCTCAGTTCATTAAGTGGCTGCCTTTGGCTCAGATCATGATCTCAGGGCCCTGGGACTGAGCCCCACATTGGGCTCCCTGCTCAGTGGGGAGCCAGCCTGCTTCTGCCTCTCCTTCTGCCTTCCATTCCCCCTGCTTGTACTTTCTTTCTCTGTCAAATAAATAAAATCTTAAAAAAAATTTTTTTCTGAAGCCTACAGATAAAGTAAAAGTCTTGAAAGTAGAAAAAACTCATTAGACATAAGGGAACAATTATCCAAATGGCAGAAAATTTCTCATCAGAAACCACAGAGGACAGGGGCACCTGGGGGCTGAGTTGGTTAGTCAGTTAATCATCTGTCTTCAGCTCTGGTCCAGATCCTGGAGTTGAGGGATTGAGCCCCACACTGGGCCCCCTGCTCAGCAGGCAGTCTGCTCCTCACCCAGCCCCTCACCCTGCTCATGCATTCTCCCAAACACGTAAATTTTTTTTTTAATCCTAAAAAAAAAAAAAAAAAAAAAAGGAAAAGAGAAAAAGAAACCACGGAGGCCAGAAGGAAATAACCATTTGTCAAGAACTGAAAGAAATGTGAACCTAGAATTATTTACCCAGTGAAAATATCCTTTAGGAATAAAGGTGAAATCAATACATTCCCAGCTAGAGGGTAACTGAAAGAATTTACCCTAAGGCCACATCTATCTGAAAGCAATTGGGGAAATGTGAT
Source organism: Mustela erminea (assembly GCF_009829155.1). Lineage (NCBI taxonomy): Eukaryota > Metazoa > Chordata > Mammalia > Carnivora > Mustelidae > Mustela > Mustela erminea. The sequence goes on along the minus strand of NC_045616.1, from coordinate 59,364,120 downwards.
TTTTAGCTGGGCAACCAGGTTGCCCAGGCAGAAGGAAGAATTAGTTTTGGAACACTGTGAGGTGTTGAGAAAATATTTTTTTGTTTCTGCACAGTTAGGGCTTCCTCAGAAAGTTCCATGGAACCTTGAGATCTTGGACTAAAAGCAAGCTACAGAAATAATTTAGAACTGCATAAATAATTAGAGCTCAAAAGATAAACCTAACTTCGCAGATGTGTGTTTTCATTTCGATTTGGTGTGAGGCCTGGGACTCTGGAGATATCTCTAAGTTATAAAGCTGGAAATATGGGCTTCTCTGGCTCCGGAGAGATTTATTTACATTACAAAAGAGTTAGAGAGAGAACAAGGATTCTTTACATCTTGTCTTCAAGGAGCAAAGTATTTTTTTCTCCCTACTTTTAGAAGGGGAGGACAGCTTTATTTCCTACAAAAATGCCTAGACTCATTTTCTCACTTACAGTACAGACCCTGTTGTGTGTAGGGCTCTCTTCGCATCTCTCCAGAGATAGGAACTGAAGCAAGAGGAACCAGCACAATTATTATTATGTAAGTAATAATAATCTGTCTCTGATCCAAAAATCTCATTTCTGTGTTCAGGATAAAATAAATATGAATATGAAAAACCCACAAAGACAATCACAATCTGCACCACATATTCTATTACGAATAAAGCATAAGGCATAAGAATTTTTCATATGTTGGAAGTACTGAATATACAATCTGAAACACTGCTTCCTACTCAAAAATTTATGGTTTTAGATACTAAATCATATTTCTTTCCATTTGACTTTCCTTCAAATGGAAACTACCATGTACACTATTCTGTTTTCCAGCCATCTTGATTAATAAAACATGCAGTTCCTTTTTATACTTTACCAGATATATGGTTCATACAGCCAAGAAAGAAATTATTGTTGAAATGAATTACAGCTTTTTAATTAAGCTTCAAATACAGCAAGTCATCTCTGTTATCCCAGACCATCTAGATTTGGCATTACCTTTAACATTTTGTATGTGTAAATACAATTGTTTCCCTACCATGAAAAGCATACACACACACACACACACACACACACACACACACACATAATTTCACAACATTCAAGTGAGAATTTCTAAAAGCAAGGCATTATTAAAAGTGTTTCATGTGGGTTGCTGTGGGTAATTACCTATTATATTCCTTCAGTCGATGTTAAATGTATTTGGAGACGTATCATGGCATTTTATATGTGAAAAGAACTTTAAGGCATCCCTTGTTGGCAGTGAAAAGCCAAGGTGTGACATCATTGAAAATCTGGAACATGAATCAGTACTGATCTAGTCCAGGTTTATTTAACACTATATTCTCTCATACTGGAGATTCAAATTCCAATGAACATCAAACTACATTTTCAGAACTTTCAGATGTCTACTCCTATCATCAGTATACTTATATTCAACAGCAACTTTAAAGATATATTTTATATCTTTATATATCTTATATGTAATTCTATATAATATGTATCTTATATGTAATTCTATATAATATCTTATATGTAATTCTATATAATATATTTTATGTATCTTATAATTTTATATAATTTTTGATACATTTTTGGATAATCTTTCTTAGGAAAAAGGGAAAATCCTTGTCAAATAAACTTTTTCCAATAATTTAATGAGCCTAGAAATTCTTGATTTTAAATTATTTGGATCTCTATAAAATTTTTCCCATCAAGCCATAGAAGTTCCATAGACTTAAAAAAAAAAAACAACTGTTCTTGATAATATTAATATTTTAGCAGTAATAAGCATCTTGTTTGCTCTTTAAAATACATTTCATGAGGGGCGCCTGGGTGGCTCAGTGGGTTAAAGCCTCTGCCTTCAGCTCAGGTCATGATCTCGGGGTCCTGGGATCAAGTCCCACATCACGCTCTCTGCTCAGCGGGGAACCTGCTTCCCCTCTCTGTCTCAGCCTGCCTCTCTGACTACTTGTGATGTCTGTCGAATAAATAAATAAATAAAATTTAAAAAAAATAGATTTCATGAACTAAAATTTTTTTTAATTTTAGGTCAGGGGCGCCTGGGTGGCTCAGTTGATTAAATGTCCCCCTCTTGATTTCAGCTCAGGTTATGATCCCAGGATCATGGGATCAAGTCCTGAGTCAGGCTCCGCACTCAGTGCAGAGTCTGCTTGAGATATTCTTTCTCTCTCTCCCTCTGCTCCTCACCCCTACCTGCTTGCTTGCTCGCTCTCTCCCTCTCTCTCTCAAATAAATAAATTGTAAAAAAGAAATTTAGGTCATAGTAAGGGTTTCCATTTAGGTCAAAGTAAAGGTTTATTTAGTACCTTTTTAACTGAACAAAAATTATGAGGGTCCCCTGGGTGGTGCAGTCGGTTAAGCCTCCAACTTGTGGTTTCAGCTCAGACTGTAATCTTGGAATCAGGAAATCATGAGATCAAGTCCCACCTTGGGCTCCACGCTCAGTGTTCTCACTGCCCCTCTGCCCCTTCCTGCTCTTGTTCTCTCTTGTGCCCTATCTCTCTCTCTAAAATAAATAAATCCTTAAAAAAATTATGAAAGACGACAAATATACATTAAAATACATAAAACTTATATGTACAGTTTAACAAATAATTAAAAACTCATTTAACCACCACTTGGGTCATGTCAAACCAATTTACAGCCACCTATCACTGTAAGAGTGTTTCTATTGCCCTGCATTCTCACTAAAATTTGGTACTGTCAGATTGTGTGTGTGTGTGTGTGTGTGTGTGTGTGTGTGTATCTTCTATTATGCCTGTCTGGTTCAGTCCATACAGCATGCAACTCTTGATCTCAGGGTCATGAGTTCAAGCCCCATGTTGGGTATAGAGCCTACTTTAAAAATATATTTTTAAGTTTTTTATTATTTTGGGGGACACATTCCTGGGGGGCGGTCAAACTGTTTAATTTGGTGATTGTGTAATAATATCTCATGGTAGCTTTAATTTGTATTTCCTTAATTATATACTTTTTTTTAAAAAAAGAATTTTATTTATTTGAGAGAGAGAGAGACAGAGAGCACAAGAGTGGGGAGGAGAGGGAGAAGTAGGCTTCCCACTGAGCAGGGAGCCAGATGCAGGACTCCATCCCAGGACCCTGAGATGAAGGCAGAGGCTCAACCCACTGAACCACCCAGATTCCCCTCTATCTATCTATTTAAAGTAGGCTCCACTCCCAATGTGGGGCTTAAACTCATGACCTGGAGGTCAAGATTTGGACACTCTACCAATGGAGCCATCCAGGCACCCGCCTAGTCTTCCATCTACAAGCAAATACAATAACCTCTAATCTTAAAACAAAACGAACTGTAGCTCCTTTATCCCATCTCCCACTTCAGCTTGAGTCTAGAGAAAGCAATTTATATTCAGCATCTCTAACTCCTCAGCTTTTAAATTTTTTTATCAAACTAATATACACAAAGGCTTAAAAATTATTGCATTAATTGAATGCTTACTATGTGCCTAGTGCTACTTTTAGGCCTTCTATTATGTATTATCCTAGTTAATCCTGACACCAGTCTGCAAGGCAGATAAGTTTATCTCCATTTTAGAGATAAAGAAACCAATGTACAAATGCATTTATGAAGAAAAGCACTATTTTCCTCACACCTCATTTTTTTTTTCTCATCAGTTCTGCAGTCTGCAGGCCCCTAGTTAAAACTGTTTTCGTGATTTGTTCTTCTTTTGGTTGCCTCCATTTTTGTAAATATGCTTACATTGCTATTAATTGAGTGAACAAATTTAGATATTTTCCTTTGACTTCCCAATGTAAAAGATGAAGATTTAACTCCATTATGTATATTCCCCTTGAAGAAATTTACATCGCCCTTCTCAGTTCCTTCTCTGATCAACTACTATAGCTCTAAGCATCACACTTAACTCTCTTTTGTTCCGTTAGTTATAAGCAACAGTTCTTGACTTTGTTAGATGAAAACATCAGTTCACCCCACCTTACACAGACTCCTCATCTTCTACTTCACAGCGTTACCTCTCTTCCTTGCACTGGAATTCTTGCTGATGTGACTTTCCTATTCTTGAATCCATTGACATTTTGCAATCATTTTTCTCATTTGATCTCTCTGTGGTGTTTGACACCTATTCACTCAGCATACTTTTTCCATAGCATTTTGTTCTTAGTTCTCATCTCTTCTTAGATGATCTCATTAGTATATAATCCAGACACCTCACCATACTTTGCCCCTCAAAACTACCTAAAGAATAGACAAATTGGGGAGGGGGGTACCTGGGCGGTTCAGTAGGTTAAGCCACTGCCTTCAGCTCAGGTCATGATCTCGGGGTCTTGGGATCGAGCCCTGCATCGGGTTCTCTACTCAACATGGAGTCTGCTTCCCCCTCTCTCTCTCTGTCTGCCTCTCTGCCTACTTATGATCTGTGTCTGTCAAATAAATAAAATCTTAAAAAAAAAAGAAGAAGAATAGACAGATTGGGACTGAAAAATAGGGTTGGATATGAATCCCATATCTCACAGGCTATCTATTCTGTGTGACGTGGTGAGGGAGCAAATGTGTACCTCTGGAAAAGTGAGTCAAAGAAAAAAGGAGTTGAAGATAAGACCTAAGTCTTCAACTTCAGCACTGTGTTCCATTCACCACAACAGGAGGTGAAACAGGTGATGTGGTTTGGAAGGAAATTTAATAAAATCAATTTTGGGGTATGTAGTTTCTATGTCTTTATTGTTTTCCACAATGTACAAACTACTGAGAACATATATTTGAAAACAAAATAGTTCCATAAATGTGGGGTGCCTGGTTGACTCAGTTGGTAGATCATGTGGCTCTTGATCTCAGCATTGTGAGGTCAAACCCTATGTTGGGCATGGAGCTTATTTCAAAAAAATAATAATTCCCTAAATGAAAGGAAATCTATTGGTTCAACATGTCCACCCTTTTAACAAAAATACGTAGTCATATAGTCAACAAATTTTTATTAAGCACCTATTTTATACCAGACCTTGGGCAGGGTAGATATTAAAGAAACAGAGAAACGTATCATTTGGGAGACAGTTCTTTATGGATTTTTGAAGACTTATGGCAACTTTTACTGACTTGTCTTTTCAGGGATATTTGTATAACAAACAGCCTTAGAAGACTAAGATAGTGTCTTCCTCAAGGTCAGAGAGCAATGTATTTGCTGTCTAGGGCAATAAAGATAATGTTTCCCTCTGTGGGAAAGGTTGGGTAGGTTTTCTAAATGTTCGGATTTCCTGGGGACTCCTGGGTGGCTCAGTTGGTTAAACTTCTGACTCTTGCTTTTGGCTCAGGTCATGATCTCAGGGTCATGAGACTGAGTCCTGCATTGGGCTCTGCGCTCAACATGGAGTCTGTTTGAAATCCTCTCACTCCCTCTCCCTTTGCCCCTCCCTCTGCTCATGCTTAAACTCTCTCTCAAATAAATAAATTAAATCTTAAAAAAAAAAAAAAAAGATTGGAATTTCCTAAATTCAGAGCTCCTTAGTAGGGACACAAACCCATTACATGCACAGCATCCTTTAGGGCTCTTCTCTCTGTCACTCCCATGGGATCTTGGGGGGCAAGGAAACAGATGCAAGCCTGAAGCTCATGCTGCCTCTGCTATGAATATTAAGGCCTTTTTTGTTGTTGTTTCCTGAGCTAGGAGTTTCACATCTTTGGTCAGCCCCTCTAAAACTATCAGGTTAACTAGCTTTCTTAGAAGTAGGTCAAAATCTCAAACCATTTATAGTTCTTGACAATGGCCAGCAGATAGTTGGATACATGATCCTGAGTTCCGAAGAAAAATCTGGGTTAAAGATGGCTTTGGGTGTCATCAGCACATAAGTGGTAATTAAACCATGGTAGTGGATACCACCATCTAAGCTTGTGTTATCTGGAAAGAGAACTTCTTTCAGAGCTTTGAGAAACTCCAGTATTTAATAATCTCCTAAAAGATGGGAAGTTCAAAGGGGACTTGAAGAAGACTTCAGGTCAGTGTGGTACCAGAGAGCCAAAGGGGAAGAGGGCTTGAAGGAGAAGGGAATGGATTAGCAGATCAATGCTGAGACCATATAAGAACTGGAAACGTCTATTGAACTTAGCAATTTGGAAGTCACTGTGACTTGGCAAGAACAGTAAGGAAACTTTAGTGAACTAATTGGGTAGTGTCTGTCTATTGGATATGGTTGAAGTGAGGAAATGGAGGCATTGAGGGAGGCCCCTCAAGGATGGCTCTTTTCTACAGAAGAGGAAGAGAAAGAAAGAGGGTCAAGGAAGAGCTTCGGCTTTCAGTTTTATCAACAAAGACTATGCAAATAACACTATCAAAACTCTTCATGGGTGACTGAAAATATTTTCTCTGCTTTCAAAAACATGTTGATTTAGAGAAAGCCCTTTGGTTTGGGGATGAATAGCTACAGAGTCTGCTCGGCTTGTGTGTTCCAAATCAAAAGAGTAATTCCTATTCCATGAGATCTACTGATGCCTTTAGTGTCAAGTTAGAAACAATAAGAAAAACTCAGAAATAGGCTTAATGGAGATATAGGCCATCAACAAAACAGATAAAAACCTAAGAATGAAAGTCCCATTTGGGAAAAATTGGATGAGAAAAATTATTGTTATCAAGATAACTGAAGCCCAGAGGGACTGCTTTGGAGCTCTTAACCTTAGTAGGACACCCATAAAGAGATGCTCACAAATAAGGAGAAAATACTGTGGAGGGAATGAAGTCCCAAATGAGCCAAATCCCTCTGTGAACTGAGCACCCATTGCAATCACCCTGTAAGGAGCTTTATCTAAGGAGAAGTCTGGACACAAAGTTTCTTTTTTTCCATTTAATGCATAATTTTCTTTAACCTGTCTGCTGTAAATTTTTGTTTAATTTATATAATTAGGGCCTGAAAAGCCAGGTGTTTCTATTCATATTTATCCATTCAATGAAGGTACAGTAAAATCAATATTAAGTTAAATGATACAAAATGGAGGGAAAAAATACATCTTGCATCCTTTAGAATCTATTCTTGACCCAAAAGAATAAACCAAAGATTTACTAACTACTCCACCCCAGGAATGGAAAATACTACTAAAGTTTGTTGGAAACGCTCTTAGAGAGGTTAGGAATCCTACTCGATTCCAATCTTTACTGAGAGATTAAAAATCATACTTAATATGTACTAAACAGTCAGATACAAAAAGTCACAGACCCTTCTTTCCCTAGATCACATTTAATCTGCTTTGCATTGTTGTGTGTGTGTGGGGGGTGGTAGTCAACCTCAGTAATTTGAGGGCTCCTTCTTCCCCTCCATGGGATTTCACAAGAATTCTGGATTCCTATGTCTCAGAAAGCAGGGTTAGGGCGGGAACTTTGCCTTCAGCAGTTGCATTTTTGCTATTGCTTTGAAGACTTCACAGCCTGGTCCCAGATACTGTCTTTGGGCTCTGAGGTTCCAAGGCATTTTCATGCATGCGTTTTGGCTGATTCTCCCCCTACTGACTTCAGATCATGCCCACTGTTCTCTGGTTCTCTGCTACCAGATGGTCTCTGTAGTTTCCTGTTGCCTTCCCAGGCCTCAAAGAAGCTTAAAAACTCTCAAAAGCTTTGAGAAACATGATTGATCTCTGCAATGGTGAGTATGACTAAACAATATGCTAACTCTAATTTATTTTTTTCTTTTCTTTTGTTTTTAGGGAGCCCTACATTAATGTGGGACTTGAATTCATGACCCTGAAACCAAGAGTCACATGCTCTACCAAGTGAGCCAGCCAGGTGCCCCATCCAGTTGATTTTTTTAAATAACCTATCCAGTATAATTTGTATAACTCAAGATTTAGTCATTTGTTTCAACATTCTTTCTCACAAAGTATATTTTCAAGAAAATAAAAAATAAAAACTGAAGGGCACCTAGCTGGTTCTATCAGAAGAGCATGCGATTCTTGATCTCAGGATGGTGCTTTCCTTGGGTGTAGAGATTAGTGGGGGGAAGGGGAAGGAAAAGGACAGAGTAAATACCCAGTAGTGCAATTGCTGGGTCATAGGGTAGCTCTATTTTCAACTTTTTGAGGAACCTCCATGCTGTTTTCCAGAGTGGTTGCAGCAGCTTGCATTCCCACCAACAGTGTAGGAGGGTTCCCCTTTCTCCGCATCCTTGCCAGCATCTGTTATTTCCTGACTTGTTAATTTTAGCCATTCTGACTGATGTGATGTGGTATCTCACTGTGGTTTTGATTTGTATTTCCCTGATACCGAGTGATGTGGAGCACTTTTTCATGTGTCTGTTGATCATCTGGATGTCTTCTTTGCAGAAATGTCTGTTCATGTCCTCTGCCCATTTCTTGATTGGATTATTTGTTCTCTGGGTATTGACCTTGATAAGTTCTTTATAGATTTTGGATACTAGCCCTTTATCTGATATGTCGTCTGCAAATATCTTCTCCCATTCTTTCAGTTGTCTTTTGGTTTTGTTAACTGTTTCCTTTGCTGTGCAAAAGCTTTTGATCTTGATGAAGCCCCAATAGCTCATTTTTGCCCTTGCTTCCCTTGTCTTTGATGATGTTTTTAAGAAGAAATTGCTGCAGCTGAGGTCGAAGAGGTTGTTGCCTGTGTTCTTCTCAAGGATTTTGATGGATTCCTGTCTCACATTGAGGTCTTTTATCTATTTTGAGTCTATTTTTGTGTGTGGTGTAAGGAAATGGTCCAGTTCCATTTTTCTGCATGTGGCTGTCCAATTTTCCCATTACCATTTGTTGAAGAGACTGTCTTTTTTCCAGTGAACATTCTTTCCTGCTTTGTCAAAAATTAGTTGACCATGGAGTTGAGGGTCTATTTCTGGGCTCTCTATTCTGTTCCATTGATCTATGTGTCTGTTTTTGTGCCTGTACCATACTGCCTTGATAATGACAGCTTTGTAATAGAGTTTGAAGTCTGGAATTGTGATGCCACCAACTTTGGCTTTGTTTTTCAACATTCCGCTGGCTATTCGGGGTCTTTTCTGGTTCCATATAAATTTTAGGATTATTTCTTCCATTTCTTTGGAAAAAATGGATGGGATTTTGATAGGGATTGCATTAAATGTGTAGATTGCTTTAGGTAGCATAGACATTTTCACAATATTTGTTCTTCCAGTCCATGAGCATGGAACATTTTTCCGTTTCTTTGTGTCTTCCTCTATTTCTTTCATGAGAACTTTATAGTTTTCTGAGTATAGATTCTTTGCCTCTTTGGTTAGGTTTATTCCTAGGTATCTTATGGTGTTTGGGTTCAATTGTAAATGGATTGACTCCTTAATTTCTCTTTTTTCTGTCTTGCTGTTGGTGTAAAGAAATGCAACTGATTTCTGTGCATTGATTTTATATCCTGACACTTTACTGAATTCCTGTACAAGTTACAGCAGATTTGGAGTGGAGTCTTTTGGGTTTTCCACATATAGTATCATATCATCTGCAAAGAGTGATAGTTTGACTAGAAACCTAACAAATTTATAACCAGACTCTTCTGAGATTTGAATTTTACTGACTTTATTGTTTACTTATGGTAATCACAACTTTGAATTGGGATCATGGCAATGGATACTCCTTGTAATTAGTATAGGCAATAGACTTTTGGACAAAGACTTGAAAAATGCCTAGATATACTGAAGATGCAAAATTAGGTCAGATGTCTGATACCCTGGAGAACTGAATTAGAATTTAGTGTGACCCTAAAAAATGGTACAAGTGGGGAGAAATTTATGTAATATATATACTTACTAGAAAACTGTAACAAAAGTAATTTAATTTACTTGAGAATGCTTTAGAGAAAGATAATGAGGAAAGATGTGTTTTCATCATGTTACTTGAAATAACGTTATGGGTGACTCACAGAACTTACATAATGATATTGAAGTAGTATATATGAAAACTTTGCTAGATATATAGCTATCTCCCATTCCAGATTCTATAAACTTAAGCCCAGCAATATATTCATCATTCAAGGCAACTGTAGTTAATAATACAGTGTATTTTTCCCCAATCTTTTTGTCTGTTGATTTTGTTTTACATAGTGTAATCATACTATATATTCAACTTTTGGTTACCTATGTACGATTGTGTAATTTATGGATTATCTACAGAAAAATTCTTTATCACAGTTTAGCTTTTCTTTTATAAAAAGCCATAGTCTTAGCCTCTAGCATTAATTAATATTTCCCAAGAAATAGAAATAGTTTTAATATAAGGAAGTAACTGTGCTACCAAAAATTTAAGTGTCCTCACAAAACAAGTGAAATTGCTCTTTAAATTATTCATTCATTACTTCACCACTTCATGAGTACCTGCTGTGTAAGACACTGTGATTGAGCCAGTGAGAATGAGATAGATAATAAATAGATATTTTTGCCCTGAAGGAATAAAGGATTCAATGAGTTCTTATATCATGGCAATCATTTGGAGTTAATGATTATTTTTCTCACCCACATGCATAGCCTGGCTTCGGAAATGACTTCAGATTCTTTGGGGGAGATTTAGAAGAATCTTTCTTCTGTGAAAGAAATTTAAATTTCTATTATTTCATGTGATGATTGAAATGAAATTTGTACATCAGATATAGTACTAAATCAAACATTAATGAAAAAGAATTCTTTGGTGTAATTTGAGAAATAACTGCTAAAAATCATTCCAGGGAAGATCTCATGTATTTCTAACTGCGTATTTGGAGCCCTTGAGGAATTCCTGCTAGTTCTAAAGTATTTGACCAGTTTTTTCTCTCTCAAAACTAGTCATCACTTTATTCATCAACAGCTTCATTATTTTTTTTTAAAGATTTTATTTATTTGACAGAGGTCACAAGTAGGCAGAGAGGCAGGCAGAGAGAGAGGAGGAAGCAGGCTCCCTGCAGAGCAGAGAGCCTGATGCAGGGCTCGATCCCACAACCCTGGGATCATGACCTGAGCTGAAGGCAGAGGCTTTAACCCATTGAGCCACCCAGGTACCCCAACAGCTTCATTATTTTGACTGGTAATCAAATCTTGTTGATGGTTTTAAGAAGCTTAAATTACATAGTGGCATGTTTTTTCCAAATTTCCAAATATTTTACACTGAACACCATATTATTTATGAACTAACTATTTCCTTCATATGTTGCATGAAGAAAATACCAGAAGCATGTAACAGTGAATTATTTGTAGTTTTCCTCTCAATGTTTATTGTTGCTTTCTCTCTTTCTTTCTTTGTTTTTTTTTTTAAGATTTTAAGTAATCTCCTCACCCAGTGTGGGACTCGAACTCAAAACCTTGAGATCAAGAGTCACATGCTCTATCAACCAAGCCATTCAGGAACCCCTGTTTAGTGTTTTGTAACTGATCTTCTATAATAAACACTTTTTTAAAAGTAAGCTTTACGCCCGATGTGGGACTTGAACTCATCCCCTAAGATCAAGAGTTGTATGCTCTACTGACTGAGCCAGCCAGACGCCCCTCTGATAAACATTTTTAAACAAGGAATTCAAAACACTTCTTGGGTTTGTAGTTGACTATAGGTTTCAATAGTACTTTTGTGTAAGTAGTATGTGTTTCTTTTCTCTTCTTTTTAAAAAAGATTTATTAACTTATTTGTGAGAGATAGAGAGCACATATGCCAGCAGGCAGAGGGGCAGAGGGAGGGAGAGAGAAAGAACCCTTGAGTAGACTCCCCCATGAGTGTGGAGCCTGACTCAGAGCTCAATCTCAGGACCCTGAGATCATGACCTGAGCTGAAATCAAGAGTCAGCCATTTAACCAACTGAGCTACCCAAGCACCCCTCGTGGTTCTCTTAAAACAGCTATATTTCAAGAGAAAGAGCTAAAATTATTTTCTGAGAAGAAAGCACCTTTGTTACAAATTATCTTCTGGCCTAAAGCCAGTTCCGTTGGTTAGAATAGAGATACTGAGGAAAAGTAGTCATGGTTCTAATGATCATAAGAACTTGATTAACTTTGTTCAGTCTCAAAGCAAGAGACTGTAATTCTAACTACATTTTCTTAAACAAGTATGTTAGATGGTAATGCAAGATAAATGAAAAAGCCATTATTCATTTATTTATTTACTTCTAACTGAATCTGCATTTTGTTCATATTTTCTTGGTTTTTAACCTGACTTCCTTTTTTCTGTTCCAGGGTCCCACATTACATCTAGTTGTCCTGTCTCCTTTGATTCCTCTTGTGCCAATTTCTCAGTCTTTGTATGTTTTTGATGACTGACAGTTTTGAAGGGTACTGGTCAGTTGTAATATAGGATGCCTCACTCACAATAGGACTCGCTCTGCATATGTTCCTATGATTAGACTGGGTTATGGGTTTATGAGAGGAAGATCACAGAGGTAAAGTGCCTTTTTCATCACATCATATCAAGCGTACTTACTATCAACATAATTTGTGGCTGTTGATATGGACCTTGATCACCTGGCTCAAGTAGTTTTCTTAGGTTTCTCCACAGGAAAGTTATTCTCCTCTGCCCCCTTCTCATACTATATGTTCTTTAGGAGGAAGTCACTATGCGCAGGCTGTACTTATCACCATTTACTTTTGGAAAACAATTCAGCATGCAAGCCTTTCTTACTATTGATTAGTAACAGGTTTTGTTTTCAGTTGTCAAATTATGTGCAATTCACTTTGTTGGAAAACTATAACTGAATACTAAAGTAGACTTTGAAAAAAAGATTTATTCACTTATTTTAGAGAGAGAGAGACCACAAGTGGGAGGGGTAGGGGGAGAGGGAGAGGAGAGAATATCTCAAGCACACACCACACTGAGCATGAAGCTCAGGGCTCAAACCCATGACCCCCAAATCAAGACCTGAGCGAAAACCAACTGTGCCATGCAGTTGCCCCAATACTAGGGTGGATTTGGGAAAAGTCTCCAATTTGTCTAGAATACCTGAGGAGTGAGCCACAACATATAATTTGTATGAATTATGAATTTTCAAAAATAAAATATAATAAAATACCTTTGCCCCTAAAATTGCACACACTGTTTATCTATTTCTTTGTTTTTATGATTTACAAGATACTTCAGGACCTTACAGTGCATGTACCAGGATCACCAACAGAAACAATTAGATTTAGCTCAACGAGCAATAGACATTTGTTGACGTGGATAACAGATATTTCCAAATTTTACTGAACATGTAGGAAGTATAAAAGTATTGGGGCACCTGGGTGGCTCAGTCATTAAGCGTCTGCCTTCAGCTCAGGTCATGATTCCAGAGTCCTGAGATGGAGCCCCGCATCTAGCTTCCTGCTCCACGGGAAGCCTGCTTTTCCCTCTTCCACTCTCCCTGCTTGTGCTCCCTCTCTTGCTGTGTCTCTGTCTGTCAAATAAATAAATGAAATCTTTAAAAAATAAGCAAACAAAAGGAAGTATGAAAGGTTTGCATAACATCTGCACTAAATTTTATAACCAGGAAGCCAATAAAATAATTAGCTTATCTTATGTTATCTAATTTGTTGCCCCCAACCCCTGGTTATTTGCCTTTTTAATCTTTGGAATATTCCATGTACAAGGGCTTTATCACTCTTCTCAAGGAACTTCAGTGATTATATTGTGGACATTACAAATGTAAACTGTCCTCAGAGAATTGAAAAGTCTCTTACAAGAACCAATACTAAATAACAGGGTTTGGTATAAGGGAACAAGGTGCTATCAGCTCTGTGTTCTTGCATGACTATTTTTCTACTTAACAAACAACTAAACACCATGAAAAATTAGTGATATGTCAGTTTGGGTTACAGCTAAAGACCAAGATTGTTCACAGTCAGGAAGAAGTGCAATGAATTGACTCTTGGTATGAGTAATTTTGCATATAAAGCTGATGACTATAATCAATGGGTAGGAATTGTTTTAGCTCTATTTTGGAATATTGCTGTTCTCAGAGATTTATAGTTTATGATTAAACGTTGTGTGAGCTAACCTGGAAGAAAAGCCTGTTTGATTGCAATAGGATTGTCATTTCATTTCTGTGAAAGGACTAAAAGTCAAAATCTGAGTTCCTGAATGTAACTTTTTCTGCTCGTTTTGTGAAAGTGAAAGTGAAATGTCTATTAGAAATTAGTAAGTTTATTTTAAATATAATTATGTTGATGCCTTTCAGCCAAAACCACGAGGAATACACTTAGAGTTAGATTTATTCCTCATTGCTATGAGGGAGAACAGATTATTACAGGAAACTATGGGATGTCACAGGAAAGGGATGTTAGAAAAAACTTACAGGATCTGGCTTATGTTTAGCGATATGAGGGGTTACACAGGTAAGGAAGCCAGGATTTGTTCGGAATTGAAGACTGTTAGGAAGAAGGGTAATTCAATGATTAAGTATCTTTTTTTTTTTTTAAGATTTTATTTGTTTATTTGTCAGGGAGAGAGAGAGAGAGAGAGAGAACAAGCAGGGGGAGCGGCAGGTAGAGGGAGAAGCAGGCTCCCCACTGAGCAAGGAGCCCAATGTGGGACTCCATCCCAGGACCGGGGGATCATGACCAGAGATGAAGACAGACACTTAATAGACTGAGCCATCCAGGGATCCCTCAGTGATTAGGTATCTTAAAAATTCTTATTTAGGAGAAGAGAACATTAGACCCATGCTAACGCTTTCATTGCTAAAAAAGCAGCAGTCACTCATATTAGCCAGGATAGGAGATGTTTGGCATTTTAAGGTTTGGACAATTTCATGTTTTTGTTTATGTTTAGACGTGATCAAGAAAAAGTCTTGTTTCTGTCTAGATCCATCACATCATGGTGTGGCCTTATATAATGTCAGTGTTTTGTGAAATTGTTTATGTTCAAGAAGAGAACAAGACCATGGTCTAACTGAGCACCAGGCCAAATCCCATATGTCAGGGGCTGCTTGTTTCTTTCTCAACTATTATGTCATTAATTGGTTAAATAATCATTGATTATTTAAATCAAAGATTTTTTTCCCCATTATTCTACATGTTTAACAAAATTCAAATATAACTCCTACTCAAAATATGAAGCAGATATCTCAACTATTATGTCATTAATTGGTTAAATAATCACTGATTATTTAAAGCAAAGATTTTTTCCCCATTATTCTACATGTTTAACAAAATTCAAATATAACTCCTACTCAAAATATGAAGCAGATATCATTACACTTCTGAAGATCTACTAAATTGTTATAGGTTTTTGTTTTGTTTTGTTTTGTCAACTTCAGAATTACATCCTGTCATTAAGATCTTTGGCACTAAATTTAAGAATGGAGGAGTGGAGTGCCTGGATTGTTCAATCGATTGAGTATTCAACTCTTAATTTCAGCTCAAGTCATGATCTCAGGACCATGAGATCAAGCCCCATATCAGGCTCTGTGCTGGACTTGGAGCCTGCATGGGATTCCCTCTGCCTCTGCCCCTACCTACCCCTTCTCTTTCCCTCTTTCTAAAAAAAGAAAAGAAAAGAATAGAGGAGTGTAAATTTTGTATTTACTCATTTTTTGTTTCTCATTTTATAAAATTTTTATTTGCATACTGCAACAGCCATCTAGTGGTGCATCATTATGGCCCAGTATGTTGTCCTTAGTATTAAAGACTCAGAAACTCAGTATATTAGAATGTTCGGATGAGATTGGGTTGTAGGGCTCCAATGCACACTTATCAGAATTATAAGACATTAATGTATCGTAGGAACGCCAGTGCATTGTCACAATAAGAAATATAACCATCAATAGTAATAATAGTTAATTCTCATTGAGTGTCTAGTACGGTAAGCATGTGATGTGAATTAATTCATAAAAACTTTGTAACAGCCTTATGTGAGTTACTGGTTATTTGGAAAACACTGGATTCACCAACTGTTTGTCCCTCCCCTTCCAACATGTTTTTAAGTTTATTTATTTATCCAAGCAATCTCTACACCCAGCCTGAGGCTCAAACTCATGACCCTGAAATCAAGAGTCATAGACTCCTTGGACTGAGCTAGCCAGGACACTAACTTTTCTAACTCCTCTCTCTCTTACCCCCAAATCTCATTCCCAAGAGTTCTTGCATCTGTACTACTGTCAACTCCACATTCCTGCAATATGTATTCCCTTTTCCCACTGGTGTATTTTCTCATCATTTAGACCAACTGAGGTGGTGGTCTCAAAAACTGAGGGGTTTCCTCCCATCCCGTTTCTTTAAAAAATATGAGATGACCAGAATTTGACAAATACATAATGAGATATATCTATCATGCCATTATTATCCATACTATCATATCTTATAGAGTACTTTCACTTACAGCGCACAGAATTTTGTGTACTCTGCCTCTTCACTGTTTCTCTCCACCCCCCCCAAAAATCCTGGCAACCAATGATCTTTTTATTATTTTCATAGTTTTGCTTTTTCCAGAACATCATATAGTTGTATTTATACAGTTTGTAGCTTTTTTCAGATTGCCTTCTTGTACTTAGTAATATGCATTTAAGATTTCTCCATGTCTTGTCATGGCTTGCTAGCTTATTTCTTTTTGGCACTGAATAGTATTCCATTGTTTCAATGTACCACTATTTGTTTACCTGTTCACCTACTGAAGCACATCTTCATTGTTTCAATGGTTTGACAATTATGAATAAAACTGCTATAAATATCTCTGTTAAGCGTTTTTGTTTCGTTTTGTTTTATTTCATGGACATGGATTTTCAACTCCTTCAAGTAAACACCAAGGAGCACAATTGCTGCCTCATATGGTAAGAGTTTGTTTATTTTTGTAAGAAAAAGCCAAAATGCCTTCCAAAGGGGCTGTACCATTTTGTGTTTCTATCACCAATGGATGAGAGTTCCTATTGCTCCACATTCACAACACCACTTGGTGGTATAAAAAATCTTTAAAAATAAATAAATAAATAAAATAAAATATTTTATTTAATTATCTCCACACCCAACTTAGCTCTCAAACTCATGACCCAGAGATCAAGAGTCACATGCTTTACTGACTGAGCCAGACACACATCACTTAAGGCATGTCTTTTTATTGTTTTGTTTTTAAACCCTGTATTAATATGCAAAAATATTTCAAAATACCATATTGTGAATGTATTATCTTTAAAGAAACTCTAAATTAAGGAGTGCTAAATTCTGAAAATGCAAGCAAGTGGAAAGAATGTATATGTAAAATGACTTTTAAAATAGTAGTATTTTTTTAAAGATTTTTATTTACTTATTTGACAGACAGAAATCACAAGCAGGCAGAGAGAGGAAGGGAAGCAGGCTCCCTGCTGAGCAGAGAGCCGGATGCAGCCAGATCCCAGGTCCCTGGGATCATGACCCACCCGAGCCCAAGCAGAGGTTTTAACCCACGGAGCCACCCAAGCGCCCCTAAAATAATAGCATTTTTTAAATTGGTTTTATGTGCAGTGTCGGAATGCAGTGGATGCATCTTTTAGACGTTGCGAAGGAACATTTACAAAGAGAGACAGTATGAGAATTTGATAGTAATGTAAAATGATGGAAGACTAAAATGCATCATTTAGTTTGTACAAAATGTAAAGCTATCTGGCAGAGGAAATGATGTTTAAGAAACATAGACACCTCGGTGACTCAATCTGTTAAGCATCTGCCTTTGGCTCAGGTCATGATCCCCAGGGTCCTGGGATCGAGTCCTGCATCAGGCTCATGGCTGGTTGGGGAGCCTGCTTCTCTCTCTGCCTGCCGCTCTGCCTGCCTGTGCTTGCTCTCTCTCTCTCAAATAAATCTTTTTTAAAAAGAGAGAAACATATGGACCAAAGGAGCATTTATTCTACAGCTAATTATTCGCCACCATCCAGGCAAGTCTCTTTTAAGTACTCTTTCTAATGCTCAGTAAATTATGAGGTTTTCCAGCCTGCCTGGTAGAAATAGGTCCTACTCCTGGCCCTGTGTCAGCTCTGGCTTCTGTTCTGTTGAATCCTATCTGCCCACTACAGGTAGCTTCATCAAATACCCACTCTTGTCAGTCTTTGCCTGAATCTTTGAGGGGACCCCCTCAACTGATCTCTAGGGTTCTCTTCTAAGCAGTTCTGTCCTCTCTGGTATTCGGACCTATGTGTTCCAGCTGCCTTGTGCTCCCCACACTCTCAGCTCTGTCTCTGTAACTTGGGGATTCCACGAGGCTCCATATGGGTTCTCCTTGTCTACATTGTGGCCTAGAAAGTTTCTTAAGTCAGGGGTCTGGGAAAACATAGGGCTTGCTTTATCATTTGCCATCTCTAAGGGATCACTGGCTTTCATCACCTGATATCCAACCTCTTGAACATTGTTTGGTCATTGACAACTACTTTTTGCTAGACTTTTCAGTTATTTAGAATAAGAGAATAAATCTAGTCCCTTATACTGTGTCTCAGAAACTTAGATCATTAATCCTCTCTCCTTTTCTTTACTTTCTTACTCTCCATAAAAAAAGCAGAGTGTTTGCTATCCAAAAGACAATTTGCCTCAAGAATTAAAAGCTTGGCTTGAGGAATCCCCGTGAAATTTCTTAGTTATTAGTTTTCCATCATCCTGAAATTCTCTAAATAACTTGTCCTTTTTTTCTTGAGAGAGACAGCAGGAGTGAGCAGTGGGGGAGGAACAGAGACTTCCAAGCAGACTCTGAGCTGAGTGTGAACCTTGACACAGGGCTTGATCCCATGACCTTAAGATCATGATCTGAGCCGAAATCAGAGTCGTACATCCAACTAACTGAGCCACCCAGGTCTCTCAATAGCTTGTCTTTTAATATTTCCCCTTTTATTTTTAAAGCCCAGCATTTCATATTATTTCATTTGACACAACTTAAAAAAAAACAACACTTAATTCCAGTATAGTGATCATACAGTGTTACATTAGTTTCTGGTGTACAATGTAGTGATTCAACAATTCTACACATTACTCAGAGTTCTCATTTGATACAAATTTTAAGATGTAATTCTAGGGTGCAAGATCTGGTTGATGATAAATGATGTGTGCATTTCCTATCAGAAATTATTCTTCATTGGAGCAGCTAAGCTAGATAACACCACTTAGAAACTATTTAACTGAGGTGCGTGGGTGGCTCAGTTGGTTAAGTGACGGACTCTTGATTTTGGCTCAGGTCGTGATCTCAGGGTCGTGAAATCAAGCCCTGCATTTGGCTTCACACTCACTGTGGGGTCTCCTTGAGAATCTTTCTCCCTCTCCCTTTGCCTCTCCGGCCCCACCTGTGTGCATGCTTTCTCTTTCTCTCAGATAAATAAGTAAATATTAAAAAAAGAAAAGAAAAGAAATTTGGGACTGAGGGCATTGGTGAGTACTTCCTCCTTCACTGGTGCATGTTAGTCATGCATAAGGTTCTCAAGCATTAGAGAGAGAATGGGTAGATTCTGTAAGTACTCTAATATACATTTCATTATTTCACATGAAGCCTGTGGGTGACATGTAGCTGTGATCATTATTCCATTGCACAGATGTGGAAACTTAAGCTCAGAGAAGTTAAAACACTTTCTCAAGGTGACATGGCTTAATGGTAGAGCCAGATCTTAAACCCATGTCTGCTGACTCCTGACCAAATGCTGGATCTTTAAAGAATTCATTGTTAACTCCTGCTTGGAATGCTAAGTGCCTTAATACTATGGCCCTCTGAAAAGAAAGTAAATGTCAGCAAAAAAAAAAAAAAGTCCTAGAGTAAATAAAACAGGTTTAGCTACTCTCTTAGAGGCAATGCTCAATCATGAGAAATTATGGAAAGTCTTCCCTAGAAGTATCTAAAAATAAGATATAAAATAAGTTCATCTATTTTATAACAAATATATTTTATAGCCAGTAGAAGTCTAGAAAATAATTTTATAATAAGTTCCACATGAAAGTACTTGAAACTTTATAAGCATAGCCTAAAATGGTGGACAGAAAGTCCCCCATTAAATGGTAGAAATCAGAATTTCTTTCAAGTAAAAATGTATTATGGTTGTTAAGTGAGTATCAAATGAAAGATCCTTTTTTTTTTTTTTTAAAGGATCTTTTATTTTTATCACATTTTTGGTGAGTTAGAACTAAATTCCATGTACCTTTATTTTTCACTGGGGTAAACAATGGTACAGAATTACCTTCTGACCCCCTGCGCTAATATAAGGGATTAGGGGCACAAGCATTTTTAGAAGAGGAGATCATCCAAGAAATCTTTTCTTTTTATCTTAAAATGTATGGTAGAACTGTGGACTGTGAGGTGTTTTCTTACCCCCTGGGGTGTGGAATCATAGCAGTTTCCTGCCATTGGTAAATTCCAGGGTGTTGTAATCAACTGTGTATTATAATTCATTTGTCATTTCTTAACATATAGCAGCCAGCACTGGAAGGAATTGGCAACAGTGAATGCCAGGCAGCAGCAAGAAACTGGTATGGAATGTTAATTTGTCACAGAAAATCCTGCAAAGTACAAATCTACATACAGATTATACCCAAATGTTATCTGTGAAATTGGGCCAAATTCTCTCTGAGGATTTGTAACTACTGAAGGTGAATGCCAGGGCTCAAGGACTTGAGATTTAACAGCAAAAGAGGAAAGGTAGGATTGTGTTTCTCTTTCATCTTTCTTTCTTCTTTCTTTTCTTTCTTTCTTTCAAGATCTTATTTAATTATTTATTTATCAGAGAGAGTGCACACAAACAGGGAGGAGAGAGAAAAGCAGGCCCTTTACTGAGCAGGGAGCCCCCGTTTGGGGCTTGATCCCAGGACCCAGAGATCATGACCTGAGCCAAAGACAGCCACTTAACCAGGTGCCCCCTTTCAAGGGTTTTATTTATTTGAGAGAGAGAGAGAACGAGAGAGCAAAGAGAGAGCATGAGTGGGGAAGGGAGATGTTGGAGGACATAGGAAGAGGAAGAAAGCAGACTCCTAACTGAGCAGGGAGCCAGGGATCATGACCGGACTCAAAGGCAGCGAGGGGCCCTCACTTTCTATTTCGAGTAAAATCTATTCTTTCCTCAGTTGTTAACTCTCGCTTGAAATCCTGGCCTCGGCACTCCTTTGTGTCATACTTTCCTTTCCTGTTTCTTTGGACATGATGCTTGAAAAATATTATACAGACTTGTGTGTGCACGCCCTCAAGATTGTAAGCCAATAAAGAAATAGGATTTTTTTTTTTTTTTGAATTAAATCTTGTAGTGCTTAAGAAGTGGCTCCATTATATCCTCTGTTTCTTTGTTAAATGTGGCAGCTTCTTAGGAAGTAGCTTCCTCCATTCAAAACAGGGGTTCAGTAATTAGGTAAAACAGACATTTTGGTTTTGTTTTTCCACTTTTTGTAAAATGAAAGAAAGTACCTGTTCTGGGGGCACCTGGGTGGCCCAGTCATTAAGCATCTGTCTTTGGCTCAGTTTATGATCCCAGGGTCCTGGGATCGAGTCTAGCATCGGGCTCCCTGCTCTGCGGGGAGCCTGCTTCTCCCACTCCGACTTCCCCTGCTTGTGTTCCCTCTCTCTCTCTCTCTCTGTCAAATAAAGAAATAAAATCTTAAAAAAAAAAAAAAAAAAAAGTACCTGTTCTGGACTAACTTCTTTATGGAGCTCAATGGATCCTGAAACATATAATTAGTTTTACATGATAGAATTAACTCATTGATTGGATATTGTTTCCATGGTTCAAGGGAGAAATAGTAGTTGGAATGATGTTTGAAGCCGTGTACAATTGCTGACCTAATCAAGACACAATTAGTTTCCCATGCTTGTATTTGATATTTTCTAAATTCATGTCTCTTTCATGTGGTCCTAAAATTGCTATATAAGTACATAATAAAATCTATTTGTACTTTAACATCACAAGGATGAGCAAACACTGGTTAACTTGAAGGTGGGCATGGAGCGTATTGGAAAAGTAGAGTGGGACAGTTTTTGTTTGTATTAGGCAGATACGTGTGAAGTCAACCTTTACTAAGTATGAGCTATATAATCTAGATCAAGTAACTTCATTTCTTTTTCTCTGCGCCTCAGTTTTCTCCTTTCATAAACAGGGAGTAGTAACCACTTTACAGGTGATCATGAAGATCTGAGAAAACATTTGTGAAGTCTCTAGCTCAGTATCCAACACGTGATAGGGATTTACCAAAACGAACACTGCTATCCCTGGTCTTGAGAACTAACGCTTAGACTGTGATTCTAAACCTATTTCAGTTTTAAGGAAGGTAGAAAATTTTGTTTTGAACCTTCAGAGTAGTTATGAAAGCAAACAAATATTAGCAATGCATTGGGGGGGGGTCTGGTTATAAACATAAAACTAGAGCAGGTATTAGCAGAATATAGCAAGAATTTGAAAGGTGGAGGTATTAGTCAGGGCCCGGGCAGAAAAACAGAACCAAGGTATTTTAGCAGAGAAAATTTAAAAATTTTTCAAAAGTTTTATTTATTTGACAGAGATCACAAGAGAGGCAGGCAGAGAGAAAGGGGGAAGCAGGCTTCCTGCTGAGCAGAGAGCCCAATGCAGGGCTCGATCCCAAGACCCTGAGATCAGGGTCCCCAGCAGAGAAAATTTAATGTGGGGATCTAGTCACAAAAATGATGGGAGAACTGAGAAGGCAATCAAAGGTCAGTGAGGCAATACTCTGGAATTTACCAATGGCAGGAAACTACTATTGCCCCCACAACCAGAGGGACAAAGGAGAAGGAATAGAACCAGAAGTTAAGGAGCCTGGAGAGAGATGGAACCATGGTGGAGACGGAGTCCTGCTTGAGATATTATACAGAGCAGAGAGAGAAAGGAGAAATATCCTGGTTTTCCAACTTGTCACCCTCCAATCTCTAGTCATTGTCTCCTCAGTGGTTCATCTTAACTCAAAACCAGTTGACCAAGAACCTGGGAATGAAAGTTTGCAGGGGTCAGGGCCTGGCAATACAGAGTGGAATGGGGAAAGGGAAAAATAATCAGAGGAAAAATAGACAAATGACCAGCACAGGGAAAGGGAAAAAAAATCAGAGGAAAAATAGACAAATGACCAGCACAGTAACAGTCACAGCTATTTTCTGAGGAGTTGTTTGCACAGCCTGCAACAGAATTACAAGGCAGATACTTTAGTGTTTTTGTTTTTTTCCTTACCTTGCCATCAGTGCCCTTCTTCCCTAGATTTGGTGTAGGGTAGGCCTAAGGTAGTGAGCTTCAAAATTGTGATTAGATTGGAAGGAGTTGTATAAACCAGAGTATCAATGGTCACGTCCAGAGTAGAGGGCTACAGCAGGAAAAAACAAAGGCAAGTGGGACTTATTCATCTGAGAAGATAACATACATTCTTTGTTGGCAGACCAAAAATAAATGTTAGTAGAACAATCCGCGACAGACTAGAGATTGTGGTGGCTTGCATCAGATCGTGAGACAAGGATATATTTTGAGGGTGGTGGCAAGGAGACTGACTGATTGATAAGTGTAAATGTGAGGGAAAAGAAAAAAAAATGGGGCGCCTGGGTGGCTCAGTGGGTTAAGCCGCTGCCTTCGGCTCAGGTCATGATCTCAGGGTCCTGGGATCGAGGCCCGCATCGGGCTCTCTGCTTGGCAGGGAGCCTGCTTCCTCCTCTCTCTCTGCCTGCCTCTCCGTCTACTTGTGATTTCTGCCTGTCAAATAAATAAATAAAATCTTAAAAAAAAAAAATGAGTTAATGATGACACCCAAGTTTAGCCTGAGCAACCAGGAGGATAAAGTCACTGTTTGTCAAAATGGGCAAACTGTGAGAAGAGAAGGATTGGATAGAATAGCCAGAATTTGTGGTTTTTTTTTTTTTTAATTTATTAATTTATTTTAGAGAAAAAGTGAGAAAGTGTTAGGGAGGGACGGAGGAAGGGACAGAGAGAAAGGGAGAGAGAGAACCTTCAGCAGACTCTCCGCTGAGTGCAGAAACGGATCTCATGATCTGAGCCGAAACCAAGAGTCTGTTGCTTAACCTATTGAGCCACCCAGGTGCCCCTCAGAATTAGGTTTTTATTATTTTTAATTTTTTTTCATTTTATTTTCTATTTTCAGAATTTGGTTTTTAATATGCTAAATTTCAGAACTTTTTTTGTTTTCTTTTTTTTCCTGAAGATTTTATTTATTTGAGAGAGAGAGAAGGAGCAGGGAGAGGAGGTTGGGGAGAGGCAGAGGGTGATGGAGAAGCAGACTGCCTTCTCTCTGAGCAGGAAGCCTGATGTGGGGCTTAACCCCAGGACCTGATCTGAATCATGACCTAGGTGATCATAACCTGAGCTGAAGGCAGACACTTAACTCACTAAGCCACGCAGGCAACCCCCAATTTTTTATTTTCAAAAGTCCTTTTAAAAAACTGCTCTTTTTGTAATTTTTTACATAATGCAGGAGGCTCAGGAGTGAAACTAGGAAAATTATTAAGTGAAAGTCTGCACATCTAATAATGAAACCCCATCTTTCTGCCCTCCTTTGATTCTGAGAAAGCTGGCAGCAAAGATTTACCCACTCCCTGTCCTTCAATCTTTCCACCAACACCAGGAAATTGGCATATTACTCTTTGGGATAAATGACTAGCTCAAAAGAAAATCCTTACAGATACCAATAATTAGGATTTCCCACAGGAATTTCTGAGTCCACAATCACCCCAAAGCAATTCCTCATAAATCCCAAGCTCTAATGTCCTTCATATTATTAATTTCACACATTGTATATGAATGGACAAAGATCACAGACTTCCCTAAGCACAGTGTTAGACCCTGAGCCTGCAGGCCAGGAGACCACATCTGCTTATCAGTCTCAGAATTTAGGCAAGGATTATTCTGCGTTTGTCCCTGACACCTGATAAGCATTCTTTCAAAAACAGTTGGAGTATACTCATGTTCATAGCAACATTACTCACAATAGCTAAAACATGGAAGCAATACCATGTCCATTGATAGATGAATGGATAAGCAAAATGTGGAACATTCATGCAATGGAATATTATTCAACCTTAAAAAGGAAGGAAATGGTGACATAAATACTACAATATAGATTAAACTTGAGGACATCATGCTAAGTAAAACAAGCCAGTCATAAGGAAACAAATACTTGGGGCACCTGGGTGGCTCAGTCAGTTAACCATCTGCCTTTGGCTTAGGTCATGATCCCCGGGTTCTGGGATCCAGGCCTGTGAGAGGCTCTCTGTACTCCCTGCTCACCGGAGAATCTGCTTCTCCCTCTGCCTCTCACCCACTCATGATTTCTCTCACTCTCTCTCCCTCAAATAAATAAATACAAACTTTTAAAAAAATTAAAAACAGAATACAAATACTGTATGATTCTATATAAAAGAAAAACTTAGAATAGTTAAACTTGTAAAGACACAAAGTATAATGGTGGTTGCCAGGAGCTGGGAGAGGGGAGAATGGGGAGTTAGGATTTAATGGATATAGAGTTTCAGTTTTACAAGATGAAAAGAGTTATGGTGATGGATAGTGGTGATGGTGGCACAACAATGTGAATGTACTTAGTACCACTGAATTGTACACTTAGACGTGGTTACGATGGTAGGAAATATAGTTGGGAAAAATAAAACACTCTGAAGAAGAGTAAAGAGGAGTTAATATAATGGCAGATATTCTCCAAATTGCCTTTGAACAACAATTCATCAAGAAAAAGAACTATGGGTGCACCTGAATGGCTCAGTTAGTAGATCATAAGACTCTTAATCTTGGGGTTGTGAGTTCCAGTCCCATGTTGGGTATAGAGATTACTTTAAAATGAAATCTTTAAAAAAAGAGAGAGAGAGAGAGAGAGAGAATTCTCCAGAAGGAAATGGTAATATTGACAAAACCCATAGCTGAATTTATCTATCTAATTTATTTAGCCAATACTGAAAATACGTGATTGTGGAGGGAACATTTAAGGGTGACATAAAGTAATATTGGCTTAAAATTTTTTTAACTCTTCTTACTAAAAATGAAATATTGCTGTAGGTAAGAGAAGAGGGAGTATACAGGAATATATATATATGAACTTTGTACTTTTTTGCTCAATTTTTCTGTAAATCTAAAAACTGCTTTAAAATGTATGGTCTAATTAATTTAAGACATTTTTAATGCAATGACCCTTTAAAAAATGCTTTTAGCTTTATAAACCCATGAAAATTTTATGGGAATTTGAGCTTTTTTGCATTTCCTAGGAAAAATAAAAAACAGCCTGAGAGAAGAAAATCACAGTTGAAAAGATCTTGCAATTTAAAGAAAGCAGTTCATATTCTTTAGAGATTGTGTCTTTGCTAAGTCTTCAATATATAAAACCATTCTAATCTACCCTATTCAATAGAATTCATGATGTGTAAATTAGTAATGGAAATCAAATCACACTTTAAATCTATTTGTTGATCATTTTCTAAGAAGATTAAATGTAAATTTAGAATACTTTAAATATTTGTTATTGCAGTATTCACATTCCAAGAGAGTAATCTTAAGTATCTTATTAAATTTCTTAAACCTTTTATCCTCATTCCCATATTTACAATGACTCTCTGAAATGAGAAATTTCTATAAACATTAAAAAACATATACAACACAGGAGAAGAAAAGAAAATCTTTCCTTAACAGATTTTTTATGTGGCTTATCCTAAGGGAGATCTCTGTTATCTATCATGTATCTGTTTATATACAATAAAATAGAAACAAAAAATCAATCATGAAAGAAAGTAGAAAGTCATTATAATGGTGATGGACTTAGTGTGATTGATCATTTGATTTGCCTTTTAACTTCCTGGCAGCCAGTATCAAACTCAAACAGGACCAAAATAAGTCAGATTTCATAACTTTCAGATAGGAAGAAGCATTCCTATTCCTCAATACATATATCACTCAGGTTTTAAATTTCTAATAGCAATTTCTGACAAAAGACATAAAGAACAATAAAATGACCTCATTGAGGAATGAAATGGCCTCGTTTTACTTAATAACAAAAACAAGATACAATTTTTTATGTTATAATAACTTTAATAAAAGCTGGGAAATTAAAATTAAAACTCAATGTCATGTTGGTGATTTTGCAAGGGGCTAAGTAATTTAGTTGAAGCGTGCCTTCTCAAAATGTGGTTTAATCCAAGGGAAAAAAATTACCATACATGATTTCTCAAGAACTACTTCTCTCAACTAAATCTAAGATATGAAGTGTTCACCAGCAGAAAATTCAAATGTAAAATCTGAGGAAGACCTAGGAATATAGGTATTCAGTAGCTGATGATGGGTTCTGATTGGTAGAACATGGTATGCATGGTAGCATAGAAGATCTTCAACTCTGCATGTAAGTAGGTCATATGAGTAGGTATTAGTAGACAAAATCAGTGATATTCTTTTCCTTAGGAAGTAGATTTGGATTTCCTCTAACACTTGAATAGCTACTCACATGCTATGCCTAGGGGAATCCTCAACACACAGTGACTATTGAAGGCTGCAGTGGATAAATTCATTTATGTCTAAGAGCAGAAAAGAGAAGAACTTGGAACTGGACTTTAGAGATCCATTATTTTGTGTTGTGATCAAGGAAAAGCTCACAAAAGGTATTTACAAGGAGACTCTGGAAGAGATTTGTGTCATGGAATTCAACAGGAGAGAGGATTTCTAGAAAAAGAAAACACCAGCATTGCTAGACGCTGAGGAGCCAAGGAAGATGACAGAAAAACACCTGATTAATTTAGTTTTATGGGTTTACTGTTGGCCTTATCAAGAATAGTGGATTAATTAGGGAGAATCCATTCTGAATAAGGTTGAAGATAAATAAAAGAGGTGAAGAAGTGAGTCAGCAAGAGCAGTTACTCCTAAAGATGTGATGAGAGGAAGAAAGAGAAGGGTGGAGGAAAGGTTTTTGTATTTAACATTGTAGGTGAAGATTAAATGCTGACAATGTAATCATTAATAATGTGCTCCAGTGTGACTGAAAAGTTGGCCTTTATTCTGGAGTTACAATAATCATTCCAATCCTGCACAGATCCATGCTGTTTGATAAAATATTACTGTGTTCTTGCAGCAAGGGAGCTCTCAATGGCACCATGGTTCAAATAGAGGGTGGCAGAAACTGCTAATTCCTTCCAATAGCCATTCTTCCATTAGATTTTCCAGCTGGGCACAGGCGTTCCCAAAATGAAGACAATTCCCCATTCTTCCCTTGCAACTGTATGTGGCCAAGAGAGTAAGTTCTGATCAATGGATCTGAGAAAGAATATCCTGTTGCAGCTTCAGAGACCTTTCCTTAAGAAACAGCTTACATGAACCCTTTGACCCACCATGCCTTCTTGCTGGAGCTGAAGATCCATTTTGGACCATGAGGTGACCTTGAGGATAGTGACCACAGATGATAGAGTGACAAACTAGAAGTATCCAAGGTCTGCATTGACTTCATAGAAGAGAATTCCATGGCAGCTCTAGACCACTGGTATCTGGATGTTAATGCAAAAGAAAAATAAGCATCTAGTTTAAGTCATTAATATGTTGAAGGCTACTAATATCCTTAGCCAAATCTAAATCTAACTATATATAAAAGGAGAGCAAGACAAGCCCAGACTGCAATAGAAATGACAAACCATCATTCAGATGGATTAGAAGTCATTGAAGAAAAAAATAATAGGGTTAATTTAAGACCAGGTATCCTGTCCAGGAGTCCTTGAGGTTAAGAAGGAAATGGGCATGGAAATGACCATAATAGAGAGAAAATGCCACATGAGGAAATGTGGTCCTGTGTTATCCAGTCTCCTTGTGTATCACTGGTTAATCATAGCAGACAATTTTTTAATTAAATTTTTAGTTTTTTTATTAACACATAATGTATTATTAGCCCCAGGGGTACAGGTCTGTGAATCATCAGATTTACACTCTCCACAGTACTCACCTTAGCACATACCCTCCCTAATGTCCATAACCCAACCACCCTCTCCTTATCCCTCTCCCTGCAGCAACCCTGTATGTTTTGTGAGATTAAGAGTCTCTTGTGGTTTGTCTCCCTCCCAATCCCATCTTGTTTCATTTTTTCCTTGCCTACCCCCAAACCCTGCACTCTGCCTAAATTCTTCATATCAGAGAGATCATATGATAATTGTCTTTCTCTGATTATTTTGCTCTGCATAATACCCTCTAGTTCCATCCATGTCATTGCCAAAGGCAAGATTTCAGTTCTTTTGAGGCTGCATAGTATTCCATTGTGTGTGTGTGTGTGTGTGTGTGTGTGTGTACCGCATCTTCTTTATCCATTCATCTGTTGATAGACATCTAGTTTCTTTCCATAGTTTGGCTATTGTGGACATTGCTGCTATAAACATTCAGGTACACGTGACCCTTCAGATCACTACATTTGTGTCTTTACGGTAAATACCCAGTAGTGCGATTCATAGTAGACAATCTTGGGAAACCTTACTTTAAGAGGGAATATGAAGCTGATGATGATTTCCTCTTCATATTTAATGCATATTTTCATACTTTGTTTTAAGCTATTTAACTGTGTGTATATATTTTAACCTGTTTAACTGTACATATATATCTAACTTGCTTAACTATATATAAAAACACACATTATATGTGTATATATGCATGCAGTTTAATTTGTGTTGTAAAAGTCTGCATCCATAATTCTTTTTTTTTTTGAGGGAAGGTGCAGAGGGAGAGGAAGAGAATTTTTTTTTTTAAGATTTTATTTGTTGAGCTGGAGCAAATAATCCAAAAATTTGTATGGAATCAGAAGAGACCCTGAATCGCTAAGGAAATGTTGAAAAACAAAAACAAAATTGGGGGCATCACGTTACCTGATTTCAAGCTTTATTACAAAACTGCGATCACCCAGACAGCATGGTACTGGCATAAAAACAGACACATAGACCAGTGGAACAGAGTAGAGAGCCCAGATATGAACCCTCAACTCTATGGGCAAATAATCTTTGACAAAATAGGAAAAAATATACAGTGGAAAAAAGACAGTCTTTTCAATAAATGGTGCTGGGAAAACTGGACAGCTATAGGTAGAAGAATGAAACTCGACCATTCTCTTACAGCGTACACAAAAATAAACTCAAAATGGATAAAAGACCTCAACGTGAGACAGGAATCCATCAGAATCCTAGAGGAGAATATAGGCAATAACCTCTTCAATATCAGCCACAGCAACTTCTTTCAAGATATGTCTCCAAAGGCAAAGGAAACAAAAGCGAAAATGAACTGTTGGGACTTCATCAAAATCAAAAGCTTCTGCACAGCAAAGGAAACAGTCAACCAAACAAAGAGGCAACCCACGAAATGGGAGAAGATATTTGCAAATGACAGTACAGACAAAAGGTTGATATCCAGGATCTATAAAGAACTCCTCAAACTCAGCACACACAAAACAATCATATCAAAAAATGGGCAGAAGATATGAACAGACACTTCTGCAAAGAAGACATACAAATGGCTATCAGACACATGAAAAAATGTTCATCATCACTAGCCATCAAGGAGATTCAAATTAAAACCACATTGAGATACCACCTTACACCAGTCAGAATGGCCAAAATTAGCAAGACAGGAAACAACATGTGTTGGAGGGGATGTGGAGAAAGGGGAACCCTCTTACACTGTTGGTGGGAATGCAAGTTGGTACAGCCACTTTGGAGAACAGTGTGGAGATTCCTCAAGAAATTAAAAATAGAGCTTCCCTATGACCCTGCCATTGCACTACTGGGTATTTACTCCAAAGATACAGAGGTAGTGAAAAGAAGGGCCATCTGTACCCCAATGTTTATAGCAGCAATGGCCATGGTCGCCAAACTGTGGAAAGAACCAAGATGCCCTTCAGAGGACAAATGGATAAGGAAGATGTGGTCCATATATACTATGGAGTATTATGCCTCCATCAGAAAGGATGAATACCCAACTTTTGTAGCAACATGGACGGGACTGGAAGAGATTATGCTGAGTGAGATAAATCAAGCAGAGAGAGTCAATTATCATATGGTTTCACTTATTTGTGGAGCATAACAAATAGCATGGAGGACAAGCGGAGTTAGAGAGGAGAAGGGAGTTGAGGGATATTGGAAGGGGAGGTGAACCATGACTCTAAAAACAATCTGAGGGTTTTGAAGGGGCGGTGGGGGGTGGGAGGTTGGGGGAACCAGGTGGTGGGTATTAGAGAGGGCGCGGATTGCATGGAACACTGGGTGTGGTGCAAAAATAATGAATACTGTTACGCTGAAAATAAATTTTAAAAATTAAAAAAAATAAAAATTTAAAAAGATTTTGTTTATTTGACAGACAGAAATCACAAGCAGACTGAGAGGCAGGCAAGGGGTTGGGGGGGGGGAGCAATCTCCCTGCTGAGCCGAGCCCAATATATGGTTTGATCCCAGGACCCTGGGATCACGACCTGAGCTGAAGGCAGAGGCCTTAACCCACTGAGCCACCCAGGTGCCCCAAGGAAGAGAATCTTAAACAGGCTCCACACCCCACGCAGAGCCTGACACAGGGCTTAATCTCACAACCCTGAGATAACTTGAGCCAAAATCAAGAGTTGGATGCTTAACTGACTAAGCCACCCACGCACCCCATAATTCTATTTTTTTTTTTTAATAGTAAGGCACACTGCAAAGTGTGCAGAAAAGATTCTTCTGGTTTTCACTATTTCTTTCTTGATTTGAAGAAGCCAAAAAAAGTATATATAAAAGTTCACTTTGAACTAACTACCCAATCTGTTTGCAAAAAAAGGGGGGGGGGGAAACCTGAAGAAAACATTATTACCTCTCATAATAAGGGATAGGATTCCTATTCTGCTTATACACCTTTTTTTTTTTTAAACCAAGAGATCACTATTAGAGGGGTATCTGGCTGGGTGGGTCAGTACAGCATGCAATTCTTGATCTCGGTGTTGTGAGTCTGAGCCCCACAGTAAGTGTAGAGGTCACTTTAAAAAAAAAAGAGAGAGAGAGAGAGAGAGATCAATATTATAAAATTACATACACTGGGCACGAATTTTATTCCACAATGCCAGGATAAAAGAAATACTACATTCTCTTATTCCCTAAATCAAATATAATCTGTTCTGAAGTTGGAAGGAAAATTCAACCAATCATTTTTGAAACTCCCTTCCCTTTCTTGGGTAGGTCCTACAATAATCCTGGACTTCTGTATCATCAAAATAAGGTGGTCGTGCTTCCTTTTTCTTCAGAATTTAGCCATCTTTGCCTTTGCTCTGTTGCCTGCGAGATGCTGCTGTAGAGCCCCAGAGCCTGCCTCTTGGCTCAGAGATGGATCTCACAGGGGATTTCTCATTCACTTCAGATCCTGCTTCTCATCACCAAGTTCCTGAGAGGGTCATTATATGCCTGCAAGATTTGTTCTCTGCCACCAGGAGTGGGTTCCTTGTCTTTTCTCCAGCCAAAGGAAGCTAAAATTCTCCCAAGGTTTGGAAATGTGATCTCTTTTCTCAAATATTCATAAGGAGAGAAGATGATAACCACAGTTCATTTTTTCCTCCTCATTATGGCACAGCGTTAAACTTATGTAACTCAAAAAGCACATTAACATTTGTTTTGAACTTATTCTCAAAAAATATTGTTCAAGCAACTGACAAGGAGAATAATTAATTTCACTTATTTGATTTGAATTTCAGTTCTCTTTCTGCCTCCAGTTTACATGCTAACTGGCGGTGGATTTGGATCATCAACAGTTATTTCCTCTCTCTTTTGAGGGCCTGAAACTGTTGATTCCATCTGAACACATTTGAACTCTGGCAAGTTTCCTTATGCCAGCTTCAAAATATAAAATCAGTGTAACTGTGTACTAATAATGATATGTCTCAATCTTTAAAATATTTGCAGATGAATTCAGATGTGACTATCCTTAGATACATAAAAGCAACTAATAGTTTTGAAAATCTTTTCTTATTGACATGTTTTATGACTTGATAGAAAATATAGAAACATGTCATGTGCCATGACAGGCTAAGCTATGCTGCAGTAACAAATCATCCCCCCAAATCTCAGTGGCATATAACCAAGTTTACTTCTTATTCTGAAAGTGATCTGTTCATTGGAGTCTCTCAAGCACTCACACTGATGGAGAAGCCACAGTATCAAGTCTTGTTTGTTGCTGTGCCAGAGGGGAAGTGAGTTCTAGAATATCTTACACTGGTGGGTAAAAAGAACCCAGTCTAGAAAGACACATGTCACTCACTTTTCACAGTTCACTTGCCTGAATCAGTCACATGGCTCTATTCAACCACAAGGGGCCCAGAAATACATTGCCATCATTTGCCCAGAGGAGACAATTAAAAATACTTGGCAAAGAATTCTGACTCCCTTGCTAAGAGAACCTGTGTCATTACGCTGAAGCTGTATCATATATGAGTCCTGGGGATAACTGTATCTTGTTGCCACCTCTAAGACAGTATCTAGACATTTAACATCCTTTTGGGTCATTTCACTCTTAATGACCCATAGTCATGCAGTAGACTGTATCCAGTATGCAATGTATCGATTGCATAAGGAATGTGAAATAATTGGTTGACTCAATTATAAATTTAGAAATACTTTTTTAAAGTGTTCTAGTTTCTCCTTGGATTATTAAAGTAATATGTTCTCATTGTAAACACTTGGAAAATATAAAAAACTAGAAAGAAAGAGGAAAATCACTCATAATTTCACCTTCCAAAGATAATCAGT
This sequence comes from Mustela erminea, assembly GCF_009829155.1. Lineage (NCBI taxonomy): Eukaryota > Metazoa > Chordata > Mammalia > Carnivora > Mustelidae > Mustela > Mustela erminea. Next base: position 59,330,571 of record NC_045616.1, on the reverse strand, counting down.
ATTTTAGTGGATTTCCTTCCAAACTTTTTCTATGCATTTAAAAAAATTGATTCTCATAATCACCAAAACTATAACCACTTCTTCATTAGTGACGTTGCTCCAAATAGCTAATCTAAGTGGCCCTAAGCAGATAATTTTTTTAAAAAAGTTATTTTCCTTATAACATTTAATGCTATCTAACATGTTTAGATAGCATTAAATCCTAATCGTTAATTAACAGTTCCATGTCGCTTTCTGTGTTTGGGAGCAATGAACCCCTAGTTCTAAAATTGCTTGTTAGTATAAGACCAGCCATGAAACAAATGAATAATTGTAATTGTTATTCTCATTTGTTTCTGGTATTTTCGCCATCCAGATTACTAATGGAAAGGGAAGAGCTTTGTAAGTGCACATTACTGGAATTTAAGCCTCTTAAAATAATCAAGATTCTGGTTACCTTTCAAAATAATAAAAAATGCTATGGTCTAAGCGATGATTAGTTAAAGTCTAAGGAATAAATTGGCCAAAAAAGTTACAACTAGAATGATTTCCTGAAGTCGAAACCATTTAGTTATAAATTGGGATCTTTAGAGGTCAAATATGACACATGGAGTTTTCCAGTAAGTATTACTCAAACTTTGCAAGGACTCTTTTTCATTAATATTTTTAGTTGACATTGCATTCCATGTGCAGATTTCTTCTTCATTTCAATCAACGAGAGAAATCATAGGAAATTTAATTGACAAAGAAGCTACAAGAAGAGCTTGCAATTTTATTATATTGCAGCAACCTCTCAACTATTTATGTTAGTAAATAAGAGAATGACATGGAATTGTGAACTTCTTAGGGCAAATTTCATGAATTATCCATTTTTGTAATCCTTACAACTCCCAGCACAATGCACTGCACAGAGGAAATACCCATAAACAAATGTGATACAAAGTATAATTGCATTCTTATATGAAAGGCATTCTAGTTTGGGGGAGTTTGCTTACTTTATTGTTATTTCATATAAATCTTTGTATTCTGCAATATGTTCTTAAAATTTCTAGAAGGGAAATTATTAATTTAGATCATGTGAACATTTCTTGCTCTGATTTGACAAATAACTTTCCAAAATCTTTGTCCTAATTTATATCCCCAAAAGGATGAGTGCTCATTTCACTCTACCTTCACCAGTGGAATATATGCACATTTTAAGTGAACTGGCTAATTAGATCCACTGGAAATAATATCTCTTTTGTCTTCATTTCATTATTAATGAGTTTGAACATTAGTAAAATATACAGTAGGCACTGAAATTTCCTGCTTTGTGAACCGACCATTCATGTGTATATTTTTCCTATTAATCTCTAAGATCTCACTGTTTTGTTTCAATTCTTTGTCCTCACACTACATATGTAAGTATGTATTATACTATATGAATAGTTCTATATAAATCCTTCTATCCCAAATAAACATTTGTATGTATGAGTCTCTGGTATATATGGTGATTCCATAATGGCAGTTACCCCATTTTATTTCTCTGTAAATAACCCCTAACACATACAGAAAATGCATACTGTACTTGTAGACTTGCTTAGGAATAAATGAGATAATGTAAGCAAAGCATCTAATGCAGTGACTGTCACATAGTAGATGCTCAATAAATTATTTTACGCCATCAATAAGTTTTACTGTTAGACTAAAACAACACAATTCCATTTTAGTAAAATCAAGGCTAGAGAAAAAAATCAAGATTTAGTATTTCTGAACAATCACAAACTGTAATTGCAAATTGCAGATTTAGAATTTGAACTGAATCTTAAATCCTTCACCATAAATCACATCTGAATGGAATACTACTGATGTAACTGAAATTTTTTAAAAGAGCTGAGAGAGAGAGAGCTCAAGCACAAACCGGAGGATCACAGGGAGAGGGAAAGACAATGTCAAGCCCACGCTGCACTCAGCTAGGAGCCCCAAACGGGTCTCCATCTCAGGATCCTGGGGATCAGGTCCCCGAAATCATGACCTCCCCTGAATTAATTGGGTACCCCGTTCTCCCTAACTTTTGAAAATTTTTTTTAAAGACTAGTATGAATTATGAGCTGGTAAAACTTTTTGGCAACAGATGGATTATTCTTACCATAGAGATTATCTCTTCTTCCCTCATTTAAATTTATAGAAAACTTGTAAAAATAGTAAAGCTTAACAAGCACAAACATACATCGCATGAGTAGCATTTATTTCTCCAGTTGGTTAGCTTTTGTTCTTAGACGCGGGGAGGCAGCTGTCCTTGTGGTCACTGTTAGAAAAGCAGAACTAAAGCAACGAGAGGGAAGGGCAGCAGCGCTGGGAACAGGCAGTCAGCTGAAAGGCTTGCAGCTCAGGGGTGGGTGGGAGCATTTTTGTTGCGGCCGAGAAGAAGAGGAGGGTGGCCAGTGTGAAGCAAAAAGGCTTTCAGGGGAGCAGGCCTGGTTAGCTGCCCGGCGGCAGGCGTGTCCGGTACAGGCCGGTGCGCCGCGCCAGCGGCGGAGGGGGGCGGGGGAAGCTGAGTCTAGGTCAACGAAGGGCAAAGGAAGCCGGACACTGACGCAGTCTGCCTCCCGATTCCGGCTTCCAGGCGTCTAGTGGGAAACCGAGTCCTCGTCTAAAGCCGGTCTTCAAGCTGCCTCATCATCCCACAACCTTCCCAGGCACTTCCGGTAAGAAGCTCGGCACCCACAGCCCGGACTCCGCAGAGCAGCGCGCAGGCGCTTCGGGACCTGGCGGAGGCCGTGGACGCAGAGGGAGGAGGGCTGTGAGCCGTAGGAAAGCCTCTTGTGCGCCTGCGCTCTCAGCTCTTCTCCCCCCCCCCCCCCTGCCCCAACAGGTCGGGGGGAAAAACAAACCCTGAGCCGACGTAGCGCACCCCGGGTTCCCGGCCGGGGTCGCTCTTCATTCCTCTGCCCGGCGTCGCATCGAGTCCCCAGAGAGCTCCTCTGGGGTGTGGGGAGGTAAGAGCCCCATTAACAAGCAACTTGGCCTCTCCTCACTCCTGCTGCACTCACGGAGGGGGCGGGGTGGCCGCTGGACCCGTCGACCTGGGTGCCGGCTCTGGCCCTCCTTTTCCTCCAAGGGCCGAGCCTGGGCCCCCGACTTGTTCTCTTTCCCAGGCCGCAGAGTTGAACAGGGAATCACGACCCTCAAACCTCGCGTCCGCTCTGTAGAGCTTGGAGGGCCGGACCGGGCAGGGAGGGCAATCTCAGCGGCTTTTTGCCGGGTCCCACCCACCCAGACAGCCTCGAGTCGCCCCGAGTGGTCGGCTGCCGGGGAGCGTCCAGGGGGCCGCGGCGGGTGCAGGGAGAAGGGTGTCCCGCCAGGGGAGGGGCTGTGCCTACCTGAAGGGACTGTGGTTCCCGCGGAGAGGTAGTTTCTGCACTGGGAGGACTCGGCTGTAGCAGAATCTGTCATCACTGCCCTTGCTCTTTCGCAAACCCTATTCTCGCACCGATGCATTTTCTCATCATTTTGTACAGAAGGATGCGGCGGTGTTCTTCTTTCTCCCTTTTCTTTGGTACCTCTGAAAAATTCTGAAAGATGACCTAACTTTTAAACTATTAACGTACTTGTACTACCGTGATAGCAAATTATTCCAGACTGAGTGTTCTTGTTTGACTCATATGGAAACCAGTCAGTCCATACACTTGATAAGTTCATCTTTTTCATTTAACAAAATAGGAAATTGGTTCGTCGATTTAGCTTCCTTAAATTATTATTTTGAGCCTGTTGTCTTCTGAATTGGCGGAAGTGTAATGGTTTTTGACCCAGGAAAACTATGTATTTTTTTCACCCCATTTCTCCCTTTTTTCCCCCTCCCGTAGATATTAAACTGCATGCCTAGGGTCCAGAACAAAATCTTAACATAATAAAGATTATGAAAAAATAATAAGCCATAATTTCACCATTTAAAGATAATCAGCCACAGTTAATATTTTGACTTTTTACCTTCCAGGTTTTTTTCTCGTGGCATTTTCTTAATTACAGTGATTTTATAGAGTTGGATTACGTGCTTTTCTTGCTTAAATTTAAGTGTTTCCTATGTTTTAAAAAATCTTAATAAGTATAACTTGATGTTTGATTATACAAGTAATGCATGAGCAAAATATCTTTTGAAACAGTTACATTACAGATAAAGCTCCGTTCCCACTTAATTATAATCCCAATGTTACATAATATGATAGTATCACAGTTTCTTAACCCAGTGAGTCTCAGGATCCCTTTACAAATTTAAAAATTTAGAACTAAAAGAGTTTCTCTATAATGCAATATATTTAGTATTTTATAAATTAAAACTCAGAAAGTTTCCAAAAAATTATGCATTAAAAGCCCTTCACATGTTTAATTAAATAATATTTCTGAAAAATGTATTTAAAATTTAGTGAGACGGGTGGCATTGTTTTTTATTTTTGCAGATCACTAATGTCTGGCTTTGTAGAAGACAGCTGGATTCTCTTACTTGCTTCTCCCTTTAATCTGGTGGGTTATCTTGTCTGCTAAAGCACATTAGCAAAATCCAGCCATGCATAGATAGGTGTTTGGAAAAGGAAGGACCCCACTGACCCCCTAAAAAGTTCTGAGGTCTTCCAGGGGTCCTCAGATCAGTTTGAGAAAGATGATTTAATTATTGTATTAATACGCTGTTAGGTTCTTCTGCAATTTTGCACTATTAGGAACATTTCAAGTTGAAAGTTATTTGTGATGTGTTCCCCCACACAATTGCTAGTGTTTCTCTAAAAGTAGAATTACTTTGGATGCCTGGGTAATTTTCTTTTGTGTCCTAATATTGGGGTTTAGATGGTTTCAGTTAATGATTTGATGAAATATCTTTGCATGTTTTCAGTTGCTTTGGATTATTTTCTTAAATTTTTAAAAAGAATTGTTAATATCAAATGGAATCTCTTTGGAACTGTAGATACATGTTGTCACATTGTTTTAATGAGAGGGTATACCCGTTTACTTCCTATCAGTAGTATCTGAGATGTTCTTTTTATCGTACTCTTAAAAACACTGAGCGCTTTTACTATTAAAAAAAATTATGGGGGTGGCTGACTGGCTCAGTTGATCATGCAACTTTTGATTGTGAGTTTGAGCCTCATGTTGGGTGTAGAGATTGCTAAAAAGAAAAATTGTGTTCTGATTTAGTAGGCAACAAATGATACGTGTTCTAACTCATATTACATTGATACTACCAATTGTGCTTTGAATATTTTTTCATAATTTTATTAGTTGTACTATTTGCTCATTTATAGTCCAGTGTCAATGTGTTTTTCTAACAGATTTTCATAATTTTTTTTTAATATTTTAAGGATATGCACTATACTTTCTTTAGGAAAGGAACAAAATTATCTTTTCTCCTGTTTACAGAAGTAGTGCATTTAGTGAGAGTGCATTTTGTTTTTGTTTACAAAAACAAAACAAAACTAAAATACTGTAGAGATACATAATGAGGATGTGAAAGACATGCATAATCACAGATACCATCATTAACAGTTTGGTGTTGGCCCTCCATATTTTTCTTCTGTGTCTTTGCTAATACTTTTTTTTTTTAACAACTTATTTGTAAAAATGGGTTTGTACTGTGCATGATGTTTTGCAGTTTGATTTTTTTGTCATTTAGCATTATATATTGGCTTTTATCCTATAGAAGTACATATAACTCTGGGAAAGTTTTATCCAGAGGGACATTTATTGTAATCTTTAGTTACCTGATGTCAGGCTCCTGTCCTTTACTATATTCTCTTCCTAGGTGATCTCATCCATTAACAGGTATGTGTTGCCAGTTCCCAAATCTTTTTTCTATCTCAGACTTTTCTCCTGCATTCCAGATCCTTATATTCAACTGCCTATTGGACATCTCCCCCAGGATGTTCTCAAGGTACTGCAAACAGTAGTCCAAATGTGAACTCATGTTTTCCCTCAATCCTGCTCTTCTCTGTATCGCCTGTCATGGTCAGTGGTACCACTGTCTACCTAGTCACCCAGGATGGAAACCTGGCAGTAATGCTAGCTTTCTCCCTTGCTTTCACCCTGGAGAATTTCCCACTCCTTAGCCACTTTGCTATAATCTCCTTTCCTTCTGCTTTCCCCTCATCATCTCTCATCTGAACCATTTTAGTAGTCTCCTTCCTATTGGTTTTGTTGGTTTTCTGGTTAATCTTCTATGTTGCTGCCACTTTTTTTTTTTTAAAATCATGAAGAGATGCTTTAAAACCATTTTTTGTAAAATGCTGTAAATTTTTTATTGTAAATCTGAGTACATAAATGGTCAGGTGAGTAGAAATATTACCTAAATAAAATAGGTTATCATATGTACACATAAATAAACTTCTTCAGAATAGGGAGTATATCTTATATTCCTTTTGTACTCTTAGTGTATGTGGTAGATTATTGGCACACTAAGTACATCTTAGTTGAATGAAATGGGAAGTATGTGTAGCTTCAAATTTCATGTTAAAAGGTTTCATGTACAGTACTTATATCTTATATAAATTGTTGAATTCTGTTATTATTTATCTTACCTTTTCTGTCCTTTTTAGGCATCTCAGATGACATAAAGCTTAGTAGTACAGTGCTGTCTAGAGATAACTCTGTAAATAGGTATTTCATGAATTCCATACTTTTTTAGAAAAATTGTTTTTTTCCTAATGAGAGACTATTTCTAGATTCCTATGATTCTCATTTCTGTGCTTATGTTTTTAATATGTTCTATATTCAGAGTTCCTTTACTACTTTTTGCTATTTTATTTCTTAATGTAATGTTAATGTTTATCAAAGGGATACTTGTATGTAATTTAAAGAGTAAAATAAGACTACAGGGCTTAAAATGAAAAGTAATAATCTTTTGCCCCAGTCCTCTCTCCTAAATCCCACTCTGCAGAAGCAGCCTTTTTCAACCAGTGTTCCTCATCTGGAACATAAGTTGCAGTGCTGTTTCCTTAACTCCCCCCTTGATGGTTTAAAACTAGGAACACTTTCAAGCATTGGAAAGAAGGTAGTTCCTTACCTAAAATGGATGCCTTAGGGCATTAAGGCTTCATTCTCTTAAAGAACCATTGCTGAGAAAGGCTCCTGCAGAGTGAATAGACTATTCAGCTCTTTATTTTTTGTTCAACTCTTTTTCACTTCTAGGTTTTTAAATAACCTGCTTACTTACACAGCTATCTCCCCATCCTACTGCAGTTTTAAGTATTATTTACCAATTTCCTATTATAGGAGATGAGAATTTAGGTTTGTTACACAAGCCTCCACCTTTAAACACTGCACTTTTCATCACCTCTTATTTGCAGATTAGTTCCATGCTAATTTTTAGTTAAATGACTATTTAGTGTTTACATCATTTAACCATGTGCATAATGTGTACAGGTAAGCCAGGTATATTGTACTATTTATTTGTAATATAATATTTTGGGTTTTTTCCCTAGAGTTTATAATTACCTTAGTTTTGTTTCGTTTTTTTCTAAGATTTTATTTACTTATTTGTGAGAGAATGCACAAGTAGGGGGAATGGCAGGCAGAAGGAGAAGCAGGCTCCCTGTTGAGCAAGGAGCCCATGTTGGACTCCATCCCAGGTCATGACCTGAGCTGAAGATAGACGCTTAACTGATTGAGCCACCCAGCTGTCCCTACCTTAGTTCTTCTGTATTATCTACCTCTTATGTATCTTTATGAATGTATGTTTTATACCTTTTTAATGTATCCTATATATTTTAAGATGTTATTTAAGTAATCTCTACCCCCAGTGTGAGGCTCAAACCTGCAACCCCAAGATCAAGAGCTGCACCCTCCACTGACTGAGCCAGCCAGGCACCCTTCCTTTTTAACTTTAATTAATTACTTAATTACTTAATTAATTTTTAAATTTTTTTAAAAAAGATTATATTTATTTATTTGAGAGAGAGACAGTGAGAAAGAGTATAAGGGAGGAGAAGGTCAGAGGGAGAAGCCGACTCCCCATGGAGCTGGGAGCCCAATGCGGAACTCTATCCCGGGACTCTGGAATCTTGACCTGAGCTGGAGGCAGTCGCTTAACCAGCTGAGCCAGCCAGGCACCCATAACTTTATTAACAACCCTTCAGACAAGATATGTAAATCTCCTTTTGGTAGATTCAAAATGTCTGTTGTTTGTTTTGTAACATCTTTCCTGTAATTGCCTACCACTCTGCATCTGTCTTCTTGCCTTGCTCTCTAGGCCTGTTGTTGCACAGCTGTCTTTGAGGTATGTCCTTTTATGATCTTTGCATTGCATTTGTCTCTCCCTGTGTTGAATAGCCTGTTTCTGACTTCAGCCCTTCCTCTTTCTTGTTGTCTCCCTCATGTTGATAGAGTACGTATTTTAGTAGGCCCCTGAGAAGGACTGAAGGGGAGGCAGCGTTTTTAGATTCTTTCCTTTCTAAACATGTTTTTTAAAATTCTGCCCTCATATTAGCTGAATATAGAATTCTAGGTTGTAAATAATTTACTTTTAGAATTTTGGATGCATGGTTCCATTGTTTTCTACCTTTTAATGTTGCTACTGAGAAGTCCATTGCCAGATATGATAACCATTCCTTTATATGTGACCTGCTGTTGCTCTCTGGAAGCTTTTATATTTATTCACTAGGTTTGTAGTAAGCATAATTTTTGTGGCAGTCATTGCTCAAGATACTTTGAATATATTGGTGAACAAAAATACAAGATATCTACCTTCATGCAGCTTAATTTCTTGGAGGGACGAGTTGTTCCAGATGGTAAACAATATAATAAATATATTATACAAAAAGTTAGAAGGTTGCAAAGTTAAATGAATGCTTTAGAACAGAGACAAAGGTGAGCAGGATGGGATGGGGAGGTCAAGAGTGTAGGGGAAAGGTGGGGGATGCTGTTACAGCCTGAAATGGGTTGATCTTTCTGTAAACCACTCAGGTATTCTGAAATTTTACAATGATGAGGCTCTATAAGGATTTTTCATTCATTGTATTGGGCCTTGACTGGGCTTTTTCCACCTGGAGATCATATCCTTCAGTTCTGAGGTATTTTATTTAACAATTTCTTCCTTTGTTTATTCCTATACTTTTTTTCCCCTGGACTTCTTGTTACTTGAGTATCAGACCTTATTAGATTAAATTTCTAATCTTTGTTCTTATTTTCTTTCCCTTTCTTTTTGTTTTACTCTCTAGGATATTTTCTCAAGTTTATTTTCCAATGCCTTCACTTCATTTAAAAAAATCTTTTTATTTTAGAACAGTTTTAGATTTATAGGATTATTGGGACGATAGTCCAGAGAGTTACCATTTACCCCCCTACCCAGTTTCCCTATTATTACCTATTACATTAATATGGTACACTTATCATGATGAATGAACCAGTATTGATACCTTAGTATTAACCAAAGTCCATACTTTATTCACATTTCTTCAATTTTTCCCTAATATGTTCTGATCTAGGAGATTCCCCAAGATACCACATTACCCTGATTAGTTTTGTCTCCTTTGGTTCCTCTTTGTTGTGACAGTTTCTCAGATGTTCTGTTTTTTATTTTATTGAGAGTTTTGATACTAGTCCACTGTTGAGAAGAATGTCACATGTGGTTTCTCTGAGATTTTTCTCATAATTAGATTGAGGTACTGTGTTTTAGGAAGAAGACAACAAGATAAAATGCCATTGTTATCACATCATATCAAGGGTACATTTTGTCAACATGACTTAACACTGTTGATGTTTTCTTTGATCCAATGGCTTGAGGTAGAGTTGGTCAGGTTTCTCCACTGTAAAGTTATTTTTTCTCCCTTTCTGTACTGTACTCTTAAGAAGAAAATATGTGCCGCACACTTAAGGAGCAGGGAGTTATGTTGCACTTCCTTGAGAGCAAAGTATCTATGCAAATTATTTAGAACTTTTCTGTGTGGGAGATTTATCTTGTTCCGTTTATTTATCTCAGTATGAACTCATTTTTTTAATGATATGGGTAAAAAGCCTGTACTGGTTTATATGTTTCATTGTTCAGATTTCTAGCTTTGGCCTTTGGGAGCTCTTCCAGTTGACTCCTATATCTTTTTGACATACCTCCTTCATTGTATGCATGTATACATCCATGCATGCATGTGTACATGCACTTTATTTCTGGGATTACAAGACTCTCCATGCTCATCTTGTATATTTTCTGCCCCAGTCATAGAATCAGCCATTTCTCCAAGGAGCCTTGGCTCCTTTTGTTGGAGAAACCATGTTCTGGGTGCTAAGTATGATGTCTTGGTTCTAGGCCCTGTCAGCTAACAGAGCAAGAGATATACATGTTTATACTAATATCTGTAAGTATTTCAAGTAAAAAATGAGGACAGATATGTAACCATCTCTATCCATATAAAGCTAGCTATGAGTTTATACCAATGTCTCCAGTTCAAATCCATTACCATGTGGATCATTTTAGGTTCCTTCTCTTTTGCTTATCTAACCTTCCCTTCCAACAGTGAGAAACCTGGCTCCTGTCATCAGCCATCCAGTTCCTTTTAAATCCAGTATACGTGTGTAGTGGTTCAGAATCGTTAACCCATACCTGTTGGGAAACAGCTTTATGAACTAGAGCACAATGCTTGTGTTCCTTTTATCTTCAGCCTTACAGACTCACTCATTTCCAAAGGTAGCACTGTATTCCTCCACCCCTTTCAGTAAGGTTGTTTTATATGTTTGTAATAAAATTGGCCCTTTTCTCACATTCTGCATTCCATTCTGAGATCACCCAGTCTTCTTCTAAATAATTTTTTAATATTTGAGTATGTTAAGGTTTATTCTTTGTGCTATAACCTGACAAATGCTTAATGTCTTATTTTCATCACTATAGTATCGTACAAAATAGTTTCACCACCCTAAAAAAATCCACTATGCTTTACCTGTTCATCCTATCCCTTACCCCAAACCACTAGCAATCACTTACATGTTTTACTCTCTTTGTAGTTTTGACTTTTCCAGAATGTCATACAATTAGAATGGTATGGTATGTAGATGTTTTTTGGTTTTTGGTTTTTGGTTTTTGTTGTAGAGAGAATGAGCAAGCAGCTGGGGAAGAGCTGAGGGAATCTTAAGCAGGCTCCCACCCAGCATGGCACCCAGTGCAGGGCTCAAGCTCATGACCCTGAGATCCTGACCTGAGCCAAGAGATCAGATGCTTAACCAACTGAGCGACTCAGGAGTCCTACGTACAGTGTGTAGATTTAAAAAAAAATTTTTTTTAAAGATTTTTATTTATTTGACAGAGGGCAAGCATAAGCAGTGGGGAAGGGGCAAAGGGAGAAGCAGACTCTGCTGAGCAGGGAACCCAACTCGGGGCTCAGTTCCAGGACCCTGAAATCATGACCTGAGCCAAAGGCAGATGCTTAACTGACTGAGCCACCCAGATGGCCCCAGTGTGTAGATTTTTAAAAATGGGCTTCTTTTACGTAGCAATACATAATTAAAACTATCTATGTCTTTCTGTGGCTTGTTAGCTCATTTCTTTATATCACTGAATAGTATTCCATTGCATGAATGTAACATAGTTTATTTATCAGTTACTTACTGGAGGTCATTTTGAATACTTCGAAATTTTGGCCCTTATAAATAAAGCCATTATAAACAATCACACCTAAGTTCATGTGTGGACGTAAATCTTTATAAACCAGTTGGGTAAATATCTAGTAGTATGAATGCTGGATCATATAGTAAGACTATAGTTTTGTAAGAGACAAACTGTTTTCCAAAGTGGGTGTACCATTTTGCATTCCCACCAGAAGTAAATAGAGTTCCTGCTGATTGGCACCCTTGCAGCATTTGGTATTGTCAGTTGTTTGGATTTTAGCTATTGCAATTGATGTAAAATGGTATCATTGTTTTAATATGTAGTCCCTAAAGACAAATGATGTGGAGCGTTTTATCATAGGTTTCTTTGATAACTGTGTATCTTCTTTGGTGAGGTGTCTATTTGGAACTTTGGCCCATTTAATTTGATCGTTGGTTTTCTAATTATTTAACATGAGGTGTTTTTTTGTAGACTGGATTCAAGTCCTTTATCAGATAGGTGTCTTGTAAATATTATCTTCCAGGATGTGGCTTTTCCTCTCATTCTCTTAACAGTGCCCTTTTCAGAGCAGATGTTTTTAATTTTAAGAAGGTCCAGCTTAATCATTTTTTTTCATGGATCATGCCATTTTTACATTTAAAAACTCATCACCAAACCCAAGCTAATGTAGATTTTCTCTTATGTTTTCCCTCAAGAAGTGTTACAATATTGCACTTTACATTTAGGTCTATTATCCATTTTAAAAACATTCAGGTGTAAGGTCTGTTTCTAGGCTCATATTTTTGCATAGGGATGTCCAGTTTTCTCAGCACCACTTGTTGAAAAGACTACCCTTTCTCCTTTGAATTGCCTTTGCCCCTTTGGCAAAGATGCATTGACTGTAGTTGTGTGGGTCTATTTCCCAGCTCTCTATTCTTTTCCATTGATCTATATGTCTATTCTTTGCCAGTCATATATTACCTTGATTATTGTAGCCTTCTAAATCTAAAATCAGAGTGAGTTGTCCCAATATGCTCTTCTTTTTCAGCATTATGTTGGCTATTCTGTCTTCTTTTCCATATACACTTGAGAATTTTTAGTTTCCTAAGTCATACAAAATAGCTTGCTAGCGTCTTGATTGGGTTGCACTGAGAACTGACATTTTGACAATATTGAGTCTACCTATCCCTGACAATAGAATATATCTCCCATTTATTTAGATCTTTGATTTTTTTATCAGTATTTTGTAGCTTTCCACATATAGGTCCTTTATATATTTTATTAAGTTTATACCTAAGTATTTAATTTTTTTTCAGGTGATATCATAAATGGCATTTTTTAAAAAATTCCAAATTCCAGTTTTTACTTGCTCATATATAGGAATGCATTTGATATTTGTTATTAACTTGGTATCCATGCTCTATTCATTACTCTATTTCAGGGGGTGAGTTTTGAGGATTTTCTACATTGAAAATCATGTCATTGCAAATAGAGACAATTTTATTTCTTCCTTTCCAAATGGTGTACTTTTTATTCTCTTTTCCTGTTGCACTGGGGGGGGGGGGGGTATTTGATTTCAGTACTGTGTTGAATAGGATTTGTGAGAGAAAATATCCTTTCCTTGATCCCAGTTTTTGGTGGAAGGGCATCCAGTTTCTCATCATAATGTATAATGCTAGCAGTAGGTTCTTTTTAAATACTCTTCATCAAATTGAAGAAGTTCCCCTTTGCTCATAATTTGCCGAGAGTTTTTATCATGAGCAGATGTTAGGTTGTCAGATGCCTTTTTTCGTTTTTTTTGCATCCATCAATATGATTATATAACTCTTCTTATCCTGTTGATATGGTAGATTATATTAATTAATTTTCAAAGGTTGAACCAACCTTGCATACCTGGATAAATCCCACTTGGTTGTCATATATAATTCTTTTTATACGTTGTTGGATTCTACTTGCTAATATTTTGTTGAGGATTTTTATGTCTGTGTTCATGAGCAATATTGGTCTGTAGTTTGCCTTTCTTTTAATGTTTTTATTTGGTTTTGGTATTAGAGTAATGCTGGTCTTACAAGTGAATTAGGAAGGGTTCCCTCTTCTTCCTTTTTCTGAAAGAGATTATGAAATATATTTTTCTTCCTTCTTTCAGTGTTTGGTAAAATTCACCAGTGAAGCCACCTGGATCTGGTTATTTGTTTTATGGAAGGTTACTAATTATTGGTTCTGTTTATTAAGAGATACAGGGCCGTTTGGGTTATCTTTTTCTTTTTCTTTTTCTTTTTTTTAAGGTTTTGTTTATTTATTTGTCAGAGAGAGAGTGCATAAGCAAGGAGAGCAGGAGTCAGAGGGAGAGGGAAAAGTAGGCCCCTTGCAGTGTAGGATCATGACCCAAGTGGAAGGCAGACGTTAAACTGACTGAGCCACCCAGGCAGCCCATGGGTTATCTGTTTCTTCCTTTGTGAGTTTTGGGAGCTTATGTCTCCCAAGGAATTGGTTCATTTCATGTGATTATTGAGTTTGTGGGCATAGAGTTGTTAATAATATTCCTTTATTTTCCTTTAAGTGTCCATAGCATCAGTAGTTATATCCCCTCTTTCTTTCTGATACTGGTAATTTGTGTTTCTCTCTTTTCTTGATTAGCCTAGTTTATTAATTTTACTGATTTTTTTCAAAGAAAAAAGTTTTCGGTTTCAGTATTTTTGTTTTTTGGGTTTTTTTTTTCTGTTTTTCTATTGGTTTCTCTTCTGTTCTTTGTCATCTTTGTTTCTACTTGTTTAGTTCTCCTTGCTCTCCTTTTTCTAGTTTTCCAAGGTGGAAACTTGGACAGTTGATTTTTAGATCTTTCTTTTTTTAACCTGTGCATTTATGTTATAAATGCTTCTCTAAGCACTGCTTTCACTGCATCGAACAGCTCCACTTTGAATTTTAAGATTTTTGCTATCACTTTCCATGATCACTTTTTCCCCCTCCATATATTCTTTATTTGTGGCTTACCATCCTTGTGTCATAGTTGCATTGTTATGTTTCTGAGAATATTAATTAGTTTCTTTGAAGTTTTCTTCTGTTTCCTGCATTGTCTTTTTCTCCAAGTTCCTTTTGTTTGTTTTGGTGTCTGCGTTTTTGTATACTATTATATAGGGTATAACCACAATTTAAAAATAGAGGTAAAAGAAGTAATGTGCTTTGTTAAATCAGGATGACATACCATTGTTACTGAAAATTCTTCTGAAGTTTACCTGTTGCCAGCATAATTATTGTTCCTTTTAAGGTAAACTTTTCCTAAGGGCACTCAATCTTTGGAGTACAAAAGTTTCACTACAGAGTGGCCACTTGTGAATTTCTCTTTATTTAAATTGCTTGGTATGAGTTACCTGTATCTGTTGAGTTGTGTTTTTCATCAAGTCTAGAAAAATTCCTAGGATTATCTTTTCAAGCATCCTTATTTCATGCTCTGTAGTTTCCGTACGGGACTCCATTCCCATGATGGATGACTTCTACATCCATGTCTCTTCACCTGTTATATTTTCCTTTTTCTTGTCTTTCTGGGCTGCATTTTAGGTCATTTCTTCAGTTAGGTTTTCCAGTTCATTCAGGTCTCTCTTAAGCTATTGTTACATCTATTTAACTCACTTTAAAGTATCCTTATTTTTTCTGGACCTCAGGTATTTTCAGTTTATGGCAACTATCTTGTAAAACACTCTCATTTGTTTGTTTTTCTTACTTCTTTTTTTTTTAAATTTTTTTTTTAAGATTTTATTTATTTGACAGACAGAGATCACAAGTAGTCAGAGAGGCAGGTAGAGAGAGAGGAAGGGAAGCAGGCTCCCCGCTGAGCAGAGAGCCCCATGCGGGGCTTGATGCCAGGACCCTGGGATCATGACCTGAGCTGAAGGCAGAGGCTTTAACCCACTGAGCCACCCAGGCACCCCTATTTCTCACTTCTTACTATTCCTCATCCCAGGCAACTGTTCACATGTGCTTCATAATGTCTGTTTTTCTGTTTGTATGTATTACTGCAAAATTTCTATTGTTTTTATTGAGCTTTACAAAGGTAACAGTATGGAACAGATTGGAAAAAAAAATTTTTTTTAAAGGTCATTCGCCAGAGACCATGTAAGGGACATTGCTGTAGAGTCTTTCACTTTCTGGGTTTAGCTGATAGCTTTATTTTGATATCACCTAACTTGTCCCTCTATGCTTGGATTTTCTATAAATACGCAGTTCTAAATGCTTGATTAGATTCAGGTTCAGTTTTTTGGGACAGGAATACATTACATGTGATGTTGTATCTTCCACACCAGGCACATAATGTTTGGGTCTTCCACATTTATTGATGGTAAAATTGATTAGTGGAAGTCAGATGTCTTTGCCTATTCCCACCATTATAAAGTTACCCTCCAACCTTTCATCTCACACTTCTAGAATATATTGATAACCATTGCCTAGTCCGTTAGTTGCATTAAGGATTTCCAAGAGATAATTTTTAAAATTTTAATACCCATCTGTATTTATTTATTTATTTATTTATTTTTTTAAAGATTTTATTTATTTATTTGACAGAGATCACAAGCAGGTAGAGAAGGGGGGGTGGGAAGCAGGCTCCCTGCCAAGCAGAGAGCCCGATGCGGGGCTCGATCCCAGGACTCTGGGATCATGACCTGAGCCGAAGGCAGAGGCTTTAACCCACTGAGCCACCCAGGTGCCCCCCCATCTGTATTTATTGATTGGAATTCTTATCTAAAGAAATTTCCCTCAGCAGCTACTTTATTATTCTAAAGTACATTTTGTAAATAAAGAGGTGGATAAATTATTGGCTCTTTTCCCTTAATATATGAACTCTCAGAGTAATGAGTTTGTGCCCTGGCAACCCTCTAATGAGTGGTGTTACTTGTTTTTGTTTTTAGTATCATTGTGATCTCTTGGTTTTTTATCTATTTGATTTGTGTTCAGTACTTCGTAGCCTTCATTCATTTGATGTTTGGTTGTCCCATTTAAGATGGTAAGAGCCCCCTATCAATTAGGCTCCTTGCCCTTTTGATTTTATCCCTTTAGTCATTGATAGATTCCTTTAAGGTGTCAGGCTCATTTGTGGAGTTGGTTTATCTACTTTATTTGTAAAACTAATTTATTTGTACCTCTTTCGTATGTTCATTTTCTATTTCCTTAACTCCTGCTCTTAGTTTATTAGTCTTTAATCTTTTTTCTGTTCTGATATAAGCATCTAAAGCTCTAAGCATTTGAAGTACCACTTCTGTTGAATCAAACAAGTTTTTGTGTGAAGTATTTTTATTTGTATGTAGTATGTTTTATATTTTTGTCTTATATTTGGCATATGGTACTTATAACTATTTTTAACTTTCAATTATGAGTTCTTTGACTTATGTAACTTATATAACATGAGTTACTTAGATAAGTCTTTTAAAATTTACAATAGTGTATTGTATGTTATGTTGTATGTTATGTTGTTACAGTTGGTTTTCATGTCATTTTGTATATAAGGAGGCAATTTCCCCAACTAAATTATAGATTACTCAAAGCAATTTGTATCTTTTTCTTATGTTTCTTGGTATTCAGTAGATGGCATAATATTTATATGTTAGAGAATTAAACAAACTTTCATAACTTTTTATTTTCTAGGCATATAAGGATTAAATTCTGAATAAGTGTACAAGAAGGATGGATAGTTATTTTAAAGCAGCAGTCAGTGACTTGGACAAACTCCTTGATGACTTTGAACAGAATCCAGGTTTGTTGGTTTTTAATTTTTGATACTAAAGAAATTTTAAGTGTCTGTGATTCAGTTATCCAGATATAGAGTACTCTTAGCAAAATTTGGTTTCAGTTTTGGTCACATGGTTATATTGTGTAAGTTCACATTTCATTATAACATACTAGTCTGTTCTTACACTGAATAGAACCAATAGCCAAAAATAGAAATAAAGAAAGTAAAACTTTTCTCTACAGACACAAATTTAACTAAAAGACCTTTAAAATCAACATATGAGGGGCGTGGGTGGTTCAGTGGGTTAAGCCTCTGCCTTTGGCTCAGGTCATGATCTCAGGGTTCTGGGATTGAGCCCCATGTGGGCTTTCTGCTCAGAGGGGAGCCTGCTTCCCCCTCCTCTCTGCCTGGCTCTCTGCCCACTCTCTGTCAAATAAATAAATAAAATCTTAAAAAATCAACATATAAGCCAGCTAAAAGCAGCTTAAAAACTATATATAAACTGGTATTTCATTAATATGAGATATTTTACTCATCTAATAATGAAGACTAGGAAACCAGAGAGAGAACCAAGAGGTTGGATTGTTTTTGAGCTCTTCTTCAGTCTGGTTTTTATATTGCAACTGAGTTATTTGAGTGGAACTTCTATCACACTGTGACATCTACACTGAAAAGTAAAAGCCCCAAGTAGTTTAAATAAAACTACTTTTGGAAGTTATTATAATTTTGTAAGAGAGTAATCTATTTCTGATCTAAACAAAAGTTTAGTTAATTTAGGAGTCTTAAAAAACGTATTTGTGATAATTTTGCTTTGGCTTTTCTGAATAACATTATATCTCTATTTTAATTAGATGAACAAGATTATCACCAAGATGAGCAAAACGCCTATGATTCTAACCACTGTTCAGTTTCTTCAGAGTTGGCTTCCTCACAGCTGACTTCAGTGCTACCAAAGGATCAACAGTGCATTAATTGTTGTGCCTCATCAGAAACATGCTATGAAACAAATCAGATTTCCCTTAACAAAACACTTGAGGGACTAGCTTCCATACAAAATGAAAAAAATGTAACAGGACTTGATCTCCTTTCTTCTGTGGATGGTGGCACTTCACATGAAATCCAGCCTCTCTATATGGGACGATGTAGTAAACCTGTCTGTGATCTGATAAGTGACATGGGTAACTTAGTTCATGTAACTAATAGTGAAGAAGATATTAAACAGTTATTGCCAGATGATTTTAAGTCTAGTGCAGATTCTTTGATTGGATTGGATTTATCTTCAGCGCCAGAAACTCTTTGTGCTGCTTCAGCGGACCGTGTCCGAGAGGAACAGAATGATGTCAGCTCTGAATTACAAAACAGAGAAATTAGTGAGGCTGAAGAATTGGGTACAAAAGTAGATACAGCAACTTCAGATTCATGTAATTACAGTGTGAAAGAGAATTTAAAGGATAAAAAGATCTTTAATCAGTTAGAACCAGTTGTTGATTTTAACATGCCATCTGCTTTGACTCAACAAAGTTCCAAAATGTTTGATGCCAAAGACAGTCTACAGCACAAGGACCAGCCATGTGAATTACTGAAAGCCAATAATGGTTTGGTAAAAGAGGAAGTAGATGTGGCAGTCATAGCTGCCACAGAATGTTTAGTAGAAGGAGACCGCACAAGTGCTTTGCCTTGCAGTTTTCCAAAAAATGAAGATTTATACTTAAATGATTCAAATGCAAAAGATGAAAGTTTGAAATTACCAGACTTTGCCTTTCAGGAAGATAGGACCGCTATAGTTATAAAACAGTCTGCAAAAGAAGGCTCAAGAGATGAGGATCTTAAAGATGATAATCAAGATGTAACTCAAGATTCCTCTCCAGCTCTACATGTTTCAGGTGAAGAAATATACTCCTCACTGACTTGTCTTCCAGTACCTGGGTCTTTGTGTGGATCATTAATTGAAAGCAAAGCACATGGTGATTGTTTACCACAGAATGAACATAAAGACAACATACAAGATGCAGTGCCAGTACATGAAGAAATACAGAAGAGTGTTATTCTAGGTGGGGAACCATTGGAGGAGACTAATCTTTTGAAACAAGAAAAATGTAAAAACATAATGGAACAGGTGGGAAATAGAAAGGTAGAGTCCAACCCGATGATAATCAGAGTTGAGTCTTTGGATCACCCTGGTAATGCAAATTCTTCTACAGCTACAAAATCTCAGATGGAGCCTTCTGGTGCTAATGCCCCAGAGTTTCCTGATCATTGTGATAGTCTCCCTTTTTCAGGCAATGATATTGATGGGCAAGACTTAGATTATTTTAATATTGATGAAGGCATGAAAAGTGGTGCACTAATTAGTGATGCTGAACTTGATGCCTTTCTGACTGAACAGTATCTTCAGACCAGTAACGTAAAATCGTTTGAAGAAAGTGTGAATGACTCAAAATCTCAAATGATTGAGATAGACATGAAAGGCCCAGATGATAAGATCATCAGTAATACATATTTCAATGCTGAAACAGGTGCTACTGGAGAAAGTCCTGGCATTAATATGATTTGTGAAACAGTTGATAAACAGAATACTACAGAAAATGGTGGCCTTTCTTTAGGGGAAAAAAGTACAGTTCCAGTTGAACAAGGGCTATCTAACAGTAAACCTGAGATTACAAATGAATTATCAGTCTCTGATATTAACAGTCAATCTGTTCATGTTGGAGGGGCCAGACCAAAGCAGTTGTTTAACATTCCATCAAGACCAAGGGGTTCAAAGGAACCAAATAAACCAGATGTTCCAAATACGCCTGAAAGTGAGCCCAGCATAGCAAATATGATTGTTCCAACCACTTGTACTACCGATTCTACAACTGATCCTCAGGTTAGCTTCAACTCTAATTACATCGATATAGAAAGTAATTTTGAAGGTGGATCCACTTTTGTAACTGTGAATGAAGAATCTCTACCTGTAAACACTTGCAAAGAAGGCATGGTTTTGGGCCAGAAACAACCTACTTGGGTTCCTGATTCAGAAGCTCCAAACTGTATGAACTGCCAAGTCAAATTTACATTTACAAAACGGCGACACCACTGCCGAGCATGTGGGAAAGTGAGTTATAAAAATCTTTGTCTTTTATTCTTTTCAGACATTTTAAGTGAAATTTAATGTGACAGAAAAGCTGATTAAGAGATGATTAAAAGTTTTGGCTAGTTTAAAATCATTTTTCACCTATGTGGAAATATATAAACCACTGTCATTTTACAGATTGCTTGAGGGTGAATGAATGTTATCTTGTCTTGAACATAATGTACTTGGAAATGAGGAATGCTAATTACTAGTTTTTGTGATATCTAAGAATATGTCTTTATCCCTCTAACATTAACACAAGATGTCCCAAATTCAGTCATATCCCCCTGTGTCATTGGATTAATTTCAAGACCACTCTGCAGTTAGTGCTATAGTCTATATCTAGGGAAACATAGAGGGGGAAAAAGCAAATTGGCTGCCACAGCTTCAGAATGTTGAAGCTGACCTGTTTGCATTCTGACTGCTTTGTCTGTAAACTCTAAGGGCTGCCTATAGAAATAACATTGCATTTTTTTATTCAGCAATTTCCAGTATTATGTTGGTCTCAGATCAACTCTCCTCTCTTTTAGAATAATAATAATACTCTGCTTTTAAAAGTTTTAAATAAAGGACCACAGAAAGCTTTTTAAATTTACAAACTTACTCATTAAAGAAAATTTTTGTTCTTTTCTAATTAACAGAATTGATTTAAAGCAATTATTCTTGTCAGAGACACAATTTTAAATTGCAGGAATCTCACTGAAGTAAAACAAAAAATAACCATTTTAATAACTACCTGTGATTATAGTGATTAGAAAAATTATTTATGTAATCAGAAAAATGGTGTTTGGTTAATTAGATTTTGAGCTGCCTCTTCCCCTGCCTTCCATAGGTATAAATATGGTTCACACAAAACCAAATTTGATATTTTATTCTTTATAGGTATTTTGTGGTGTCTGTTGTAATAGGAAATGTAAACTACAATATCTGGAAAAGGAAGCAAGAGTATGTGTAGTCTGCTTTGAGACTATTAGTAAAGGTGAGTATTAACCTGACATATTTTCTTCCAGTAATTGAATATATCATAAAAACAATCGGATTGTGACAAAGATAAACTTCTTTATTTTCTTAAGGCGAGGACCTAGTGTTGACTTATCTGGCTTAGGTGGGACATCCCATGGCTTGGTTTCTCTTCTTTTTGTTCTACTCTCACAATTAATACTACCAGTCTGGAAAGGAAGCATTCAGTTTCTGGAGTGGCAGTTCATTAACTTTTAACAGGTACCAAGTCCCTAAATGCTGCATTTCATCTTCCTATTTGTTTTGTCATCATCATTGCCATCTTTATCATCTTAATCTAAAAATTTACAGAATACTTAACAATAAGTAGAATTCAGTGTTATAAATTAATAGCATAAAGCAAGGTAATATTTCCCACCTTTTTGGAAATTATACCCTAAATGGGAATGCAAAATAAGTTAATAATTATGATTTTATAGATAAGTTCATAGGACTGTTACAGTATTGGCACATTTTGTCTCATATATTTTTTCCCTTCTCAATTTTGGAATTTTGTTTGTATGTATTTCCCATTGTTTTTGGCTCCCTAGCTTAGCTACCATTATCAGCAATAATCTTGGTGGTCTTACTTGTGTTCTCACAGAGTGTGTGTGTATGTGTGTGTATGCATCGTATTGTGGGTTTTTTCCCTCAAAGACACATTTGGCCTTTGGAGTACTTGGCATTTTCAAAGATTTGTTGAGAGTTTAATTCCCAGCAAATAGTACTTGGGACTTTTCAATACCAGACCTGTATAGTAGCTCAGGTACTGCTTCCTGTTAGCCAGGAGAATAAATACCTGATAATAATTTGTTTTTCTCTTTTGAATGAAGATAAATTTTTTCAGCAATTCTCCAAAAAGCTCTGATGTGAGTCTATTAGCCTGAGGTAAGCTGCTTTTCTCCCTGCTGTTGACCTCTGCTCTGGAAGATAATAGAGTGTAAACTTTTTATATTTCCATCTTACCAACCTTGTTTATGAAGAGATTAGTTTAAGACTTTATAGTTGTTTTTATTTTTTTCCTGTGCTATTCCGGTAGTCTAGAAGCCTGCTGGGGCTATTAGCCAGACAACCTGCTGGAATTCAGAAATATGAGAGCAAGTTCCCACATAATTCTCCCTCCCCACTTGAAAATAATTAGCCATTAAGATTTGAAACATTATGGGGCACCTGGGTGGCTCAGTGGGTTAAGCCGCTGCCTTCGGCTCAGGTCATGATCCCAGCATCCTGGGATCGAGTCCCACATCGGGCTCTCTGCTCAGTGGGGAGCCTGCTTCCTCCTCTCTCTCTGCCTGCCTCTCTGTCTACTTGTGATTTCTGTCTGTCAAATAAATAAAATCTTAAAAAAAAAAAAATACTGCAACTTCTTTAAAAAAAAAAAAAAGATTTGAAACATTACTTGAGTTGACAGTTCAGATTTTGGGGTGAGCATTAAAACATTTTAACTGTAAGGGTCCAGGAGAGGAGAAAGTATAGCCATTAAAGAGACTCAGTAGGATATTGAGATCATGCTTTGGTTTATCAAAGAAAATATCTTGAAATGAATTTGGTTATCTTGTTGTCTGTTTTATTTATTGTGTTATGATATCTTATAGTGTGTATTTTCACTTAGGGTTCTATTTAACACTAATTTCTATACTACAAAAAAACAAATACCAGTTATTTTAATATCAACCTTAAGGTGGAAGATGGTAGAAGTGATCATTTAAAATAATGTTATTAAATAAGTTGAGAAAGATGGCTCAAGGTTTGTAAGACAAATTCCATGAAGGATTAAAAGAAAAAGATAGTTTAAATAGAGCTTATGGATAATGAGGAAGTTGTGCTGAGACTGTATAAGTTTCAGGGAATCTTGCATGTGAGTGCCATTAGGTAGATTTGGGGCAAGTTGGACATTACTCAAAACCCAGGGTAAGGTATATGGATTTTATTTTGTGAGTTGAAGCCATTTCATGACAGTGCTATCATTCAGGGGTACTCAAGAAGGATTACTTTAGCAATGGTGACATTTATAGCAGATTGGTTTGGAGAAATAATGAGGGGAAAGCTACCAGTGCTGTTCCATGTCATTTGGATGAAAAATCATTCACCAGTATTCAAGCACTATTTTGCATTTTGGAGTTCCAGCTGTGAACAGAATATAGTCCTGTTCTCATGGAGCTTATTTCATGGAGCTTAGGTATGTGGGGAGAGATGGACAGTAAGCAAAGACAATATCAGATGGTGATAATATCCTAAATTAGAGTATAAGAGGGATAGATAGTAACAGATTGGTGGCAAGAGTTGTTTTTTTTTTTTTTTAAGATTTTATTTATTTATTTGACAGACAGAGACCACAGTAGTTAGAGAGGCAGGCAGAGAGAGAGAGAAGGAAGGAGGCTCCCCACAGAGCAGATAGCTTGATGCAAGGGCTTGATCTCAGGACTCTGAGATCATGACCCAAGCTGAAGGCCGAGGCCTAACCCACTGAGCCACCCAGGTGCCCCAAGAGGTAGTATTTGTAATGATAGGCAGAGTTAGGCTTTATGATAATATGACATGTGAGCAGAGACCTGAAGGGAGAAAATAAAGCTATGTGAGTTTTTATGGGAAGAACAGTCCAAATAGAACAGCAAGAGCAAAGACTAGGTGAGTGCTTGCTTGACTTGTTGAAGAACCAGAAGGCCCGGATGGCTGGATCATAATGAATAATGGGATAGTAGTGACAGATGAGGTCAGAGAGAGAGCTAAGTGGGAAGGCAGAGGAGATAGGGATATAGACTATGTAGGGTTTTGAGAGCCACTCTAACAACTGAAATCTTCACTCCACTTGGGAAGCCATTAAAAGATTTTAAACAGAGGAATGATGTGAGAGGGTTTATGTCTTAAAGAAATCACTGTGAACTGTATTGTAAATAAACTATAGGGGTACAAGGACAAAAATAGAGACAGTCATATTAAATAACGGTTACTTTCTTTAGTAGATAAACGTTTGCCAAATATAATATTGAAGTAATTAATTGGTAGCTTATACTGAAGTGGAGTGCTGCCAGCTGGAGAAAAGACATTATTTTTGCCAAGTACTACTTTTTCTTGCTTAGCCATTGATTTCTTTCTCTTCACAACTTGAAAAATAGATAATTTATCATAATTTACTTTGAAGTTCAAAAGTATTTCAATATTTTAATATTTTTCCCTTTCTAGCTCAAGCATTTGAAAGGATGATGAGTCCAACTGGTTCTAATCTTAAATCTAATCATTCTGATGAATGTGCCACCATCCAGCCTCTTCAGGAGACCCAAACATCCAGTGTATCTTCACCTACAACTTTACCGATCTCAGCACTTAAACAACCAAATGTTGAAGGTAACTAGAAGAAAATGATGTGTCTTAGACTAAAGATAACTTTTTTAAAAGATTTTATTCATTTATTTGACAGATAAATCACAAGTAGGCAGAGAGGCAGGCAGAGAGAGAGGAAGCAGGCTCCCTGCTGAGCAGAGAGCCCGATGTGGGGCTCGATCCCAGGACCCTGGAATCAGGACCTGAGCTGAAGGCAGAGGCTTTAACCCACTGAGCCACCCAGGCACCCCCTAAAGATAATTTTTTAATGGAATTTCTAGTCTGATAAGGTTTAGTGAAGACAGAGAGACCAGACTAGATATCAGAAAAATTTGGCTAACAGATAAATGAAAAAATGTTCATCATCATTAGCCATCAGGGAGATTTAAATCAAAACCACATTAAGATACCACCTTACACCAGTTAGGGTGGCCAAAATTAACAAGAGAGGAAACAACAAGTGTTGGAGAGGATGTGGAGAAAGGGGAACCCTCTTACACTGTTGGTGGGAATGCAAATTGGTACAGCTTCTTTGGAAAACAGTGCGGAGATTCCTTAAGAAATTAAAAATAGAGCTTTTATGACCCAGCAATTGCACTATTGGGTATTTACCTCGAAGATACAGATGTCATGAAAAGAAGGGCCATTTGCACCCCAATGTCGTAGCAGCAATGGCCACAATTGCCAAATTTTGAAAAGAGCCAAGATGCCCTTCAACAGACGAGTGGATAAAGAAGATATGGTCCATATATACGATGGAATATTATGCTTCCATCAGAGAGGATGAATAGCCAACTTTTGTATCAACGCGGATGGGACTAGAGGAGATTATGCTGAGTGAAATAAGCCAAGCAGAGAGAGTCAGTTATCATATGGTTTCACTTACTTGTAAAGCATAGGGAGTAACGTGGAGGACATTAGGAGAAAGAAAGGAAAAGTGAACTGGTGGAAATTGGGGGGTAGATGAAGCATGAGAGACTGTGGACTCTGAGAAACAAAATGAGGGTTTTGGAGGGGAGAGGGATGAGGAATTAGGTGAGCCTGGTGGTGGGTACAGGGAACTGGTATGTATGTGTGTTAGAAGGTTGGAAGAGCAACTCAGAGAGTGAGTCAGAGACTACTAACTATTGGAAGCAACCACTGCTCCTAGGGTTGGAGTAATGAAAGGTGGAAGGCAATATTCTAGAACTCAGTTCCGGAGTACTAAGAGGTGTTTGGTTCTCAGACCTGGGATTCAGGGTGTGCCTGGTGTTATGATTTCTGGAAGAACACCAAATAGCAAATGCTGGAACCATCAAGGGGCTTCATAGGATTGGTGTTCAGTTGAATGAAGGAGTATTCCAGCCTTGATGTATGGAGTACTGCAAATCACAGGGCATGCACCTATATCTGGTGGTACCGCTGCTGCAAGGATCCTGGCAGGAACTAGAAACAGAATTATTTCTCTTCCCACCTTCCAGTCTCCCACCAGTGCTCTTGGCAGAACGTGACCAGAGCCAGCCAACAAGGGGGTCTGGGAGTTGTACTTTTCCAGACTTCGACCTGGCATCAAAGAGCACCTTATAAAAGGGTGGGCTTGAGTTTGAGAGACAATAGGTAAATAACTGGCATACCTCCCTTTCTTTAAAAATCTGTTTTTAAAATTATATTTTACCACAATAAATATGTTTTCTTTAATCTATTTAAAATTTTTT
Organism: Mustela erminea; assembly: GCF_009829155.1. Taxonomy (NCBI): domain Eukaryota; kingdom Metazoa; phylum Chordata; class Mammalia; order Carnivora; family Mustelidae; genus Mustela; species Mustela erminea. The sequence goes on along the minus strand of NC_045616.1, from coordinate 59,304,211 downwards.
GGGCTCTCTGTTCTTTTTATATAATCTGTTGTAATTTAGGACCTTGAGTAATGCCTATATACTTTTTTTTAAGGATTTATTTATTTATTTTAGAGAGTGAGAAAATGAGCAAGTTGGGGGAGGGCCAGAGGGAGACAGAGAATCCTCTCTCTCAGTGGTGCCCTGATCTCTCAGGGTGCCCCACTGAGTGTGGAGCCCAAAGTGGGTTTAATCTCAGGAGCCCAAGACTGTGATCTGAACTAAAACCAAGAGTTGGCTGCTTAAGTGACTGAGCCACACAGGCGCCCCAACCAAGCCTGTGTACATTTTAAAATACAAACTATTAGTCTCTAACTTGCCAGAAAATAACTGTAAATGTCAGTTAAAAACAAATTCAGATACTTCTGATAATTACTTTGGATTTCATTTTATCTAATGTAGCTGTATTCTGTCATTATAACTTAGATAAGGAGATTCAGTATATATGGTTATATGTTACAACTCTAAAATGAATAAATATGCTTTAAAAATATTTACGTGTCCTTGGGACATATGAGTGGCTCAGTCAGTTTTAAGCTTCTGCCTTAGGCTCAGGTCATGATCCCCGGGGCCCTGGGATCAAGTCCCGCATCAGGCTCCTTGCTCAGTGGGGAGCCTGCTTCTCCCTCTGCCTGCCGCTCCCCCTGCCTGTGCGCTCGCTCTCTCTCTCTCTCTCTCTCTGTCTCTGACAAATAAATGAATAAAATCTTAAAAAATAAAACAACCAGGGCACATGGGTGGCTCAGTGGGTTAAGCCTCTAACTTTGGCTCAAGTCACAGTCTCAGGGTCCTGAGATTGAGTCCCCGCATTGGGCTCTCTGCTCAGTGAAGAGCCTGCTCACCCTCTCTCTTTGCCTGCCTCTGTACCTACTTGTGATCTCTCTCTGTGTCAAATAAATACATTAAAAAAAAAAAACCAACAACCAAAAAAAATTTTTTTTAATTTACATGTTCTTTCATATTGACATCCTAAATTACTAAATTATAAAAGGATTGCAAATATCTGAAAGATACCTTATTTAGTATGTGTACCCATATTGCAAAAATTGTATGTAATTCCAATTTTCTCAGTGTTATCTGTATTGTGTTCTGGAAGGCAGATGTTGATCCTTTGATTTTTATATTGTCCTAAAACCATCTGGCAGCTATTTTCATAACCTTCCTCTGTGGCTGGATGCTTAGTAACAAAAGAGAACACACATTTATTCTGATACCTACTTACTTCCTCCAAATTTGGGAGGAAAATATTAAAGTTCTGTATCCACATTATAAAAACAAAAAATAACATGTTAAAGAATTCTAAGAAAATGACCTCTAATGCACAAGTGATCCTCTATCTTTTTAGGTCTTTTTATACTTTTTTCTGTTCTTCCTATGTTTTTCTTCGCTTATCTGTCATCTTCCAGTCTACATTTTTTTTTACCTTGTGCCTTCGTCTTTAAATTTTATTCATTCTTCACTCACTACCTAGTAATATGGGCTTTAAGTCTGCCCCCAGTGTCTCAAGATATAACCTTTCCGATCCACTCTATTTCTGAATATGTGATTCCTAGGGTTACTCTTGCCTTTTGTATAAAAAAAGGAAAAGACTTCCATTCCAGCTAGATGAATCACAAAAGGCCATTTCTCTAGGCCTTTGCAGCCCTGAGAAGGCAGGTCTTCCCAGTGGATAGCAAAAAGGTTTTGAAAACATTTCCCAATTGATTTAGTATTAAACCATTGCAGTATACCAAATTAAAGTGCTTTACTTTTTAAACTGATTCTAGGATTATGCTCCAAAGAACAGAAGAGAGTATGGTTTGCGGATGGTATACTGCCCAATGGTGAAGTTGCAGATACAACAAAATTATCATCTGGAAATAAAAGATGTTCTGAAGACATGAGCCCTCTCTTACCTGATATGCCCTTGGTAAGGAATCTAAAGAATGACTTGTTAATTTAATAACATTTTATTTTAAATATATTTCGTGTGTGATTATTAGAGTACTTGTTTTAATACCTTCCTAAAATGACAAACATACAATGTAGTAGTATATTATAGATTTTACCTTTTTTAATGTCAGTTTAAGGTAATGATTCTCAAACTTACTGATCTGAAGATCCGTTTATGCTCCTAGAAGCATAAAGGGATAAGAGCATAAAGTTATTAAGAACTTCAAAGAGCTATAGATTATGTGGGTCATACCTAGTGATAATTACCATATTAAAATTAAAATTGTGTGGGGGTGCCTAGATTGCTCAGTCAGTTAAGTGTCCAACTCTTCATCTTGGCTCAGGTCTTGATCTCAGGGTCGTGAGTTCAAGCCCTGCATTGGGCTCCATGCATGGAGCCCATTTAAAAAATAGATAAATTTATTTATCTAATTAAATTAAAATTGGAAAAATTAATTTAAAAATTAGTTATATTAATAGAAATAATATTTTTATGAGCCATATTTTAAACCAGAGTTTAGTGAAAGGAGTAACACTGTTTTATATTTTTGCAAAATTCTTTGATGCCTGACGTAATAAAAAGATCCTCACATCTGCTTCTACACTCTGTCTATTGTGATATGTTGTTTGGTTAATTATATGAAGAAAATCCTAGGACCCCACTGACTCCCTGAAAGGGTCTTGGGGACCTCAGAGAACCCTGACCCATATTTTAAGAACCCCTGGTGTAGGGAAATAGAACTTAGATTTAGTAATTTAATTTAGACTAATATTTGTGGAGTTTTTAAATTTTTTAAGATTTTTTTTATTTATTTGAGAGAAAGAGCAAGTATGAGCAGGGGGATCAACAGAGGGAGAAGGAGAAGCAGGCTCCCCACTGAGCAGGGAACCCATTGGGGACAGGGGTTCAATCCCAGGACCCTGGGATCATGATCTGAGCTGAAGACAGATGCTTTAACCAACTGAGCCACCCAGATGCCCAGATAATATTTGTTTAATGATTTTAAACATTCACTAAAGTATCTGATAGTGTATTTATGTTTGCATTTACACAAATGTGATAGGTGTTAAAGATATGTAATACAGAATCCCAGCCCACTAAGAACTTTCATTGTAAACTATCAAAATACTCATAGAAGCGAGTATTCATACATGAAATAGGAATGTATTTATTCAGTAAGCAGATATTTACTGAGCGTCTACTCTGTGCCAGTTGCCTGGTTTATCCTGTGTGTATATATTAGACAAGATAGGTATGTATCCTGCTCTGCTTCACATACCATATAAACCTATGCTGTTTGTCAGGTTTCATGAGCTAGAATTTACAAAATAGCCCTAATTACCATAAGCACCTGTCCTCAATTGATATTTTAACAAAATGAAAGTTCTAAACAGCCTAATAAATTTTACTTGAGTTCATAAATGCTTTTTATTTAATACTAACTCAAGTTTGCCCAGTTTAAAAAGAAAAGGGCTTAACTGAAGCCGGCTTGAAGTGTTTGTGGTTACTGTTGAGGAATACACCTACCACTTTGCTTCCTAACCATTCCCCTTCCTGCCTTCCCCCCACCCCGATCTGTTCCTTGCTACCTATCTCCACTCCAGGCTTTTTGGCTGGTATCTGAAGGAGAGTTGTGTTCAACTAAGTTTGTTTACTGTGTGATACAGTACAGGATACTGAGGTTCTCCTTGCCTCCTCCTCCTAGTCTATAAAATTAAAGTCATTAATATCTACCCAAGTATATGATATGGTAAAGCTAAACCTTACTTTTCTGAATTTAAAGGAGCAAAGTGGTACTGTTTGTTAGCAAATTTGGCTTCTGAAGAGTTTCTGAGCCCATTTTGGTTTTAGTTATTCTTATTAAAAAGGTATCTTTGGCTATAGAGATCAACATTTCATAGTTGAATAGATAACATGAACTGATTTTTTTTAAAAATTCCATATTTTACAGACAGTAAACACAGTGGATCATGCCCATTCTACTACAGTGGAAAAAGCAAACAATGAGATAGGAGATATTACAAGAAATGAGATAATTCGGAGTCCTATTTCTCAGGTTCCATCTATGGAAAAACTGCCTATAAGCACAGGCACTGAAGGATTACCTACTTCTTGTTCTTTTACACTAAGTGATGATGTTTTTGCGGAAGTTGAGGGACCACCTAGTCCTACTGGTGTCTTAGTTCACAGCCATTTACCTGTTGCTAGTACTTCAGATTATAGGTTACTGTGTGGTATTGACAAGAATGTTTGCAATAAGATTAGTCTTCTCCCTAATGATGAGGACAGTTTGCCGCCTCTTCTGGTTGCATCTGGAGAAAAGGGATCAGGTAGGTTAATAGTTATTTAAATTTTAAAAAGAGGGTCTTCTTTCTTTCTTTCTTTCTTTTTTCAAAGAATGTACTGGTAAATTTTGTGACATGTGAAATTCATGTTTTTTAAGCTGAGATAGTTTGGTTGAAATATGTACTATTGCTTGGTATCTTTAGTTTACAAAAAGTCTGGTGTGAAACCAAATTCTAAAAAGATCTGAACTTTTAAGTTGAATATGACTCATTTATCTCATTTTGAGTCCCTAATTTAGAATGAGGCAAAAGTTTAGTTTGACAGGGAAACTCATACACTTTAAACCTGAAAATGTTTCCATTTATTAGAGTTTTAACTCCATATCATTTTTTTCTCAGGCTCCCGCTCCATAGCACCTTTTTTTTTTTTTTTTTTTTAAATAAAGAAAGGAGCATAGTGCCTAAAGAGCGTATTGGATTGGACAGCAAAGCTAGGAATTTTCGTTTCTCATCTGCTACTTAATACATCAATGACCTGAAGCATGTTAATTTCTTTGGGCTTCAGTTTCCTATGTAAAGGATGAGCACCTATTTGATCTCTATGATCCTTTCCAAGCTGGAGGTTCTCTGACGAGCTCCCATCTCAGAGTAGTTCCCTAGGGATACATCCTTGTCACCCCAGGCATTATGCTGCATCGTGCAACCCGAAATGATTGTGTTCTGTGCATGATAATAAAGGGGAATGAAGTTGAGGATCTCTGTTCCATCACTGGGAGCCATTTCATGAACGTAGCTATAGTGACAGAAAAACCTTAAGCCCTGTATTTCTCATGGCATACATATTTTCCTGTTATTTTCAAGATCCTTTTGATTCTTGGTCAGTGACAGGGCACATGGCAGCAAGCAGTATGTACAACCTAAGTCTAGACTACTTCAAGAGTTGTAAATTTCAGAATTAATTTATGTATTTATTTTTGTTTTTGTTTTTAAAAATTTTACTTATTTGACAGACAGAGATCACAAGTAGGCAGAGAGACAGGCAGAGAGAGAGAGGAGGAAGCAGGCTCCCCGCTGAGCAGAGCCCAATTCAGGGCTCGATCCCAGTACCTCGGGATCATGACCTGGGCCGAAGGCTGAGGCTTTAATCCACTGAGCCACCCAGGCGCCCCAAATTTCAGAATTTATAATTGGAGTGGCTGGCAGTCTCAAATCCACTTTATAAAAATGTTTGTCTTAAAATTGTACAGGGGCGGGGCGCCTGGGTGGCTCAGTGGGTTGGGCCGCTGCCTTCGGCTCAGGTCATGATCTCGGGGTCCTGGGATCGAGTCCCGCGTCGGGCTCTCTGCTCGGCAGGGAGCCTGCTTCCCTCTCTCTCTCTCTCTGCCTGCCTCTCCATCTACTTGTGATTTCTCTCTGTCAAATAAATAAATAAAATCTTTAAAAAAAATTGTACAGGGGCTAAAATTATATAAATATACTATTTAATCAATATATTTGCATATATGTCATATATGTAATTTAATATATCAGGATTTATATGTATTACAATAGTAATATCTTTAAGTAGAAAAGTAAAAATGAGTATATATTAATTGTCTAGGTATTAACTGATTTTTATGAAATGGATTTGCTTTTGTTATTAAGTTTGATCAAGCCATTAGTGAATTTATAATTTTTTTTATTGCAAGCATATTTAACAGGAAGTCATATTCTAACTAATATGTTACTTTCATGATTTAGTGCCTGTAGTAGAGGAACACCCATCTCATGAGCGGATCATTTTGCTTCTTGAAGGCAAAAGTTCTCATCCTGTTACATTTGTCCTAAATGCTAATCTACTGGTGAATGTCAAGTTAGTATTTTGTAAGTAATGATTGATCTTTCTTTGCCTAATTGGTATGTGGGATTTCTGAAATTAAATTTTGACTGGCAACCATGAAAAGTAATCAGCTGTGGATATTGGTTTGTCAGCCACCTGTGAATATATTTTGGAAATTTATATGCAGTGGGACTTAAAACCAACTTAAAGATTTTTATTAGTGCCCATTCATTCATGGGCTCCTAGCTGTACCTGGTGCTCACGATACAACTGACTATATGAAATATAGCTATATGAAATATAACTTTTTGATAAACTGAAACTTAAGCAAGAATCTTGATTTAGTAACAATAAAGACAGTTTTAAAGAAAGCATTTTTTTTATTAAAAATAAGGAAGTAAATAATCCTCAGTACTCATCAATGAATCTCTCAGCTTTTCATTGTCTGAACCAAACTTGATTCTTATCCACACTGCATTTCAGCATCTTATTACATCTTTTATTTTTATTTTGGTGTTATTTACTGATTGACTCCAAAGATCCTTTCTCTTTTTTACATTAATCTTAAAACAATTCAGTTGTAAAGGTTTTTTTGTGAGGAGAACTTTGGGAAAATAAGGAATTTGAAAAGTTGTGCTTCATGGAAAAGACAACTGTATTAGTTTCTTCAGCTAACAGAAGTTGATATTTATAGTTGTATGCCTTTATCGCTTAAGATTCCTCAGACAAATATTGGTACTTCTCGACCAATGGACTGCATGGCTTGGGACAGGCAGAAATTATGATTCTTTTATTATGTTTGCCAAATGAAGATACTATTCCAAAGGACATCTTCAAATTATTTATCACCATCTATAAGGATGCTCTAAAAGGTACAGTGTTTTATTTTGAACTGTTCAGAATGGGGGGATGGATTAATTACAGGCATTTATGTTTTTGGCTAGGCTAACTATACTAAAGATTTATTTTGTGAAGAGACTGATTTCTTAAAAGATCTTAGTTATCATTTTCAGTCTCCTTAAATGTAGCATTTTATGTGATTAGTGTCTTTATACTGATTTTATTTTTTTTATTTTAGAAATGGAAAGTTAAAATTTTTTAAAATTTTTTTAATGTTAAAGATGGAAATATATTTGCCTTCTTGATTTTTTTTTAATACGTTCTGTATACTTATCTAAGATTGGGAGAGATGATGAATTTTCACATGGTCATGCAGTAAAGAGAAAAATTTAAAACCCCCTATGGTTAGAAACATTTTCAAATTTTTGTTCACAATTTCCAACCTCCAGGAATAACTGAACTTTGTGCAAACAAGTTATTCAATAGCTGCTTCTTCAAGTATGGAAATAAGAAAGAAATCCCACATTGATGTTATTTAAGAAAGTTTATACTGCAACATTCAAACTCAGAATGCCTTTAAAATAACTTAAAGTCTTTTTATTAATGGTTTTATTTCCAGGAAAGTACATAGAAAACTTGGACAATATTACTTTTACTGAGAGTTTTCTCAGTAGTAAGGATCATGGAGGATTTCTGTTTATTACACCTACTTTTCAGAAACTTGATGATCTCCTATTGCCAAGTAATCCTTTTCTTTGTGGAATTCTTATTCAGAAGCTAGAGATTCCCTGGGCTAAGGTGTTTCCTATGCGATTAATGTTAAGACTGGGTGCCGAATATAAAGGTAAGTTTTAGAATAATAAATAACATAGGTTCAGATGTAATAAATGTAAAATAAGAATTTCAGGGATATCATTAAAATAAAATTTTTAATGAATTTAAGGGGACTACCTTTGTTTTGATAAACTTTTAAAAATCCAAGACAGCCCTCTTCTACTTCCAAATGAGTCATCTAGACAACCTTGGTATGTCATGAATTTCTAGATGTTCATAATTATATTAACTTACCTTAAAAAAAAATTTTTTTTAATCTCATAACAAAATACAGAAAACATTGAAAGGCTTTCTTAAAAGCGTGTACTGTAGGGAGCTCATTTTGTTATGCTTCCTATATTGGTTATGTTTCCTATATTTCCTAAAGATTTCCCCTCTGAATTTGTATACATCATAAAGCCAAACATGAAGGATTGTGAAATAATGGTCCCAATTTATGTATATGTCTATTTCTAAGGCGAAATCATTTTTCGTGTTAAAATTTTTGAATTCCCACCCTTTATCCTTGACTTTTTCAAGAAATTATTTATTTATTGCATATAAAGCATATCGAATGAAGTTTTAGGCATTTGATTCTAATTAAATAGGTATTTCCTTGGAGGAAAATAAGATGGATGGGATTTATAAAATTTATAAATATTTCAAAATGGACAAATTCAGTGAAAGAGATATAAATCTCTTTGGCAAATTTAGTAAACTCTTTGATTTTGTGAGGAATGTCTTTACCATTTAGGATTTTTTTTTAAAGATTTGTTTATTTATTTTAGAGAGGAGAGGGGAGTGCATGGGAGCCAGGGGAGGGGCAAAGTGAGAGACAGAATCTTAAGCATGCTTGACTCCCCACTGAGCATGGAGCCCAGCTCCAGTCTTGATTTCACAACCCTGACATCATGACCTAAGCTGAAACCAAGAGTTGGATGCTTAACCAACTAAGCCACCCAGGCAGCCCACCATTTAGGTTTTAAATATGTGATGCTGTTGTGTAAAAAGTATCAAAATGGAAATGTCATCGCAGGTTTTTTACTGTGTAAACTACAGAGCTTATGAAAGTTTATTTTGCACCAAGTGTTTCGTCCATTCAGCCTGATATTTTGTCTCTGCTATAAATACTTGAATGCTATTTTTATGGAAAGTTAAGACAGTATATAATCTCAAGTCATCACATATTATATCGACATATAATTTATAAGTTTGCCCCGTATTTTAGTCAGTATCAGTTCTAGATACTAAATCTGTTTTTCTCACACACAAAGAAGGAAAACCCTGTAGCAACTTGTGGGATTTCTCAAAGGATCACAGGGGTTGGAGCTGCAAAGCTATGTTGCTGTTTAGTGATGATGAAGATAAAAATCTCCCGTTATACAGGTTTTTCCCACTGTCCAAAAGTAGAACATTCCTGTGAAACCTTTTGTAAGCCAAAATGGCATAAAGCAAAGAAACCATTACCATTTCTTTTTTGTTGTTGTTTAAAGATTTATTTATTTATTTATTTGAGGAGGCAAGGGGCAGAAGGAGAGAGGAGCACAAGCTGATTCTGCACTAAGCATGGAGTCAGATGCAGGACTCCATCCCACCACCCATGAAATCATGACCTGAGCTGAAACCAAGAGCCGAAAGCTAAACCAACAGTGTCACCCAGGCACCCCAGCCAGTACCATTTCATAAACACAAAAACCTATTTCATATTTCTTTCAGTTAGTGAAAACAGGTTCTCACATGGGTCTTTTGTAAAACCAAGTGGTATAAAGCAAACTTTTGGATGGGAGGAAGCTTGTACATAGAAATTAATTAGTCTTCGCTATTTTTTGAGTTCATTGTGTACTGCTGGATTTTAGATATACTGACATTTTGATGTTACTGGTGCCCATGCCTCTAGATATGAACTTGCAAATATGATATATGTATGTATATGTCTTTGTTAGAGATAATGGATGTATGGAAGACTTAATGGCAAAAATTAGAGTCCCAAGATTAGAGACTGAAAATAGTGGTCTGAAATTAGTAATTTTCAAATGGGGATTATCTACACTTCCATTGAGGTATTTGGAATACCATTCACTGTTGGTTTAAATTATTTATGAGGTCCTTTATAACTCTGACAGAATATCTAAGTCATAACCTTTTGAAAATACTGTTTCAGATAAAATTACCTCAGTCAAGTTGTAAAGGATGTTATGTTCCCTATTCATAAAAGATGGAGTAAGAAGACATCATTTATCTTAATCATATCTTATCATTTTAATGTCTTTTATCACTAATGCCCCATGTTTTTTCTAGTCTGCAACCTCTGTCTTCTAAATAACATAGTTGTCCTTTTAGAAACTAAAAAATAGAGGCGCCTGGGTGGCTACTGAGTTAAAGCCTCTGCCATCGGCTCAGGTCTGATCCCAGGGTCCTGGGATCGAGCCCCTCATTGGGCTCTCTGGTCAACAGGAAGCCTGCTTTTCCCTCTCTCTCTCTCTCTCTCTCTCTCTCTGCCTGCCTCTCTGCCTACTTGTGACTTTTGTCAAATAAATAAATAAAATCTTTTTTAAAATAAATAAATAAATAAAAACTAAAAAATAGGGGCACCTGGGTGGCTCAGTCATTTAAGTGTCTGACTTCAGCTCCAGTCATGATCTCAGGGTCCTGGAATCGAGCCCCATGTCAGGCTCATTGCTTAGTGGGGAGTATGCCTGTCCCACTGCTTGTGCGCTCTCTCCCTCTCTTTCTCTCTCAAATAAATAAATAATCTTCAAAAAACAAAACACTTTAAAAAAATATGTTGGTAGTAACAAAGATGTGAGTCACTCTGACTTAATTTTTTTTCTTTTTTTTTTTTTTTGGACAGAGAGCGTGATCACAAGTAGGCAGAGAGGCAGGCTGTGGGAGGGGGAAGCAGGCTCCCTGCTGAGCAGAGACCCTGCCGTGGGGCTCGATCCCATGACCCTGAGACCTGAGCTGAAGGCAGAGGCTAAACCCACTGAGCTACCCAGGTGCCCCCTGACTTAAATTTTTAAAATAGATGTCAGGTATTGTGTTTTCTTAGAATTTTAAGGATATATATTCATATAAAAGATATGAGAGAGGTTTGTTTGCTTAGTGATCTAGGCTGAGAACTGAAGGTTAAAAAGATTTCTGCTTTTTATCATTACAGAAATTGTCTTACCTTCCTTGCCAACCAAATAGCTTTTCCTTTTTGGTGAATAACACTTAGAGTGCCCTAAAGAAAGAGAAAAGTAGTTAGGTGATAGACTTCATGTTCCTTCTATTTCTCTGCACTGACTTCTCTTATTCTCTGTAACCCTTTTATCAGGCTGACCCAGGAACTGTAAAAGTTTACTGTTGTCTATAAATTTGCACAATTTAACATTAATTATACATGCTTTAAAAATCTTGAGTTCTTCATATTTCTTTTTAAATTATAGAACTTTATAGGGTTCTGTCCAGTTACTATAATTTTCCTGTCATCATCCTTTTGTGGAAACAACATGTATAATGAAAAGATGAAATGCTTTGGAATCAGGCAAGCCTAAATTTCAAATCTTTTTCACTGGTTATTAACTTAGCCACCATAAGCAAGTTTATTAATCTCTTATGTCTCTACTTTCCCATTAGTAAAGTAGGAGTAAACATATTTGCCTCACTGAGTTGTTTTAGGGCTTAGATAAGATGTTGTATATAAAGTTCCCAGTTCAGTGTAGCATCTAATAGATGCACACTGTAGGTTAATGTATCTCTCGCTTTCCCCAAAGAACTGATTGGCTGGTATTTAGCCATAAAGTTTGATAAATGAGAAGTAAAAGTAATAAATTCAAGACTTTTTTGGTTTTTTGTGGGGTTTTTTTTTTGACAGTAACTAGTTTTCCCTTCTTGTGTATAGCATATCCTGCTCCTCTAACGAGTATTAGAGGCCGAAAACCTCTTTTTGGAGAAATAGGACATACTATTATGAACTTACTTGTTGTGAGTAATCAAACTATTAAGTGTCTTTACATTACTATTTTAAAATTTTTGTTTAGCATGTTCTACATATTTATATTTTCCGATTTTAATTTGGCATATTTGGTATAATGGAAGTTCATTTATAATATAACTTAATTTATTTAGCATAAATGGGCTCTGTTTTTAATGAATTGCTTTTTGGAACACATCTCCTAATACATGTGTACCTGACTGTAAATGTTTTTTGATTCATTCTGCTGCAGTGCTTTCACTTGTAGGTAATGTGAGATCTACACAGTTGTTGAAGTGTAGCAAAAGTGTTAGTACACTAAGTCAATCATTTTGGGGATTTTGAGCAAATTGCGGTCCAGATTTCCTCATTTGTAATAGGAAGAATTGGATTAGATAAGCTCAGGTTCCCTTCCACCTCTTTTTTCTGTAATTGTTTTATCTATAACCATAGAAAAGTATTTTAGTGGACTTAACACATGTTTACTTTGAAGACCTAGTTTGGAAGATCTGTAATTGGAAAGTGAGCTCACCCCCAGATACTACAGAATTCTTCCTGAGAATGATATTCTTTATTACTATTGTGGAGTGGTTAGAAGGATTAGTTGGTTTTTTTCAGTTGGCAGTGCTTTCTAGATGGCATTTTGATAGTTATATATCAGAAGTCTTAAAATGCTGGACAGTCTTATAAAAGGATTTAATGAATGGGTAAAATGTTCGTGGATAGTTTAAGGTTTATGGAAATATCATTATTTTATATGTAGGACCTTCGAAATTACCAGTATACCTTGCATAATATAGATCAGCTATTGATTCATATGGAAATGGGGAAGAGCTGCATAAAAATACCTCGGAAAAAATACAATGATGTAAGTTTAATTTCTTCATACAGATTTTGAAGATAGTTATTGAACATTAGACTTCTTTAAAAGTGTGTTAATTTGTTTTGAATCAGACTGTCTAATACATAATGGCAAAAAAATACTATTTTTGAAATTTTAGATTTATTTCCTAATGGATTTGTTTTAGCCTGTTCTTTAAAACTTTTTTCTTTACTGTTTTATGTATTAATTAAGGTAATTTTATCATAAAACTTTGTTTCCATCACATTCTCGGAGTTATCCAAACCAAAGCTTGATAATTCTGAAGCTGGTCAGAAATGTGGCCCTTTGAATGACTATAACTAATAAAGACATAACATGTTAGTAGTGTTTCTAAATGAGTACTGTTTTTCTCTAGGTAATGAAGGTTATAAATTCTTCCAATGAGCATGTCATTAGCATTGGAGCTAGTTTTAGTACTGAAGCAGATTCTCACCTAGTCTGTATACAAAACGATGGCATTTATCAAACACAGGCCAGCAGTGCCACTGGCCATCCTAGAAAAGGTAAGTAAGTGTTGGTTTCTAGTATTGATCTATAAAACTACCTCAATAAATGGAACTCCTTTTAAAGGGGCAATATATATATTTTACTTTTTGCTGATTGATGGTAATCAATCAAAAACTTAGGTTTTTTAAAGACTTGGAACACTGTATTTTGATACCTTCAGGTCTAATTTATCCTATTTGTTGTGAATCTTATTTTCACTAATTTCTCTCTGGAATGAGATGTGTGTTACCTTTGTTTGCTCTCTGCTTCAACTCCTCTTAGGGGAGTAAAGCCTGGATAAGGATGAAGAATGGTTTATAAATAACTGTAAGTAGCTGGGGATATAGAAATGGTAAAGATGGTGGAGTAGCACATGTGAGTGACATTACTCTCAGTTCTGGCTGAATGGCCTCAGTGACTTCTGTGATTGTCAAATCCTTGCAGTAGGGAGCCTAACATACTGAAATTTAAATAGAAGTGAGTATTTCAGAAAATTAATACATTTTAAAATAACATATTTAACACAGTCTGACATCCTGACTGCTAGTAAAATTAGCAGCTTCTGAGTATAAAGGTAATGTATATTTACTTCTTAAGTTTGAGAAATAAGTTTTAAAAAGTAGTAAAAGAAAAAAAGTGCCAAGATACGGCCATTGTGGACATTTGAATATATTTCCTTCTTATATTAGTATATATCTATTAAGTAGATGGTTTTATATTGGATATTCACACTTTTATATTTTTTTACTTAATATGTCATTAATACTTTTGTAATTAAAATGTAACAACTATTTAATATTTGTTTGTTGAATAGGTATATGTGTTACAACATTTGAAAGGTATAGGTATCTATAGTATGAAATCTCCTTTCTTCCCTTGACTCCAAGTTTACCCTCTCCTCTTCCCCACAGGCACCAAACCAATGTTATCATTTTTTTGTATATCCTTTTAGAAACATTTTTGCTTGCATGTATATTTAAGCAAACACACACACATCTTTTCTTCTACTTTTTAATTCTTAATTTAAAAATAATTTTTAGCAAATTTCTTCCACTTTTTTTAAATAAGTCATAACATTTGTTCCATTCTGCACCTTCCTTTTAACACACCTTGGAGATGATTCTTTTAGTATAAAAAGAACTTCTGCATTTTCCATAACTTTTCACTTTATCTGTGTACATCATATAATTGTCTCATTAATGGACATAGGTGTTACCAATTCTTGTTTATTTATAAAAATGCACTATTAATAACCTTGTATATATGTGCAATTCCTAGTTGTGGAATTGGTGTGTCAAAGGAGAGATATATTTATCATTTTAATAGGTAATTATTAAGTTGTCTTCCATAGAGATTCCTCTGATTTATGCTCTTACCAGTAGTATATATTGATTTCCCATATTTCCACTGACAGAGACACAAACATTTTAAGTAGTACAGTAGCTATCAGTTATTATATACAAACATTCCATAACCTTTATTCCATATTTTATCTTGACTTGGTTTAGTTTGCTTTTTTTATTAGCTTTCTAATATAAGTGGTATGGGCATTTATCAAGTACTTAAATATGCCATGCTCCACATTATACATTTAACAAACATAGCATTAAAAAAAAGGCAAGTTAAAACATAAATGTATTTTTCTTATCAGTGACAGGTGCAAGTTTTGTGGTATTCAATGGAGCTCTAAAAACATCTTCAGGATTTCTTGCTAAGTCCAGCATAGTTGAAGGTATGAGTTTCATCTTTAGGATTGTTTTAATGTTAAGATGTTTTCCATTTCCTTTGAAAATGAATTTGATACTTATAAAAGAACATATGGGGGTGCCTGGGTGGCTCAGTCAGTTAAGCATCTGCCTTCGGCTCAGGTCATGATTCCAGGGTACTGGGATCAAGCCCCGCGTCAGGCTCCCAGGGAGCCTGCTTCTTCCTCTCCCTCTGCCTGCTGCTCTACTTGTGCTCCCCATCTCTCTGCCAAATAAATAAAATCTTTGAATAAAAAAAAAAAAATGTCAGTTACAAAACACAGTACCACAAACTTACATGAAATCATTACCCAGCTCAAGAAGTAGAACATGGTCAATATTTGGGTCTACGTTAAGCATAACAACTTTGCCATAACCTGTACTTCCTGCCTGTACGAAGCCTAAAAGTCAGCCTGAGGTAAGAGCCTAGGGCATTTCTTTTTCAAACATCTGTGTTTGCATACAGTATTGTACATGTGTGTGGCCTTCTAAATTCCCAGAAATATGTTAAGAGCTTTTCAGAACCCTTATAGACCTCTTATTCACCAGCTTTTCCTTTTTTTAAGTCCTTGGTTAGTCTGTTTTTTGCCTCTGCTATTATCTGCTGCCACAGGTAGCTGAGATGTTAATCATTGGCTTCTAAACTGTTTTTCGCAGATGCTCCCTGAGAAAAAACTTTTTGCACTGGGCAAAATACTCAACATGCAAAAAAAAAAAAAAAAAAAAAAAAAATTCTCTGATAATGAGGCTTTGAAGGAGCTCCAGCCTCCATTTGCCCTTTCCAGTGGCTACCAGGCTGTTGGTTTTCACCATGATTCCAGGCTGTTGGTTTTCACCTTCTAAGGCTTCCACTGAGCTATAGAGGAGTGAATGGGAATAGGAAGGTTAAAATGACAAAAAGAACAAAGCTGTTCTTATGAAGATCCAGCCATTTTTCTTAAATAAATACTCCCCAGATTGCTGCAAGCCTTTGTTTAATTTCCAGGGTTCTGAAAAAATTTCTACTGACTTTTTATTAGTTTCATTGTTCTTTAGGAGGAGAGTATTTTTGGAGATTGTTAAATCTGCTTTTTCACTAATGTCATCCTCCATACTATCTCAAACATAGCTTTATGGGAAGACCTTCCATCTCTGATGCCATACACATACTTCTTTCCTTTTTTCAGTAGTGTCTCTAAGCCTTTTGATTTTCCATATTAATTTTAGGATCAAGTTACAGGTTCTAAATGGTCCACTGGAATTTTTATTAGAATTGCATTAAGTCACCAGACCTAATTTTGAGAAAAACTGGTATATTTTCCATTCTCAATGTTCCTATCCATAAAAAACAGGCTATCCTCAATTCAGAAAATATTCAGTGTCTTTAAATAAAATTTTAAGGGATATAGGGATGCCTGGCTGACTCAATCAGTAGAGCATGCCACTCTTGATATCAGGGTTGTGGGTTTGAGCCCCATGCTGGATGTAGAGATTACTTAAAAATGAAACATTTTTAAAAATAAAAATTTTAGGGACGCCTGGGTGGCTCAGTTGGTTAAGCAGCTGCCTTCGGCTCAGGTCATGATCCCAGGGTCCTGGGATTGAGTCCCACATCAGGCTCCTTGCTCGGCAGAGAGCCTGCTTCTCCCTCTGCCTCTGCCTGCCTCTCTGTCTGCCTGTGCTCGCTCGCTTTCTCTCCCTCTGTCTCTGACAAATAAATAAAATCTTTAAAAAAAAAAAAATTTTACAGTTTTTGTATCTTACATATCTTTTATTTATTTGAGGGGGGTAGAGGAGGGGCAGGGTGAGGGGACATGGAAGGTGGGGGAGAGTGAGAGAGAGAGAGACTGAAGAATCCCAAGCATGGAGCCTGACTCTGGGGCCAGTCCCACAACCCTGAGATCATGACCTGAGCTGAAATCAAGAGTCAGTCGCTTAACCAAGAGCCACCCACAAGCCCCACATATCTTTTGATTTATTTCTGTAACATAGATTTTATTACTGATGTAAATTTATCTTTTTAAATTAAATTTTTTTTCTATTTTGATATATAGAAATTCATTTTTATTTCTGTATTTTTATTTTATAACCAGCTATACTCCTGAACTCTTATTTAAAATAATTAGCCAGGGTACCTGGATGATGGCTCAGTCAGTTAAGTGTCTGCCTTCAGCTCAGGTCATGATCTCAGGGTCTTGGGATCAAGCGCTTCATCAGGCTCCCTAGTCAGTGGGGAGTCTGCTTTTCCCTCTTTCTCCTTCTGCCCCTCCCCCTTGTTTGTGTGCTTGCTCTCTCTCTCTCTCTCTGTCTCAAATAAAAATAAATAAAATATTTTTTTAAAATAATTATGTTATCGTGTTGACATATTTTTGTTAATTTTTTTTTTAAGATTTAATTTATTTATTTAGGGGAGAGAGAGAGTTTGCCCTGTGACCTCAGTTCTCTGATCTAAGAGTTGTTCATTTTCAGTTTGTTCAGCATTTGTCTTGTGAGAATGAAAGGGACAACATCCAGGCTCTTTATATGTTGGAGCAGACACAAGAAGTCAGTAGCAGTTTTTGTAATATAAGTTGGTTGGCTTTCATTTACCTGAAGCTGTCCTTATTTCATTCTTAGTTTTGAAGGATATTTTTGGTAGTTCTAGAATTCTCTGAAAGTTTTAATTTTCCTTGAAGATGTCATCTCTTCTTTTGGCCTCCGTTGTTTCTAATGAAGTCAGTATAATTTTTTATATTTCTTTCCCTGTACTTAATGTGCCCTTTTCTGCAGTCTGTTTTCAAGATACACTCTTTATCTTTGGTTTTCACCTGTTTACTATGATATGCCCTAGTGTGGTTTTCTTTGTATTTCTCCTGCTTGGTATTTATGGAACTTCTGGATATGTGTGTCAATATTTTTCTTCAAATTTGGGGAATTTCTTACATTATTAATTTTTTTAAATCCCAGTCTTTTTCTCCTAGGAGATATCTATATATTTATATATATATGTATGTATGCATGTGTATATCTATATTTATAGATATACCTGTTTTATATCGTTCCTTGGGGTCCTTGATGCTGTTTATTTTTCTTTAATCATTTTTCTCTAGGTTCGTTCTTCTTTAAGATTTTATTTATTTATTTGTCAGAGAGAGAGAGAGAGAGCATAAGCTGGGGGAGGGGAAGGCAGAGGGAGAAGCTGGCTCCCACTGACCAAGGAGCCCAATGCAGGATTTGATTTTAGGAGCCTGGGATCATGACCTGAGCCCAAGGCAGATGCTTAACCACCTGAGCCACCCAGGTAGCCCCCTCTAGGTTCCTTAGATTGGAATATTTTTATTGATCTTTCTTCATGTTCTCTGAGTCTTTTTCTTGCCATGTTCGGTCTACTGTTAAGCCTATCCATTGAGGTTTCAATTTCATGTTACACTTTTCAGTTCTACAATGTACCTTTAGGTTTTTTTGTTTCTATTTCTCTGTTAAGATTTTGTAAATCTGTTTATTCATTTAGCCCATATTTGCTTTCCTTTTTTTTTCTTTTTAATGTTTTGCTTTAGTTCTTTGAATATTTTAGAATAGATGTTTTAAAGTATGTGTGTATTTAATCCACTGTCTTGGCTATCTCATGGTTGGTTACAGTTGTATGGAGGCTCATATTTTCTTATAGTTCTCTCTGGTAATTTTTGATTATGTACTTATCATTGTTAATAGGTTTTAAGACTTTAGATTCTGTTAGCTTTCTCTGAAGGAGGCTTATTTATGTTTAAGCAGGCATTTTCATAGCATATCATGTTGAGCTTGTGTAGTCTATATTTTTCACTTTGTTAACAGATAGGTCTGTGGAACTCCTAAGGTGTTTACAGTCTGGCAGGACTCATTCTTTGAATCCATTTTGCCTACAGATTTTGTAAGGGCTTTATTTTGCTTTGCCACAGTGTGAGTTAATCAAGTCCTCATAAAGTCTCTCTACTGTGGTTGGCCCATACTGCCAATATCCCCCAGCATTGCTTGATTTCTAGTATCTCTTTTCTATTCCCAGACCTAATAGCTGTTCTCTTTTAGGAGTCATCTAGTCTCACCCTATTAACGTGTCCCCAATTGTGTCCCAAGTTCTAATCCAAGGACTCAAAGAGACCCTTATACACCGTCTTCTGGTGCTTTCCTCCTCTTCAGTGTCTTGACCCCAGATTCCAGATTCCAGACTTCCCCAAACTTACCTCTGATTTCTCAGGCCAATGTGGCCATTGGAGGTTTAATGGGTCACCAGGCAGAATTGTCTTAAAGCAAGGAGCCTGGGCAGTTGTAGGCTTACCTGTTGAGTTTTCCTCTAGGAGTCACAGTATTGCACTTCCTCTTGTTCAGTATCTGAAAACAACTGCCTCATACATTTTGTCTAGTTTTTTGGCTGGTTGTTTTGAAAGGACAGTTTGGCATCAGTAATCTCATTATAGTTGGTAATGAAAAATCTCACCATTATTTAACTGTTTTTTAAAAAAAGAATCCTTAACTTTGAAATATTTTTCATATTTCCTAGTAGAAAACAATCATTAAGATTATTTAACAGATGATGTAAACCTTATATCTTATGCAGAACATATTTTGATAGCAAATTTTATGGATTAGACATATAAATTGGTATTTAATAAAAGGGATGTGAAACATACCTCATTATTAGATGGCTTGATGGTACAAATAACGCCAGAGACTATGGATGGCTTGCGGCTTGCTCTACGAGAACAAAAAGACTTTAAAATTACATGTGGGAAAGTTGATGCCGTAGACCTAAGAGAATATGTGGATATCTGCTGGGTAGATTCTGAAGAAAATGGAAACAAAGGGTAAGAATTTTCTGTTACTAAAATGTAATTGATTTGATGGAGGGGGAAGGATAAAAATGTCCTAACAAACATTTTATGAGTAAATGTAGAATTATACCATTAATTTAAATGCTTACACACTAATGAATATAGTCTGTTTTTTCAGACATGTACCTAACCAGCCTCCTGTGTATTTTCTTGGCCAGAATACTATAAACTTTTAAAGGGTGGTCAGTTTGGGAGGAGACCGTGATAAAATGTTCATTGTATAGCAGTGTGACCTCGATGCCAGTGTACTTTTTCTGTTGTTTCGTATCTATTTTTGTGAAGTAGGTAAAGGATTCCCTTTGAGTGTTTAGTCTGTTTTTTATTGATTCACTGTAAATACAACAACTGAATTAAATAATACACACACTAGAGGCCTCATAGAATATTACTGCCACTTCTTCTTTTCAATTATTATTTTCTTTTTTTTTTTTTGGAGATTGGTTAAAGGGTCTACAGCAAATAAGGAAAAAGAGGGCTAATTCTGAGGGCTTCTAAGATAAAGTTTTTAAAATTCATGAGACCGCTTTTCTGTTAGGAAACTAAGGCATTTTAAACCTCAGGTCTGAATTGGGCATATGAAAGAGTATATATAAATTGCTATACAATCAGTAAGTCTTGGTAAATGAATGGACTGTAGTTTTAATTATTTTGTATGTAATTGAGTTATCCTAGTGTTATATAGTTTTCATATATTTTCTCCTTATTTGTTCAAATCTAATATTTCATAGAAAGCAATTTGGTATTATTACTACTACTGAATTACATTTTATTCTATAGTGTTATTAGTTCAGTGGATGGAATATCATTACAAGGATTTCCAAGTGAAAAAATAAGACTGGAAGCAGATTTTGAAACTGATGAGAAAACTGTAAAGTGTACAGAGGTAACTGAGAAAGAGGATTCCTTCCCTTTACATATTATATTTGGATATGGCTTTTTAAATTTTTTTTAACTTAGGAGATTTCTCATTGCAGCTTATTAATACTTTTTACATTACATCTTGAAACACACATTTACTTTCAGCCTAGACTGCCTTTTATATACCAGATTTGGGTTTCTATAAGATTATTTCAGGCTATTGTATGCTGGTACTCCCTTCCAGCTCACAATTAAGTTTTGGCAGCATTGCCATCTTTGTACAGTATATGTTATTTGACCATATTATTTTCATTTTGCTCTTAATTTACAAAAAATATATATGTAAATTTTTAAAAACCTTATTTATTTACTTATTTATTTATTTTCAGTAGGCTCCATGCTGGGCCTACTTAATGCAGGGCTTGAACTCACAACCCCAAGATCAAAACCTGAGCTGAGATCAAGAGTCAGTTGCTTAGCTGACTGAATGACCTAGGCACCCCCCAAAATATTTTATAGATAACAGTTTATAGTCAGTATTCACATATGAAAATAATTTTTGCATGTTCCAACTTTTTTTAAACTAAAAGTGTATGAAATTATAGACTCCCAATCCCTTAGTGTACTTCTGTACTCCTACTCACTCTGCCTCCTGGGTCAGGCAATCTGGTACTAAGATTTTTTGTATTCTATGTGATTTTTATGCATTACAAGATAGATAGAAACTATAGAGGATATAGAAATTATAGAACATCAGGGCACCTGTGTGGCTCTGTTGGTTGAGTGTCAGCCTTTGGCTCAGGTCATGATCCTGGGCCCTAGGATCAAACCCTGGTCAAACTCTCTGCTCAGTGGGGAGTCTCCTCTTTCTCCCTCTGCCTGCTGCTCTCTTTTTGTGCTTTCTCTCTTGGTCAAATGAATAAGTAAAATCTTTAACAACAACAACAATAAAAAGAAATTATAGAACATTATTTCTTTGTTTGATCTTAACTTTATAGATGTCCTTACAGGAAGGTGATGTTATAGGGTGGACTCATCAGGACACTTCTCTAAACTGAATTAATAGGGCTTTTGTTGCAGCAAGTTAATTTTAGGTCAAAATAGCTAAGTCATGCCATAGTCCATAATCTTTGGTTTTAGGCTTTTAAAAAATACTCACAGATAGGGGCACCTGGGTGGCTCAGTGGGTTAAGCCGCTGCCTTCGGCTCAGGTCATGATCTCAGGGTCCTGGGATCGAGTACTGCGTCGGGCTCTCTGCTCAGCGGGGAGCCTGCTTCCCTCTCTCTCTCTCTCTCTGCCTGCCTCTCTGTCTACTTGTGATCTCACCCTGTCAAATAAATAAATAAAATCTTTAAAAAAAAATACTCACAGATCAAAATATATATTCACACACACAGTGTTGTTGTTGTTTTTAATTTTAAAGATTTTATTTATTTGAGAGAGGGAGAGTGAGCACCAGCAGGGGAAGAGGAAAGGAAGAGGGAGAAGCAACCCTCGCCCCCTACTGAGCAGGAAGCCAGACATGGGGCTGGATCCCAGGACCCTGAGATCATGACCTGAGCCAAAGGTAGATGCTTAAATGACTAAGCCACCCAGGTGTCACCCACACATTGCTTTTAACTAATGAATTTTATGGCATTAACACTAGAATTTTGGGCTGCCTGGGTGGCTCATTGGGTTAAGCCTCTGCCTTCAGCTCAGGTCATGATCTCAGGGTCCTGGGATCAAGCTCTGCATCAGGCTCTCTGCTCAGTGGAGAACCTGCTTCCCCCCACCCCCTGCCTGCCTCTCTACCTACTTGTGATCTCTTTGTCAAATAAATAAATAAAATCTTTTTAAAAAATTGGAATTTTATTAATAAAGTTAAATTGAAAGTAGCAATTGTACTTTTAAAGCTGCTTTTAATCTTAATCATGACTTGTTTTCTAATTAAATACATTTCAGGTGTTCTACTTTCTTAAGGACCAGGATTTATCTGTTTCAGCAACTCGTTATCAGTTTGCAAAAGAAATAGCCATGGCTTGTAGTGCTGCACTGTGCCCTCACTTGAAAACTCTAAAGAGAGACGGGATGAATAAAATTGGCCTGAGAGTTTCCATTGACACTGATATGGTGAGACATGTTTTTGTGATGTATTTTTAAAATGAATGTATCATATATTAAAATAACCCAATGGGGTATTTTTATTTGGGATGAATGAAGAGAACTAAAATGTTGAACATCAGTGTGTGCTACATACTTGCTCTACATTATCACCTTTACTCTCCACAACAGGGATCAACAAACTTTTTTGTAAAAGGCCAGACGGTACATGTTTTAGGCATTATGGGCTGTATGATATCTTTTACAGCTATTCAGTCCTGCCATTAGAGTGCACAAGTAGCCATAGATAGTATATAACTAATGAGCTTACCATGTTCCAATGAAACTTTGTTTATAAAAATAATTGGTGGGCCACATTAGCCCACAGGCCAGTTTGCTGACCTCTGCACTATAGCAGTCCTGCTTGATAAGTAGGTTTTTGATTTCTTCATTCTGACTTTATTCTAAATTCACGATTTAAAATTACAAAAGTCCAAAAGTGTTAAAAAAGGAAAAACTTAGTCTTTTCCTTCCCATTTAAGGAAAAAGCAGTTCTTCCCTACCTTGGCTTTTTCTTCCTGTGAAATCTCTTTTACTACTCACACAAAATACTTCATTTCTGACACTTCTGGTTACCAAATATATAGAGGGTTTCCCTTTTCCAACAAGCAGTTCTTAGACACCAGCAGGATATCCAGGAATTCAACTCAATTTTGACACTCTCTACCCAGATATCATCAGATGCCACAGGTTAAAGGTTCAGTCCTATAAGACTGCCTGTACATGCCTTTAGGTGCTGATCATAAGCCCTGGTTATTGGCCGTGCTTCTGACCAACCAGCTATAGATCAGAAGTTCTAACAACTCCCTCCTTGGGTTTAATTACTTTGCTAGTGCTACTCACAGAACACAGGGAAACACTTTTGTTAACCACTTTATTAAAGGATATACAGATGAAGACATGTACATAGGGTGAGGTTCTCATCTGTCCCATTAGAATTGGGGTATGTCACCCTCCTGTGGGTGTATTAGCTGCCCTGAAACCCTCTAAACCTCCCTCTATAGATATTTTATGGAGACTTCCTCATGTAGGAATGATTTAACCCCATTTTGTAATCCCTCTTCCCTCTCTGGAAGATGAGGGGTAGGACTGAAAAATCTAAAGCTTCTAATTATGGCTTAGTCTTTCTGGTGACCAGTCCCCATCCAGGAGCCCACCCAGAGTCACCTCATTAGAACAAAAGATATTCCTAGTGCTCTTATCACTTGGGAATGTACAAGGGTTTTAGGAGCCCTATGCAAATATTAGAACAAGAGATATTTAGAGTGTTCTTATCATTTAAGAAATTACAAGGGTTTCAAGAGCTGGGTACCAGAATCCAGATGTAGAGAACAATATTATTATTTTCTGTTATCTCACAAGTGTGTGTATAATAGGACCATCTTATCCAGCATTTCCAAAGAGCAATACTCATGTTGTCATCTCTGTAATGGGTAGCCCCTTGAGATACTGACCCCAGGCTACAATGTACATGGTTCCCAGTAGAGTTATAAAAGGTAATAGCCCTGGAAAGATCTCCTTTCCACTTTTAACTCCCAACTCTGAAATCTGTCTCCATATTCTTCCTCATCCTCCCTTCCTGGTCAGGCAATCAAATATTACCCATTTCTCTGTAGTCTCTGATTTTTTTTGCATATACAATCAAATAAATAGGTAAGTCCTTTTTATTTCCCCCCTACTTTTACTTTTTTTTTTGACCTTGCTTCTTTAAGATATTTTAGAGATACTTCATATTATTATGTATTCTTTTTAATAAGTTGTTGATTATATAAATGTACCATAATTTATTTAACTAGTTTTTATATAAATTTAGTATGCACTGATTGACATTTAGGTTATCCATAGTATTTTGGCTTCTGCATAAGTATGAGTATAACATTCTAAGAAGTAGAATTGCCAGGTCTAAGAATGTACTCAATAGATATTACTATATTGTCTCAAATAGGGGTTTCTACCACAATTTGTTTGAGAAAGTTCTTTTTCCTACATCTTTACCAAAGCAATATGTAATCAAACTTTGGAACTTCATGAATTTTATAGGTGAAAAATGGTACTCTAGTAGTACTTTAATGGTCATTTGTTTCCAGCATCCAATTTAATCTATTTCAAAGCAAGTTTTTCATTAGAATGGTTAATCTAAACATGAATCAGGTCATATACTGAGGGTCTGCTTTTCTTTAATTAGGTTGTGTTAAACTCCTAGTTCTTTTGTAAAGAACTTACATTTTGATCTCACTGTTAAAAGTTCCTTTTTCAGGGAGGTAGTAATTTCTTATTTCAGCAGCCCTGTTAATTTTTTTAGTCAAATGCATTAAAATGTAATTTTCACCAGCAACATTAAATTCAAATATTAAATATTTTTGCAACAACAAATACAAAACAGTTTAAGTAGATTTTTTAATACTATAGGTTTTTATTAAGTCATGTTGGTAATTATTTAAAACCTTGGTTCACAAAAATAAAAAATAAATAAATAAAACCTTGGTTCTCTAGTGTTTACGTGTGCATTGAGAAGAAACCTAAAGTATGAAGTAGTGGCATTTAAACAATTTTTATGATATCTGTGGGAGAAAGAATAATAATTTATGTAAAGGATAAAAGAAGTACAGGAGAATGTGAAACAATTTATGAGTAAAATATCAAGTATTTTCTTAACATGCTTAAAATGAATGACATATTTTAAAATCATTCATATTCATCTGCAGAGCTAAACAAGATGGCTTACTTTCTGAGGTTGACTTATCAAGATTCTTTTCTTCCCCAGGTTGAATTTCAGGCAGGATCTGAAGGCCAACTTCTTCCTCAACATTATTTAAATGATCTTGATAGTGCTCTAATCCCTGTGATCCATGGTGGGACCTCCAACTCTACTAGTTTACCACTAGAAATAGAATTAGTATTTTTCATTATAGAAAATCTTTTTTAATGAAAGATATGAGTCATATATTGCATACTAATTTGTTAAAACTAAATTCACTAAAGCTGAAATGGCCACAAACACTAAATGTTTGCTATTTGAAACATGTAAGTTTTGGTTTTTAGGCAGGAAATTGTCTTTTTAAATCATTAGCACAATATTTAGATCTCTAAAAATTTAAGAGACCCACAGTTTTTGAAGCTTTGACTTAATATAAGTACTAAGATAAGGATTTCTTCTATCTTTAATAAATTTGTAGCATTTACTGTGTTATTTAAATGCAAAGCCAAAGTATCTGCATTTATGTATACCTCGTTATGCCAAGAATGACTTTAATGAAGGCTCTTTTCAGGTGTAACCTTATGAGGGAAATAGCTGTTACATATGCCAGTACAGTTGCTGGTTTCTAAAGTCTGTTAAAAATGAACTTCAGGACACAGTTTTCAGATCTTAGTCTTATATGATGATTCTTCGAGTAAGGCAGATAACTTATTTGTATAATTGGAGTGGAGACCTACCTCCATGATTAGATAAACTCTGATTATTTGGATTAAAAATCAGAATTTTGCCTTTTTTCTTTTCAAATTATTATATATATATATATATATATATATATATATATATGTTTTTTTTCTTGATTAAATGGGTATTCCTAAAATAATTGTGGGTGCTTCAGAATTTTGTGCTTCTGTATTTAAGTACATTGTTTTTATAGCAAGAACATGTGATTCAGTATGTGTTTTATAAGTCTAATAATTTATAAATAGGTAATATTTTTGTATTGCAGTGCATTATTTTCCTCTTTTCCTTCAAAATATACCCCACATTATTTACCACTTCTAATAGGGATTGACAACAGGCCATATGACCCTTGAAGTAGTCATTATGTAGCAATAAATGAAGCCTAAAACAGGCTTTTTTAACTTCTCCTTTAAATCGTAGAACTTTGTTGGCAAGTTTGCATATTTTCATTGACACCGATGTATTAAATACACATTTTAATGAACTAATTACTTTTGCATATTTTAAATTCTTTATATGGTAGTTATTTTTATAACAGGATATTAACATAAGTTAAATTCTATGTATTTGAAACTTACAGAACCTTCCTCTTCAAACAGCAAAACTTTAAGAAGTATGTTGTGTTAAAAAAAGTGTAGGGGATGTTTTAGTTCTGTCATTTACATTATATAAATAAAATACAACCATTATTTTGATACTTTTTAAATTCTTATATGGTATATGTTTTTGTATCAAAAACACTCATTATATATCTCAAGAAAAAGAAACTACACTAAATAGCCCTGATGTAAGAAAAATACTTATGAAGCATCTCAACATGAAGACCAAGTCAGGGTTATAACTCAGGATCTGAGGTCTCAGGCTAGGAGAGACTGAGAATTTTACTCCACTGGTCACATGGTTGTACTGAATCACATCTGTAGTACTAACCAAAAATATCCTGTGAAGGAGATTATCAGTCTTCTGGAAGTAGCTACTTAATAAGCAATGTAAAATGTTGTGGCTATTAAATAAAATGGCAACACAAAGTAACCTGTGAAATGTATTGAAATGGTGTAAGATTATTTTTATCAGTTTATGTTTTCTTTACATAGTGTGTGTTTATTTTGCAGTATAAGTAGTTGCACAGTCTATGAATACTGAAATTATTTTATTTGTTTATTTTTTATTTTAGTAATCTCTACACCCAATATGGGGCTCAAACTCATGACCCCAAGATCAAGAGTCACATGCTTTTCTGACTGAGCCAGCCAGGCACCCCTGAAATTACTTAAAAATAACCAAATGGTGGAGAGCTCTTCCCATGATAAGATAGCTTTAGATTTCTTTCCAAAAAGTCTCTACATTTAATGAAAATTGGAATAATGTGTCTTTAGAGAAACATTTTAAAGTATTCTTTGTAGATGTAGGTTTCTGAATGCAGTTGTTACTTATTTGGTCATGTTCTTCACATTGGTACTTTTAAATTTTTTTAAATGTAAAGAAATAGAATGGTTCTTTGTATTCAGTCTGCAGTGATCTGTTTTTGATCTGAGGCTTTTTAATACTGGTCTCTTTCTCTAAACTCTGAAATATGAAGTAAAATCTAGCCCACTTGTTCTGTGCAACCACCCAGCACACTTTGTCTATATACTTGCTATGTGCAGAGCATTTTGTTAGGCTTCACTAGTTGAAAGATGAGTAAAATAGCTCTTTCCCTATTGGAGCTGAATGTGTGAGTCAGGTAATTAATGAAGTAAAAGTTACTGCTATAATAGAGATATGGTTGGAAAACAACCCAGGAGGCAACCCTCTCAGGTCCTCTCCCCCTTCAGGAGCTTTATACTATCACTCAATAAACTTTGCTGCCCACCAAAAACAAAACAAAACAAAAAAGGAAAACAACTCAGAAGGCTGGTCATACCAATAAGAAGACGGCTACCTGAGAACTTGTTGGATAGTGGGCATGAAACTTGGCTAGGTAAAAGATAAAAATCTGAAAAGTAGGTAATTGTAAAAAGACTGAACTTTATCTTTTAATGCGATTTGCTTTAGAGAGTCCTCTGTGTTGAATGAGTATCTTACCCTGTGATTTAATCATAAAAGCAAAAGCTTGACTATGGTGTCTCAACTGCCTAATTTTATAACAGCCTAGATTCTGATATTGTTTTATAAGTAAAGAACAGACTTTTCTTTTTTTAGGCACAAGCATAGCTTTGATAACCTAATTCACATTTTAATCGAAGATATCCTGAAATAAACCAGAAACCTATAAACCCATCTTAGGTTTTAATTTTTTCTTTGTGATTAAATAAATGTTTTATATCGGTTCAATCATATATATATATGGGTGTGTGTGTGTGTGTGTGTATTTCAGAAATCAGAAAA
This sequence comes from Mustela erminea, assembly GCF_009829155.1. Lineage (NCBI taxonomy): Eukaryota > Metazoa > Chordata > Mammalia > Carnivora > Mustelidae > Mustela > Mustela erminea. Next base: position 59,275,804 of record NC_045616.1, on the reverse strand, counting down.
ATAAGAAACTTATCAATACAAGTTTTACCTTCTACCTTGTATGTATTCTACCTTGTTCTTCCTACCCTCCAATCTCAACCAAGTAATCCTTTTTATTAGTTTCTTACGTATCTTCCCCTGGTTTAGGTGTAGTAGCAGCAATACAAATAGTATATGTATTTTTTTCTCTTCTCATTTATACAAAGTGTAGCATGGTGTTTACATTAAAGAACACATTGATTCCCTCAATTACTTTGAGTTATGAGACTCATACTGAGAATCTTAAAGGTTTCATTCCTTCTCAAACCACTTTTGATTGATAAAAGCATATTACTGGAATTGTGACTATATGTTTCAGTAGGAGGACTGTTTTTCTCATAACAGAATTTTTTATTACTAAGACACTTGCAAGTTTATTTTTTAGTTAGCTATATTTAAAACCTTTTTTTTCCCCTACCAGACACAAAGGCTTGCCATCTAAATTTATCTTTTACCATTTAACTGAGATTTTTTTCACATCAGATTTTTAGTTTTAAATCTTTATATTCTTTCTTTTGGATTTAGCTTGGACAAATTTAATATATAACACTGTTTGGGAAATATTTTGCACATCTGTGTTGATAAAATTACAACCATATTTTCATGCTTTCTACAAATGAAGAAGTGGGTTTAACGCAAGTACTTTGTTAAGAACCTCTGAATATAATAAAGTTTCTCTTTTTTTTTTGGTCTTTTGGTAAAATACAGTGCTTCCCAACCTCCAAGATAAGTCCCTAGTGATCCCTACCTCCTGGTGTTCATACTGTGTAGTACCTTCCCTTCATAACATTGGTCTTTGTGACCAAAAAAATACAGCAGAGGGGTTGGGATGTCATTTCTTAGATTATGTTGTAAACAGCTATCACTTCCATCTTTGGTGCATTTCTCCCCACGTTCTGTCTTTTGTCCCTTTCTTCCTATCCTTTCCTCTTCCCTCTGTCTCCCACTCCCTATTAGATTACTCACTCTTGGGGAAGCTAGCTGCCAGGCTGTTGGGGAGGCCCGCCGGCAAGGGACTGAAGCCAATGGAAATGGATCCTTCAACCCCAATAGTAGCTGCCTTCCAAAGTTTGCAACCTCATGAGAACCACCAAACTAAGCCATTTTCAGATTCTTGAATCTCAGAAACTGTGTGAGATAATAAATGTTGTATTAAGCTGCTAAGTTTTCTAGTCATTTATGTGCAGCAAGTAATATTAAATAATATAAGATACGTATATTTTTTAAGCAGCTATACATATAAATTGCTAAAAGTAATTACTTGCTGAAAAAATTAAGCATTTTTCCTATCAACACTTATGGATTATATGCCACAAGTAGCATGTGCAAAGTGCAGAGAATACCAATTAAAAGAGTAGGGTTTGCCCAAGTAGGAACAAGCATGCAATTGTGGGAAACTTCTTGTTTCTGGGAACTGTATGCTAGGATACTTAGATCTATACTCCTGCTAAAAATAACCCAAAGGTGATTAAAATACAAAAATCATCTGAAAGCATCAAGATATTAAGACAGTAAGGAATGTTCAGTCCAAAAGGAAAGAGAAAGAGAAGTGGGCATAAGGTCCTATTGAGAACAATCTTATGGGGTGAGGGAACAGACCAAAATATAAGGCCCACACAATGCTGCAAATCTAATCAGTATCATGAACCTAATCGCTACTTCTCCGTGGCCACCCCCAGCTCGCCAAAGTGTTTTTAGCCTTTAGATGAGGATGAACCAGAAGTATAAAGTATTATAAAACTAGTCAAATTTGGAATTGCCTACATCACCCAAAGAATCATAAGCATTTAAACTTGTTTTAGGGTGGTTCCGCACTGATGATTCCTCTAGGTGCCAGGAGGGGAAAAAAAAACATAGATCCTCCCTTAGAAAAGTAACTTCAATGCAGGCCACAGATTACTTTTCAAATATAAGATTTACCAACACAGTTAAAATAGAAACAGTCACATAAGGAAATTACTCCAGAGCCAAAAGTTAGTAGATTAGTAGAAATAATGAAAAACTCCTTTAGACAAGTATTAGATTTTCACTTTCTGTGTTTTAAGAAATAGTCAAGTATGAGGTACCTGTAGGGAATGGGAACCCATACAAAGTGATGGAGCTAATTGGGGAAAGATGTGAATATACATGGTGCTAGAATATGTAAAAACTGGACTGTTAATCTCTAATTAAATAGATTTAAATGGCAGAATATAATACAGCCAGTGGGTAGAATTTATAAACAGGGATACAAATCAGGAGAAATTATCCAGAGTACAGCCAGAAAGACAAAAAGATGGAAGGATGGAGAAAAACAGACATACAGAGCAGATAGTGAGAAGCCCTAACATATGCTTAATTAGCTGCAGGAGAGAGGAGAAAGGATACAACAAATACTTTTAAATACAAACTTTTCAAAGTCAATGAAAGACCTTACTCCACATGATCTCAGGGTCCTGGGATAGAGCCCTACATTGGGCTCTCTGCTCAGCAGGGAGCGGGCTCCCCCGCCCCCCGCCTGTTGCTCTGCCTACTTGTGATCTCTTTCTCTCTCTCTCTCTCTCTGTCAAATAAAAAATTTTTTAAAAATCCTAAAAAAAATTATAGATACCTAACAGGAAAATGAACTGCCAGCTAGCACAGAGCCCAAGGAACAGTTTGTTCTCTCTAGTCAAAGAAAAAGGAAGGGGGTTGAGGGCTGTGAGACAGACTCTGGAATTTATTTGACTTACTCCAGGGGAGCTGCAGAAAGGCAGCACCCCCCTCCCCCTCCTCACACACCCCCTGTGAAGAAGAACCTTGCTGTACACCAAGCTAAAGATAACAAAACGGCATCACTCCTCCCTACCTACAGATGCAGTGGGGGCACACAGTCAGACACTGCAGGGTGGAATACTGGGAATGGTGAAGGGAGGCTTAAAGCCCTGACTTTCTAACAGAAGACTTAGGAGGAAGATCTTGGACCAGAGTGTGTGGGGGAAGATCATAGGAAGGAACTAAAGAAAGTGAACCTCCAAATTTGTGTATAAAAATCCTGGAAGGGGTGCCTGGGTGGCTCAGTGGGTTGGAGCCTCTGCCTTCGGCTTGGGTCATTATCTCAGGGTCCTGGGATCGAGCCCCGCATCGGGCGCTCTGCTCGGCGGGGAGCCTGCTTCCTCCTCTCTCTCTCTCTGCCTGCCTCTCTGCCTACTTGTGATCTCTGCCTGTCAAATGAATAAATAAAATCTTAAAAAAAAAAAATCCTGGGACCACCCCCAACCTCTGCATGTATGAAACTGACAAGAAGCAGCTGAGCAAGTGTTTTAAACACCGAGCTACACCATAGGTCACTACAGGCATAACTCAGAGATTCTGTGTATTCTACTGTATAGAGTGAGTATTGCAATAAAGCAAGTCAACTTTGAATTTTTTGGCTTCCCGGTAGATATAAAAAAGTTACGTTTATGCTATATTATAGTTCACTAAGTGTATGGTTATGTCTAAAAAACAAAGTACATGCCTTAATTTTAAAATATTTTATTAGTGAAAAATGTTGTTAACCATCATCTGAGCTTTCAGTACATCATAATCTTTTTGCTGGTAAGAGGTCTTGCCTGAATGTTGATGGCGACTGACTGATTAGGACGGTGGTTACTAAAGGTTGAGGTGGCTGTGGCAATTTCTTAAAATAAGACAATGAAGAAGTCTGCTGCATTGATTGACTCTTCCTTTCACAATCAATTTCCCTGTAGTGTGTGATGCTGTTTGATAGCATTTTACCCACAACTTTCAAAATGGGAGTCAACACTCCCAAATCACACCTAACCTAAATCTTTAGTGTCACTTCAGTGATGTTTGCAGCATCCCCACCAGGAGTAGATGCCATTTCAAGAAACCACTTTCTTTGCTCATCCTTAAGAAACAACTCCTCATCCATTCAAGTTTTATCATGAGATGGTAGCAATTCAGACATATCTTCAGGCTCCACTACTAATTCTAGTTCTCTTGCTACTTCCACCACAAGATGTTACTTCACTGAAGTCTTGAACCCCTCCAAGTCATCCAAAATGGCTGGAATTAACTTCTTCCAAACTTGTTAATGTTGATACTGTGAACTCTTTCCATGAGTCACAAATGTTCATAATGGCATCTACACCAGAGAATCCTTTCCAGAAGCTTTTCAGTTGACTTGCCCAGATCCATCCAAGGAATCACTATCTAGGCAGCTATAGATAGCCTTACAAAATGTATTTATTAAATAAAACTTGAAAATTGAAATGAATCCTTGATCTATGGGCTGCTGAATGGATACAGTGTTAGCAGGGATGAAAACATTAGTATCATTGTACATGTCCATCAGAGCTCTTGGGTGACCAGATGCATTGTCAGTGAGTAGTCATTTTGAAAGGAATCTTTTTTTCTAAGAAGTAGTTCTCAACAGTGAGCTTAAGATACTCAGTAAACCATAGTGAGCAAACCAAGTGAACAAATGCTATTAGAAAAGTGGCACTGATAGACTTGCTTGACCCAGGGCTGCCACAAACCTTCAGTTAGTAAAAAACAGTATCTGTGAAGTGCAATAATGAGGTATGCTTGTATGCAGGTTTCAGAGTGGCCACTGGGTGGTGCACAATCAGGGCAGATTGGAACTGCACTGCAACGGTGTTGAAAATTAAATTATCATTGAAACCTCAACCCAGATAAAGCTGCCCAGGATATGTGTTCTGAACTAATTGGACCACTGCAAGCTAAAACCAAAACAACAAAAAAAAAGCATTCTTTTAAAGACTTAAACAGGACTGACAGTTTCATTATATTCAAAATATCTAGGAAATATGGGCGCCTGGGTGGCTCAGTGGGTTAAAGCCTCTGCCTTCAGCTCGGGTCATGATCCCGGGGTCCTGGCATCGAGCCCCACATCGGGCTCTCTGCTCAGCAGGGAGCCTGCTTTCTCCTCTCTCTCTCTCTGCCTGCCTCTCAGCCTACTTGTGGTCTCTGTCTGTCAGATAAATAAATAAAATCTTTAAATATATATATATATATATATATATATATATATGAAATAATTCAAAAGTACTCAACATGTAAAACAAAAGGAAATCTAAACAACTCTCAAGGGAAAATATAAGGAACAAAAGCTAATTCTCAAATTTAAGAATCATCAGAAAAAGACTTAACATATTATTTTAATTATGTCCCATAAAGCAAGGGTAAACACTATTTAAATGAATGGAAGGGAAGAAGGCTCACCAAAAAAATGGAAGCTATAAAAAGAACCAAATTGAGGAGTACCTGGTGGCTCAGTAGGTTAAGTGTCTGCCTTTAGCCTAGGTCATGCTCCTGGGGTCCCAGGATCAAGCCCCTCATCGGGCTCCCTGCTCCTTGAGGAAGAAGCAGTTTTTTCCTCTCTCACCATCTTCCCCACTAGTGCTCTCTCTCTAGCTTGCTCTCTCTCAGGTAAATAAATAAGTCTTAAAGAAGAACCAAACTGAAATTTTATAAGTGAAAAACACAAATAAAAAAATTTCCTAGAGGGTCTTAATAGGATGGAGACAACCAAGGGAAGAGTCAGCAAATTTAAAGGTATTTCAGTAGAAATTATCCTGTCTGAATAACAGAGAAAAAAGTAGAAGAAAAAGAAAAGCTTTGGGGACTTATGGGAAAATATAAAAATATCTAATACTCATGTTAGAGGAGATGCAAAAGAAGAGGAGAAAGATTGGAAGAAAAAACATTTTAAGAAATAAATGGTAGCTAAAAACTTCCAAAATTTGGTGAAAGAAATAAATTTATATATGTTTACATGAAATTATATTTACAGCATTTATACTGGCACAGCAAATTGCTAAAAAGTTAAAAACCATACCCAGGCATATCATAACCACACAGATTAAATTAAACATAAAGAAAAGATCTGAAAACAGCCAGAGAAAAATGACACTGTTTACTTTTTGGAGAACAAAGATTTGAATTATGTTGTACTTCTCACCAGAAACCAGAGACAGTGGAACATTACTTCTAAAGTGCTTAAAAAAAATACTAATAATTATCAACCCAGAATCCTTAACCAGCAAATACATCCTTTAGGAATCAGAGTGAAATAAAGACATTTTCAGAAAAAGGAAGACTAAGATAATTCACTGCCAGTAGAACTGCTATAAAAGAAATGCTAAAGAAAGTTCATAGAGAAGTAAAATGGTATCAAAGGGAACACCAAAATGCCAAGAAAGAACACAGAAATGGTAATATCTGAATAAATAGAATAGAGTATTTTTTCACCTTTTAAGTTTGTTAAAATATTTATAACTAACTGAAATAAAAAATTTGTAACAGTCTGGTGGGATGTTTAACAGAACTAGATCTAATACATATGAGAACAACATCTTAATGGGAGGTGAGTAACAGGACATATATGGTAGTAAGGTTTCTATATTTTACTTGGAGTGGTAAAAAATTCTAAGCAGATTATAAAAAGTTTGGTATAATAACGTTTAGAGGGACACCTGGATGCCTTAATCCAGTAAGCGTCTACCTTTTGCTTGGGTAGTGATCCTGGGGTCTGGGATCAAGCCCTACATCAGGCTCCCTGCTCAGCAGGGAAACTGCTCCTTCTCCCTGCCTGCCCCCCACTGGTACTCTCTCTCACTCAAATAAATAAAATCTTAAAAAAAAAAAAAAAACTCTGCAGTAATCACTAAAAAATATAGCATGGAGAGATATTTTTAAAAAGCCAATATATAGGGGCGCCTGGGTGGCTCAGTGGATTAAGCCACTGCCTTCGGCTCAGGTCATGATCTCAGGGTCCTGGGATCGAGTCCCGCATCGGGCTCTCTGCTTGGCAGGGAGCCTGCTTCCCTCTCTCTCTCTCTCTGCCTGCCTCTCCGTCTACTTGTGCTCTCTCTCTATCAAATAAATAAATAATATCTTAAAAAAAAAGCCAATATATAACTTAAAATGAAATTCTATAAAATAATTTTAAAAAATTCAAAAGGAGGCCAGAAAGGAAAACAGAACTGTAAAGCAGAGAGAAAGACAATTAATGGTAAGTGGTAGACCTAAATCCAACAAAATAAAAAATTAAACTGAAATGGTGTAGTATAGTAATTAAAACACACAGACTAGCTAAAAAAACAAGACTTGATTATACACTATCTACAAGAAACTTTCTGAAATATAGAATATATAGGCAAAAAGTAAAAAGTAACTAAACTAAACTAAAACTAAAAAGTAAAAAGAAGAGTAAAAAATACACCTTGCAGGCACTTAAATTAAAAAAACAAAACAAAAACAAAAACCTGGAGTGGCTTTGGTGATTACCAGAGAGAACAGACTTCAGTAAAAGGAAATTTACCTGTGGCTTCTTTATTGCATTTCACAGACAAGATAATAAAAGAATAACTTGCTTAAAGTCACACATCTAGGAACTAACTATTGGAATTATAGGAGAAACTTTTTAGCAATTAGGACTCTCCAAACTAATCTCTATTAAATTTATGCAGAGTTTTGATGGCTCTGCTTATAATTTCAGAAGCAGAAAAAAAGCATTAAGGTCATCTAATGAAATGTCCCTACTTTCACTAACAAAATGAAATCCTAGTTCAAGGGCACAAAGACTACTTATATAGCTAGAGGTCACATAGCTGAAACTAGGACCCAATGGTCTCCTTCTGACCATTGCTCTTCTCAGTATAACCAGTGCTCATATTCTACATGATGTGTAAGGTTTATTTTTAATTCCATAAATATATGTGTTTTCATGAATTGTTTAACACTGTAAGTAAACACAGCTAATTGGGTGAAGTAGCAAAAATGTGTGACAAATCCATTAAATTTTTAAAAAATTTTAAGCAGCTAAAAGGAACGAAGTTTTATATATATTTAATTTCTCAATTCTCAAAACCCTGAATTACACTGAATTACATTAGTTTTTTGTTTTCAATCAAAATTTAGAGAATTTATAATTAGTGGGATCCTCGGATTTTAGCATTATTAAATTATGTAGAAGAGAGAATACATTGCAGACTCCAAATTTGGCAGATGACATTAAGCATCATTTGCTTTAAAAAAAAAAAAAAAGTCTTCTGAACTGCAGAGGAAGCCTGAGAAAAGGATATCAAAGTAAGTGGAAGCTATCAATGTAGGCATATCTAAAAAGTAATTACAAGCAACCAGAGAGTGAAAATAGACTGCTTTATATTTAAAAAAATAAGCAGTTGGGCAGGCAGAAAACTTGTAAAGAACAAGATACAGACCAGAAAACTATAAAAAATATATTTAAAATAGTAAACATAAATGAATACTAATATTTACAAATATTTTATGTATACATATATATACACACACACATACGGTTGACCCTTGAAGAACATAGTTTTGAACTATGCAGGTCTCTTATACACAGATTTTTTTATTAAATACAGTACTATAAATGTTACTTTCTCTTGTGATTTTTTTAATGATTTTCTTAATTTTCTTTTCTCTAGCTTACTTTCTTGTAAGAGTATAATATACAATACATACAACAAACAAAATGTCTGTTAATCAACTGTTTATATTATTGGTAAGGCTTTGGGTCAACAGTCAGCTATCAGTAGCTAAGGTTTGGGGGAGTCAAAAGTTATACACAGATTTTCAACTGTGCAGGGGGTCAGTGTTCCTAACCCTCCATGTCTCCACATTGTTCAGGGTCAACCATACATGTAAAAAAAAATTTTACATATATATATATATATATATATATATATGTATATATACATACACACACAAACACACATAAGTGCTGACAGGAAAATAAATTCTAAGGCCAGCTATACTTACTCAGGAGTGAGTTATGTATACTAAATCAAAGGTCATACTTCCACAAATGGCTTCACCTTGTATAAAGTTACCACTCCCACCCAGATTAGGTTACTCAGTACTAACAGTACACACTTCATTCCTATTTATACATATGTATCATCAAAAGTATCTTGAAATTCTCAGGTCAATGCTTAATTTTCACACTCTAACCTTGTAAGGCTCTGTTTATCTATTCTTCCTTCAATGCACCATATACTCTTAACATATGAAACCTTTCCTTTGTGCCAAAAAAAAGTAATCAGATATGTATTTGGTATAAAAATATATTTTCCCCTATACAAAAGTAGAGAAAATAGGATGAGATAACTCCACGTGCCCATTCTATGACAAACCTCAGATTCAACAATTTTCAAGATTTTCTACTTTTGCTTCATCTATCCCTTTATTTCTTTGTTGGAGTACCTTTAACCAAATCTCAGACATCATCATTTCATGCCACACATACTTCAGTGTACAGCTCTCACAAATGAACAGTAAAGAGTAATTTTAATTGAATCAATTCATAACTGTAAAGTCTACGAAAACTGACCTATACCATAACCAATAGGCCATAAAAACTTCTGAAGTGCAGCTGATAGCATCAAGAAACTGAAACGACAACCTACAAAATGGGAGAAAATATTTGCAAATCATGTATGTTAAGGGACTAGGAGTCAGACCTAATAAAGAATTTTTATAATTCAACAAAGAAAGCCCACAAATGACCCAACTAAAAATGAGAAAAAAGGGGCACATGGGTGGCTCAGTCGGTTAAGTGTCCGACTCTTGGGGTTTCAGCTCAGGTCATGATCTCAGGTCATGAGACTGAGCCCTGCATCGGGCTCTGCACTCAGCATTGAATATGCTTAGGATTCTCTCTCTCTCCTTCCCTCTGCTCCCCCAGCTTACATGCTGTCTCTCTCTCTGTCTCTTTCTCAAATAAATAAATAAAATCTCTTTTAAAAATGGGCAAATGATTTGAATAAATATTTATCCAAAGAAAATAGTCAATAAGCACTTGAAAATATGCTCAACATTATTAATCACTAGGGAAATGCAAATCAAGACCAGAATGAGATACTACTTCATTATTCACTTAGATAGCTACAACTTTTTAAAAAAATCAACAGATAATAACAATTATTCTTGAGGATATAGAGAAATTGGAACTTTTTAAAAAGATTTTATTTATTCATTTGACAGATCACAAGCAGGCAGAGAGGCAGGCAGAGAGAGAGGGGGAAGCAGGCTCCCTGCTGAGCAGAGAGCCCGATGCGGGACTCAATCCCAGAACCCTGAGATCATGACCTGAGCCGAAGGCAGAGGCTTAACCCACTGAGCCACCCAGGTGCCCCCAGAAATTGGAACTCTTAATCCTTGCTGGAGATAATGCAAAAACGGGAGATCTGCCTTTAAAAACTGTTCAGCGGGGTGATGCAGTCAGTTAAGCATCCGATTCTTGATTTCAGCTGAGGTCATGATCTCAGGGTCTTCAGATCAAGCCTTGTGTCAGTCCCCAAACTCAGCATGGAGTCAGCTTGAGATTCTCTCTCTCTCTCTCTGCCCCTCCCGCTCGTACTCTCTCTCAAATAAATAAATAAAATAAAGTAAAATAAAATAAATAAAAACTGTTTGGCAATTCCTCAAAAAGTTAAACATAAGGTTACCATATTAACCAGCAACTCTACTTCAAGAGAAATTCCTTCCACATACTTCCATATAGAATCTATGCAAGAATGCTTATAAGCAGTATTAGTTATTAGCAGTCAGAAAGCAGAAACAATGCAAATGTCCATTAATTGATGAATGGACAAATAAAGTGTGGTATATACAAAAATGGAATTTTACTTGGCTACAAAGAATAAAGTACTGATGCATGCTACAGTACTGAGGGACCTTGCCAAGACATGCCAAGTGAAAGAAGCCAGTCACAAAAGACTAACACTGTATGATTCCACTTAAATGAAGTGTCCAGCATAGGCAAATCTACAGAGACAAAGAGTAGATTTGTGGTTGCACAGCGTTGGGGAAGAAATGGAAAGTCACTGCCCTGGGGTGACGAAAATGTTAAGTTGATTGTCGTGTGGTTACAAAAATTCTATGAATACACTGTCTTGGACACTTTAAATGGATAACATTTTTATCATCAGGGAACTGCAAATCAAATAGAGGAGTCAACCAACTGTATATCTCAACGATTTAAACACACACACACACACACACACACACACTGAAATCATTAGAATTTGGCGTTTTCTGAAACTCTAGAAATCTTTTTGACTCGGCTGGAGAACCTCCAGAGAACACTGGAAGCCTGACTGGAGACAAACTGAAATAATTACAACCCAAGTGGGGAAAGACTCCAATATATTAAAATCTGAAGGGCTGCCATTTGCGTTATGTGTCGGGTGATGTGTCATCCTAATTTTACGACTGACTGAAATGTATTAGAGTCACAGGGCGAGAAAATGTCAGTGCTCTGACTGAGACCTCCACTGAGGTCTTTTTCTAGTTTCAGCTTGGCTGCGGAAAGTAAAGAGTTGTGGGCAAAAAAAAGGCAACGCGTGAGAGAATCCAGTTGCTACAAGTGTTTCGTGAGGGAGGAAGTGTTTCGTGAGGGAGGAAGAGGGAGACAAAACTTGCACGTTATCACTTTGGTACCCTTGTGAAGAAACACTCGTTTTTAGAGGAAATGATTCCATGTCATTTTAGGATGTTACTAAAATAAAAAAGAGAAAATATATTCAACTTTGGAAAATCGTACCCCACACCAGTGACTTCTTCCAACCTCCGAGCTTCATCCTCCGCCTTCCCTGACGTAGAGCTCTTCAGAACTACCCGCTTTCTGACTCTCTGTCAGAGGAGCAACTCGCGCGACACTTGCACGGCGCACGCCAACCTCGAGACAGCGCGCTGGAGAAACTCGAGCCTCAGCCTCTGCGCGTGCGCACCGCTTCTCTTTCCGCCTCCGCTTGGAAACCTCACCTAGGAGGTCCGTGGCCCGAGGGAGGCGGCTCCTTTGTGTGTCGTTTGTTGAGTCGGGTTTCCAGGGTTTCCACGCCACCTGTGAAGGTCAACCGCGGTGGCCCACAGCTCCGCGCCTCTGCGGACTGCGGTTGGCCGTCGCCATGACAGCGACCGCTGGGGGCCCCGGTAAGCGCGGTTCCCGCCTTTGTGGGTCCCGGAAGGGCTGCCCACGATTGGCTCGCAGTCCGGCACTCTCTCTGGCCTCCGACCTATAGTTGGAGCGCTTTGCGAGACTCCTGCGGCAGCACCACGCCCTGTTGCTCTTGGGGGTCCGAGTCCTCACTGCGCGCTCTGTGGTCTGGCTTAGAATCTTGGTTCCTCGCGTGGGTGTTAAAGCCTATGATGCGGCCAAGAATAGCAAGACTATTGGGCCCTTTTAAAAAAAGGAATTCTTTTTTAGGGTGGTTTTGGATTCATCGGATAATTGAGCTGGAAGTCACCGAGATTCTCCATATACCCCTTACCTGAATACGTGCAGAGCCTCCGCTTAATACCACCAGCATTTCCGATTCTTGTGACTCTACATGGACACATCATAATCGAAGTCCGTAGTTCACCTTTGAGTTCACTGTTGGTGGTGTCTGTTCTTTCGGTTTAGACAGGTGTTTAATGCTTTGTATCCCTCATTATGGTATCATACAAAATAATTCTACTGATCCCCAAATCCTCTGTGCTCCACTTATTCGCACCCACCTCCTATAACCACTAGTCGTTGTTTTGTCTTTTCTAGAATGTCATATAGTTGGAATCATACAGTATGTAGCCTTTTCAGATTGACCTCTTTCACTTACTAGTGTGCATTTAAGGTTCTTTTCACGACTTGAGAGCTCATTTCTTTTCAGCACTGGAGTAATATTCCTGGTGGTTGTCTGGATATACCAACGTTTATTGATCTATTCATCCACTGAAAGACATGTTGGTTGCTTCTAATTTTTGGCTGTTATGAATAAAGCCAATGTAAACATCCTCGTGCAAGTTTTTGTAACTTGAAAACTTAAGTTTTCAACTTCTCTGGGTAAATATCAAGGTGCACAACCGCTGGATTGTATGATAAGAATATGTTTAGTTTTGTAAGAAACTGCCTAACTTTTAAAGTAGCTGTACCATTTTGCATTCCCACCAACAGTGAATGAAAGTTCCTTTTGCTCCACTCTCACCAGCATTTGGTGTTGTCAGGGTTCCAGCTTTTGGATATTGTAGTAGGTGTGTTGTTGTACCTCATTGTTTTCTGTTTCTCTGAAGACATATTATGACATATGACTTTTTCAAATGCTTGGCGTTTCTTTATATATGATGATAGTGACCTTTTTTCTAATTTATTTTATTTTTTATAAACATATAATGTATTTTTATCCCCAGGGGTACAGGTCTGTGAATCGCCAGGTTTACATGCTTCACAGTACTCACCATAGCACATACCCTCCCCAGTGTCCATAACCCCACCACCCTCTCCCTACCCCCTCCCCCTGCATCCCTCAGTTTGTTTTGTGAGATTAAGAGTCTCTTACGATTTGTAAAGTGACCTACTTTTAAAACCACATTGTTTCTTTTCTTACTGTTGAGATTTAAGTGTTCTTTGTCTATTTTGGATAACAGTCCAATATCAGATATGTTCTTTTGCAAGTATTTTCTGCCAGTCTGTGGCTTGTTTTCTCATTTCTTGATACTATCTTTTGTAGAGCAAAAAGTTTTTTTCATTTTAGTGAAATCCAGCTTACCTATTCTTTCTTTCATGGGTGATGCCTTTGGTGTTATATCTAAAGAGTCTTCACCATACCCAAGGTCATCTAGGTTTTCTCCTATATTATCTTAAAGGAGTTCTACAGTTTTGCATTTAATTTTTGTGAAGGATGTAAGGTCTGTTTCTAGATTCATTGTTTTCCAGGTGGATGTCCAGTTGTTCCCACATCATTGTTAGAAAGATTTTCTTTACTCCATTGTATTTCCTTTGTTCCTTTGCCAAAGATCAGGACTTTATATTTACAGGGCATTTACTTCAGGGCTCTCTGTTCTATTCCATTGATCTTTCTGGGGTTGTTGTTGTTGTTGTTGTTGTTGTTGTTTTTCACCAGTATTGCCTGGCCTTGATTACTGTAGCTTTATAGTAAGTCTTGATGTTGGGTAGTGTCACCTCTTTGTTATTCTCCCTCAGGATTGTGTTGGCTACTTTGGTTTTTATGCCCTCCATATAAACTTTAGAGTCAGTTTGTCAATATCCATAAAATAACTTAGTGGGTTTTTATTGTGATTGCTCAATCTGTAGATCAAGTTGGAAGAACTGATGTCATGACAGTATTGAGTCTTTCTGTCCATGAACATGGAATATCTCCATTTAGTTCTTTTATTTCGTTATTAGAGTTTTGTGGTTTTCCTTTTATAGATCTTGTACATATTTTGTTAGAGTTATACCTAAGTATTTTTGGGTTTTGGGTGCTAATATAAATGGTATTGCATTTTTCATTTCAAATTCCACTTGTTTTTTGCTGGTAAGCAGAAAAACAGTTGACTTAAAAAAAAAAAATACCAACCCTGTATCCTTCAAGCTTGCAAAAATCACTTACTAATTCTGGGAGTTTTTGTGTTGATTCCATCAGATTCTTTGCATATAAAATCATGTTGTCTGTGAACAAAGACTGTTTTATATTTTCTTCCCCAATTTATATACTTTTTATTTACTTTTATTGTCTTAGTGCATAGCTAATATTTCTAGTATGATGTTGCAAAGGAGTGGTGGGGGATAGAAATGTTGCATGGTCCTGGTTGAAAGTGACATTTACCTGATCTATAATTTCAGTAGATCGAATTGGAGAGTAGTTTTGGTTAGTCTGATTTCTCCTGGAATTGGGCAAGAGTGAGAAATGAAGACGAAGAGATGTGGCCAAGCATTATTCCAGCTTTTTGTTATACAACTTCCAGAAGCTGGTAACTAGTGTGTCCCTGTCACTTGACCCCAAAGTGGGGAGTCTGCTTCTCCCTCTCCTACTCCCCCTGCTGTATTCTCTCTCTCTCTGTGTCAAATAAATAAATAAAATATTTTTTTAAAGGAATGTATAGAAAAAGAGAAATTTAAACCAGGCAGCTCTACTCCAGAAGGTTACAGTATCTTTGTTATTTTTTTAAGATTTATTTATTTATTTGAGAGAGATTGAGGGGTGGGAGGGAGAGGGAGAGAATCTTAAGCAGACTCCCTGCTGAGCAACACTAGATTCCCAGGCCCCTGAGAGCATGACCTGAGCTGAAATTGAGAGTGAGATGTTTAACTGACTGAGCCACTCAGAGGCCCTAACCGATCAAGCCCCACAGGGGCGCCCAGAAGCTTACAGTATTTTTTACATAATCCTAAGTAGTCACATTAGGCAGCTTTGGTGACATATTCTTTTTTCAGCTTAAATTTTTTCCTGATTGTAAATATAATACATGCTCATTATAGAAAATCTGTAGAATATGTTGAAGTAGGAAAAAATGTCCACACAATGCCAATAGTAACTTTTTGATATATTTTCTAATGTGACTGGTAAAATAAAATGGAATAACTTATGTCAAGGGCTTATAAAATGGGGCCATAAGGCAAGGAGGTGCTTATGCACCTTCTCATCAGGTAGAACCTTGAACTTTTAGAACGGGGCTAAACTGCAAATATTCCAAGGACTCTGCAGGAGTACCTGCAACTTACTACAGTAACAGACTTTTTCTTATTGATAGACTTAGCAACTAACTCTGTTTAGCTAAGATTAATTTTCTTCCCTCAACACCAGTTAAAATTTTTTGTAAAACAACATATAGAAGCATTCTTTGTCTTAAAAAATCCTTGACTTTGAATTTTTAAAAAACTCCCTAAATTGCAATTCTCAGACCTCAGCTAAATGCTTTTATTTCAGTTCTGCCTTCTCTTTTTGTTGACACTAACAATCCTGAATTTTTTTTTAAGATTTTATTTATTTATCAGAGAGAGAGAGGGAGCGAGCACAGGCAGACAAAATGGCAGGCAGAGGCAGAGGGAGAAGCAGGCTCCCTGCTGAGCAAGGAGCCCAATGTGGGACTTGATCCCAGGACGCTGGGATCATGACCTGAGCTGAAGGCAGCTGTTTAACCAACTGAGCCACCCAGGCGTCCCAACAATCCTGAATTTTAAGAACATAGTCTACATGCATGCCACCGTATACTATGTATCTCTTTTTTTGTTTTCTCCTACTTTTTAAAAAATATACAGACTACATTTTTTTAGAGCATTAGTTTTTGTTACTGAAACAACACACATTTATTATCTTATAGTTCTGTAGGTCAGAAGCCTAAAATGGTCTCACTGACCTAAAATCAAAGTGGCAGCATGACTGCATTCCTTCTGGAGGCTCTAGGAGAATCTGTGTTTTAGCCTTCACCCTCCTCTAGAGACTGCTTGAGTTCCTTGGCTTTTGGTCTCTTCCCCCATTTCAGAGCCAACAATGGCTAGTGAATTTTTTTGGTTTTTTTGTTTTTTGTTCTTTTTTCATTGTATCACTCTGACACCACTCTCCCGCCTCTCTCTTTCACTTGGGAGAGGGAGAAGCAGGCTTCCTGCCAAGCGGGGATGCAGGGCTTGATCCCAAGACCCTGAGATCATGACCTGAGCCAAAAGAAGATTCTTAACCAGCTGCATCACCCAGGCATCCCATCTCAAAAACTTTTAAAACAACTATATCAGTCACATATTTTATCATGAAGATATACTATGTTTTAATTGTTTTTCCATTGTAGGACATTTCTGTTTTAGCCTATAATTAATGTGCCTTCTAAAAATGCCTAACTCAAGTATTAAAAAAATTGCTATGTATTTTCATCTGAGTCTGAATAGTCTGTGACTGTTGCATATGCTAAATAGAACCATGTAATTTTGGATTATAGTGGATGCTATAGCTAACTCTCACCTTTATTCTGTAGCTCAGTATACAGAGTGGTTGCTATATTCCATGCATATTAAGAAGTTCTCTTATGTCCCTCCATTCTGTAATCAAAATTTGCCTTTTCCTTGATGTCTTAACTGGCAGTTTCTGCTGGCCATTTGTAGGTTTTTAACTTTATTAGGCAGAGTTAATAAAAAATTAGCAGAAGACATAATCTCATGCATAAGGAATTTGCAGCCAATTGGTAGGCACTAAAATGTTTAAGTGAATAAACAAGAATTGGGTACATAACTATTTTTCTCATTGTTATATTGGGATATGACATAGAATGGAGTAGACTTGGATTCAAGTATTTTAGTCTTAACTCACATATTTTAAGGCTTAATTAAGAGAAAATATGGGGAGCCAAAAAGTAGTTGATAGGGAGTTATGTGTATTTTTACATGCTAGATAAATCTATAATTACTAATTCAGAAGCTTAGTCACTCATATAAATATTATTGAGATTCATAATCTGAAGGTGAATATACTTAACATGTGTTGTTTAAGATTCTAAATTGTTATATGAATATAGAATGGGGCCTCAGGTGATGAAAACAATTAAGTTGCACAAAATTTAAGAAGTTTTAATATAGCTTTTAATATGACTTCACATTCATTTTACTTATTTATAGTCCAAGGTTGGAAACAATATCAATGTGAAAATTCTTGCTTTAGAATAACTGCTTCTTGGGGCGCCTGGGTGGCTCAGTGGGTTAAAGCCTCTGCCTTCGGCTCAGGTCATGATCTCAGGGTCCTGGGATGGAGCCCTGCATCAGACTCTCTGCTCAGCGGGGAGCCTACTTCCCCCTCTCACTCCCTGCCTGCCTCTCTGACTACTTGTAATCTCTGTCAAATAAATGAAAAAAAAAATCTTTAAAAATAACTGCTTCTTACCATTTGTTTTTCTTCCTCCCTACTTCCTCATGCTTCTGAGTTTCAAATAGACTATCCTGTATGCTTACTAATTATTACTTATATATAGCTAGTTTATATATATAATATACACCTGCCACATCCTGTTTGTTCTCAATTTTTGAAATCTTGTATAATTTCCAATTTAATTACTTTTTATTCTCCCCAAAAATATACTCTGCCCAATATTATTAAAAAATGTTTGCCCCATGAAAAACAATCCATTCATTTTGATTTAAATGTTGTTTTAGGATCTTGGAGTGAAAATGTACTAGAATATTTTCTGAGAAATAACCTGATCACAACAGAAGATGGCGCTGAGATCGTCTGGTATCATGCAGCTAACCATAAGGCACAACTGAATGAGGCACTGAAAAGTAAGTCAATACAGTTTCTTGTATTTATACTGGATAATAGATTGATTCAGGTCTTTTTGTGATATGTAGGCATATTTTGGGGTATCAAAGACTTAGATGATCAAAGTGAAAATTGTAGGCTGACATAAGTACTTTTATAAAAGATCTCATTTTGCTTACAAAATGAACAAATTTGCATAATGGAAGAATTTTCATATTTTCCAGAAGTGATTTACATTTTCTGTGTCTACTTGAAACTCTCAATATATTATTACACTTGCTTATACATTGTAGTTATTTGAGCAAATTTTATCAGTGTTGTATATCTTACATATTTTTGTGTCCTTCATAGTGTACTAAGGAGAAAGTTCAACAAGTATGTTAATGGATGGATGAAGCCATTATGTACTAATTTATAATTAATTGCCTTGGACTAGAAACCAGGACTTTGGTTTACTAACTTAATCTATTTAAGAAAAAAAAAATATATATATATATATATCTCACATGTATGTATTTATCTGTCTATATCTATATCTATCTTTTATCTATTTCTCTATATATCTATATAGGATATATAGTTATATATATGCCTTCATTATAGATGAACACTATAGCAGTTTTTTTAGCTACTTCCTATGAACTACCATGTTGGCTGCAGCAGCACAGGAGACTGAAAGCATATCACCCAAGAGGTCTAGGGCATAGCTCAAAGTGACCTGGTACAACAAGGAAAATGCCACAGTCCCAAGTTTTATTATAAAAATTAATGTATCTTTTGCATCCTACTCAATTATGTATCTGGATAATGTATCTGAATATATATTTCTTTTACTGTAAAGATATTTTTTAAATGTTATTCTTTCTCCTCAAAAGGAGGAACTTTGGTTTAATATGGAATCCCTGATACCTAAAACAGGGCCTAGCACATAATAACTACACAGTGATTGTGTAATAAATGAATTTTAGCAAAAGCAACACTGAAGAAAAAGTTGTTTAGTGGATGCCAGGAGCTGGTGGGAGTAGAGAATAGGGAGTGAATGCTAATGGATACAGAGTTTCTTTTTGGGATAATGAAATTTTTCTGGCATTAGGTACTGGTGGTGGTTGCACAGCCTTTTGAATATCCTAGAAAACCACTGAATTGGGGCACCTGGGAGGCTCAGTTGGTTAAGTGTCTACCTTTGGCTCAGGTCATGATCCCAAGGTCCTAGATGGAGCCAACATCAGGCTCCCTGCTCAGCGGGGATCCTGCTTCTCCCTCTTCCTCTGCCTGCTGCTTCTCCTGCTTATGCTCTGTGTGTGTGTGTGTGTGTGTGTGTGTGTGTCAAATAAATAGATTTTTTAAAATCTAAAAAATAAAAAATTATTGAATATATACTTTAAAAGTGGAATTTTATGGTCTGTGAATTATATGTCAATTTTTAAAAGATTTTATTCATTCATTTGAAAGAAAGAGAGGGAGAAAGAGAGCATGAGCAATGGAAAGGGTCAGAGGGAGAAGCAGACTCTCTGCTAAGTAGGGAGCCCTCGGGATTGGATCCCAGTACCCCAGGATCATGATCCCAGCCA
The DNA here is from genome assembly GCF_009829155.1 of Mustela erminea. NCBI lineage: Eukaryota > Metazoa > Chordata > Mammalia > Carnivora > Mustelidae > Mustela > Mustela erminea. Next base: position 59,256,201 of record NC_045616.1, on the reverse strand, counting down.
AAAGCAGATGCCTAACCAACTAAGCCACCCAGGCACCCCTATGTTAATTTTTAAAAATGGAAAAAAAGGAAGAAATAAAGTACTACTTACAGACATAATGGTTGTATATATAGAAAATCAAAAAATCTCACAGATAAATGATTGAAATTCATGGGTAAATTTAGAAAAATCTCAGGATACAAAGTCAAAACAAAATAAATTTTATTTCTATGTAATAGCAGCTAAAAATTTGGAAAAAATTGTTAAAAATTTATAATTCATAATAGTATATGCTGAAATCTTATACTAAAAATATTGTATTTTTTATTATACTTTACTAAAAATAGTATAGAGATCAATAGATCAATATATTGATCCAGGAAGTTTTCATAGGTTACTTAGTCTTCAGATAATGTCCTTTTTACATTCTGTTAGGCAAAACCAGAGCCCCATATTTTATAGTTTGGAAATGCTCTTCACAAATCCCTTTTCTCAGCCGTGGTTAGTTTTGTGACTTCTTTTTAGGCTAAAGGAAAAGAGAGAGGATACTAGAGATATGAAGGCTATATTTCAGTGGTTCATCTCATTTCTCCCAGAATATGTAAACATAGTATAACTATTATTAATACATCTGTTTCAGTTTGGTTAACATGGGAAACTGGATTTTCAACAATGTCTATGATTTTAAAAAGAGTACAGGAGAAACAATGTAAAAATACCACTTGGTATTTATTGCACTGTCAACACATGTAGAGCTCAGAATAGTCAAAGTTGTTACAGAAGTTATTACATATAATGTAATTTTATTTTATGGTTTTAGCATTTAAATTTATTTATTTATTAACATTTAGATTTTAAATACATTCATATTTAAAAATGTCCTGATAAGAAACAGAAAACATTGAGTCTTTTTGAGAATAAAATATGTATTTAAAAAAACGTTTGTAATATCTTCAGGGAAAGTGTTACTATAAGCAATAAATATCTATAATTTCTAATGTGAGGAGTGAGAAGATAAAAGTACTATTTTATTCTCAGAAACTTCAATGAACACATATTAATCCTTTCTTTTGTATACTCACTTTGCTATGTACTGGAAAGAAATTAATATTTTAACATCAGCTTGAGAGCTGTAGATCTACAGAAAGGCATTTAACTCCTCGTCTGTTTGCTCATCTTTGAAACAAACAAACTTGTGAAGGCCTAGTACAGTACCTGGTACTTAGTAGTTATTCAGTAAATGTTAGTTTTTATCTTCCTCAAAAGACTACTGGACCTGACATCTTCTTCAGTCCCTGTTTTATTAGCATTAACTTAAGTTCTTTTATTTGGACAGGTACTGCTCACATGATAGAGGCTGATGTCCTCCTTCCGAGTGATGGGTCAGAATATAGCCAACCAATCATGGCCCATCCTCCTGAAACAAATAGTGATAATACTTTACAGGAATGGCTGACTGCAGTTATAAAAAGCAATAAAGGCATCAAGCTGGATTTCAAGAGGTATTTGAATAAACATTTTCAGTCTTTTAGTTGCTGTAGAGTAACAATGCAAATAAAAGATTAATAGCTTCATATATCTGTAGTTGACTAAGTTTATACTTCAAACTGAAAATGGAATTACAAACTAGTATGTTTCAAGAAGGGACCTAAGACCTATTGAGTTGTTCACTTAAATTGTTTCTTAGGAACCCTTTGAAGCTAAAATTAAGTTCATTTTTATAAAGGAATTTATCACAAATGACCATTGTGATAATAGAATGGTAAAATTTAAAATGCTACTTTCACTAAAAGCAGTCCGAAGGGAACCTGGGTGGCTCAGTCAGTTAAGCATCACACTCTTGATTTTAGCTCAGATCATGATCTCAGGGTTGTGAGATCACGTCCCGCATTGCACTAAGTGCTGAGCATGGAGCCTGCAGAGGGATTCTCTCTCCCTACCTCCCAACCCTGCCCCCACAACTTACCCTCTTTAAAAAAAAAAAAAAAAAAAAAAGTCTGAGAAAGAGGTGGTAGTAGTTTGGGTAGTTAATGCGTATCCTACCTGATTTACATTGTATTTGTATATGGGAAGTTATCTAGAAGTCTTTCAATAATCCAGGATTTCCTTATAAATTATATTTTGGAAGCATTGACAGTGAAGAGCAAGATTAAGTGTTATTTCCTTTTCTGTGGCTGTCGTGGAAAATTTTACTTTTGGGGTATTTTAGCAGTATAAAAATTATAGGTAAAGCCAGGAATATACTGTGCTACTACAAAAGCTCACCATAAGCCCCATAAAGGGGACTGCTATGAAAGTTTAGGATTTAGGGCACCTGGGTGTCTCAGTGGTTTAAGCATCTGCCTTCGGTTCAGGTCATGATCCCAGTGTGTGGGGATCAAGCCCTGCATCAGGCTCCCCTGCTCAGCGCTGAGTCTGCTTCTACCTCTCACTTTGCTTCTCCCTCCGCACCCTTCCCCCACCACTTGTACTCTCGCTCCCGCCCTCTGTCAAATAAATAAAATCTAAAAAAAAAAAAAAAAAAAAATCTAGGACTTGTGGTAAAACCTACCTTATCTATGAACAGTACTTTTAAATGGAATTTTCTCAAGAAATTAATAAAGATTTGGAAATCTTACTTATAGAATTATTAACGTGACTCTGCTTGTTGTAGGACTAAATATGCCAGTAAATCTCACTATACTCTTGGTGAATGATAGAGCTAATTTTTTTAAAGATTTTATTTATTTATTTATTTATTTATTTATTTATTTATTTATTTATTTGAGAGAATAAGCAAGAGAGAGCATAAGCTGGGGGGAGAGATAGAGGGAGAAGCATACTCTCCCCTCTGAGCAGGGAGCTCCCAAGCATGGCTTAATGTTGGGATCCTGGGATCATGACCTGAGCCCAAGGCAGGTGCTTAGCTGACTGAGCCAACCAGGCCCCGGGAGAGAGCTATTTTAAGATCTTAAAGCTCTTAGAGTGGTGAATGGCCCAACTCTGTTTTATTGACGAAGAGACTTAATCCTAGAGAAGTTAAACAATTGACTCAAGAACAAGAGCTGAATTTGACAGCTGAGCTAGGACAAGAGCCCAGGTTTCCTGGAGCTGGTTCAGTTTTCTCGATACCATGAAATAAAGCATTTGATCTTTAATGTTTGGTGACTCAGAGTTTTAGCTCTCCTTGCCTTTTCATGTATATGTTTACTATTGCCCATTGAATTGTTCTCTCTAATACATTCTGTGGCTCCTCACTAGTCAGATCAGCTCATTCATTCCTAATGGCTACCACACACACACATATGCTGAGCCACTAAGAAATGGGTTTTGCAGATGTTTTGGTCAGAACATATTTGAAGGAAATGAATTTACCTAACAGTTCTATGGACATGTATACTGTGTCTGACACTTTTCTAAGAGCACTGAATGTGTTGATTCATTTGATCCTCATAGCAATCCTTGGAGGTAGCTTATTGCTATCATCCTCATTTCCAGATGAGGAAAGAGGCAGAGAGGAGTCAGTGGACTGCTTATTGTCGCAGAGGTGGTAGGAAATCTGCCAGCCTGGCTGGAGAGTTCACACTGTGAAGGAAGACACTGTGCTACCTCTGTAAAAGGAGTTGATGGATCTATTGGTCAGATTTTACTGGTTCTTATTTTATGGCTCTAAGTTATTTTGTTTGGTATACAAATAATAACTAAGTACTAAAATTTATCTGAAACATGATGTTATTCTTTGAAGTATACCTCATATGTTGCTGTTGGGCAAAGTGCATCCTCAGCCTTTGACTCCAAAAATGTTATGGCTTTTCCTCAACATTTACTCTTCAAGAAGGATTTTACCATTGTTTTGTCAGCTTTCTGTTCTAGAAAAATAAAAATTACAACACAAAAGGTTTTATTTTCTTCAGTAATGTTTTAGGTTTTTCTTAATATAGGTTTTGTTTTTCTTAAGTTACTGATAAGGGCAAGTAACATTAGCATAGTCTATAGTCAGCAATAATTAAAATATTTACATATAGAATATATATATATTAAATCCTTTTTCGTTATGTTCTATGTCATAACTCCTTGGGTTTAACTGCACAGTGCTTTGCCATTGTAGACCCTTCATGTATGCTGGTGGGATTTCAATTTTGGGGAGAATATGCTGTCTGCTGATGTTATCCAGTAGTAAGCCATTATTAAATGCCCTATATCACCTTACTAAATTGAGAAAGCCTAAGAATCTCCTCCCTGAATGTAAGCTGGAAATGAGTGTTTAATCCAACCTTCGCAGACACCAGATTTCTTAAGAAATCAGAATTCTTTCTGGAAAAACAGATGTTGGTGGCAGATATGTTTGAATTAATTCAGGTTTTCTTCCTGTTCCACCCATGAAGAGCAGAATGCCACAGGAACTTGGCTGCTGCTATAGGACTTGCAGATAAGCAAGCTTTGGGGTCACAGGTACAAGTTGCTTGCTACCAAAAATGGGGGTGCCTAATCTCAGAATTGTATTTTAACATGGCACTGATATTAACCAGGGCAGAAAGCATTTGAGACAGAGAAATGATAGCATCTGAATTAAAGTCTGCAAGGTCCAGCATTAGAGTTTAGTAATCCACTAACATTTAGGGCCTCCACTTCAGAGCTAGAAGAATGAACAAAAAGAAATTCATGGGGCACCTGGGTGGCTCAGTCCGTTAAGTGTCTGCCTTTGGCTCAGGTCATGATCCCAGGGTCCTGGGATTGAGCCCCACATCAGGCTCCCTGCTGGGCAAAGCCTGCTTTTCCCTCTCCCTTTGCCCGCTGCTCTGTCTACTTGTGCTCTCTCTCTATCTCTCTAATAAATAAATTAAATAAATAAAATGTATTTTTTTTATAAACATATATTTTTATCCCCAGGGGTCTGTGAATCGCCAGGTTTTACACACTTCACAGCACTCACCATAGCACATACCCTCCCCAATGTCCATAACCCCACCCTCCTTCTCCCAACACCCCTCCCCCCAGCAACCCTCAGTTTGTTTTGTGAGATTAAGAGTCACGTATGGTTTGGTTCCCTCCCAATCCCATCTTGTTTCATTGATTCTTCTCCTACCCACTTAAGCCCCCATGTTGCGTCACCACTTCCTCATATCAGGGAGATCATATGATAGTTGTCTTTCTCTGCTTGACTTATTTCGCTAAGCATGATACGCTCTAGTTTCATCCATGTTGTCGCAAATGGCAAGATTTCATTTCTTTTGATGGCTGCATAGTATTCCATTGTGTATATATACCACATCTTCTTGATCCATTCATCTGTTGATGGACATCTAGGTTCTTTCCATAGTTTGGCTATTGTGGACATTGCTGCTATAAACATTCGGGTGCACGTGCCCCTTTGGATCACTACGTTTGTATCTTTAGGGTAAATACCCAGTAGTGCAATTGCTGGGTCATAGGCAGTTCTATTTTCAACATTTTGAGGAACCTCTATGCTGTTTTCCAGAGTGGCTGCACCAGCTTGCATTCCCACCAACAGTGTAGGAGGGTTCCCCTTTCTCTGCATCCTCGCCAGCATCTGTCATTTCCTGATTTGTTGATTTTAACCATTCTGACTGGTGTGAGGTGATATCTCATTGTGGTTTTGATTTGTATTTCCCTGATGCCGAGTGATATGGAGCACTTTTTCATGTATCTGTTGGCCATCTGGATGTCTTTGCAGAAATGTCTGTTCATGTCCTCTGCCCATTTCTTGATTGGATTATTTGTTCTTTGGGTGTTGAGTTTGCTAAATTCTTTATACATTTTGGACACTAGTCCTTTATCTGATATGTCGTTTGCAAATATCTTCTCCCATTCTGTCAGTTGTCTTTTGATTTTGTTAACTGTTTCCTTTGCTGTGCAAAAGCTTTTGATCTTGATGAAATCCCAATAGTTCATTTTTGCCCGTGCTTCCCTTGCCTTTGGCGATGTTCCTAGGAAGATGTTGCTGTGGCTGAGGTCGAAGAGGTTGCTGCCTGTGTTCTCCTCACAGGAGGATTTTGATGGATTCCTTTCTCACATTGACGTCCTTTATCCATTTTGAGTCTATTTTTGTGTGTGGTGTAAGGAAATGGTCCAATTTCATTTTTCTGCATGTGGCTGTCCAATTTTCCCAGCACCATTTATTGAAGAGGCTGTCTTTTTTCCATTGGACATTCTTTCCTGCTTTGTCGAAGATTAGTTGACCATAGAGTTGAGGGTCTATTTCTGGGCTCTATATTCTGTTCCATTGATCTATGTGTCTGTTTTTGTGCCAGTACCATGCTGTCTTGATGATGACAGCTTTGTAATAGAGCTTGAAGTCCAGAATTGTGATGTCACCAACTTTGGCTTTCTTTTTCAATATCCCTTTGGCTATTCGAGGTCTTTTCTGGTTCCATATAAATTTTAGAATTATTTGTTCCATTTCTTTGAAAAAGATGGATGGTACTTTGATAGGAATTTCATTAAATGTGTAGATTGCTTTAGGTAGCATAGACATTTTCACAATATTTATTCTTCCAATCCAGGAGCATGGAACATTTTTCCATTTCTTTGTGTCTTCCTCAATTTCTTTCATGAGTACTTTATAGTTTTCTGAGTATAGATTCTGTGCCTCTTTGGTTAGGTTTATTCCTAGGTATCTTATGGTTTGGGGTGCAATTGTAAATGGGATTGACTCCTTAATTTCTCTTTCTTCTGTCTTGTTGTTGGTGTAGAGAAACGCAACTGATTTCTGTGCATTGATTTTATATCCTGACACTTTACTGAATTCCTGTACAAGTTCTAGCAGTTTTGGAGTGGAGTCTTTTGGGTTTTCCACATATAGTATCATATCATCTGCGAAGAGTGATAAGTTGACTTCTTCTTTGCCGATTTGGATGCCTTTAATTTCCTTTTGTTGTGTGATTGCTGAGGCTAGGACTTCTAGTACTATGTTGAATAGCAGTGGTGATAATGGACATCCCTGCCGTGTTCCTGACCTTAGTGGAAAAGCTTTCAGTTTTTCTCCATTGAGAATGATATTTGCAGTGGGTTTTTCATAGATGGCTTTGATGATATTGAGTTATGTGCCCTCTATGCCTACACTTTGAAGAGTTTTGATCAGGAAGGGATGCTGTACTTTGTCAAATGCTTTTTCAGCATCTATTGAGAGTATCATATGGTTCTTGTTCTTTCTTTTGTTGATGCGTTGTATCACATTGACTGATTTGCGGATGTTGAACCAACCTTGCAGCCCTGGAATAAATCCCACTTGGTCGTGGTGAATAATCCTTTTAATGTACTGTTGAATCCTACTGGCTAGTGTTTTGGTGAGAATTTTCTCATCTGTGTTCATCAAGGATATTGGTCTATAGCTCTCTTTTTTGATGGGATCCTTGTCTGGTTTGGGGATCAAGGTGATGCTGGCCTCATAAAATGAGTTTGGACGTTTTCCTTCCATTTCTATTTTTTGGAACAGTTTCAGGAGAATAGGAATTAGTTCTTCTTTAAATGTTTGGTAGAATTCCCCTGGGAAGCCGTCTGGCCCTGGGCTTTTGTTTGTTTGGAGATTTTTAATGACTGTTTCAATCTCCTTACTGGTTATGGGTCTGTTCAGGCTTTCTATTTCTTCCTGGTTGAGTTGTGGTAGTTTATATGTTTCTAGGAATGCATCCATTTCTTCCAGATTGTCAAATTTGTTGGCGTAGAGTTGCTCATAGTATGTTCTTATAATAGTTTGTATTTCTTTGGTGTTAGTTGTGATCTCTCCTCTTTCATTCATGATTTTATTTATTTGGGTCCTTTCTCTTTTCTTTTTGATAAGTCTGGCCAGGGGGTTATCAATTTTACTAATTTTTTCAAAGAACCAGCTCCTAGTTTCGTTGATTTGTTCTATTGTTTTTTTGGTTTCTATTTCATTGATTTCTGCTCTGATCTTTACGATTGAGAAATCTTCTGCTGGGCTTAGGGTTTCTGTCCTGTTCTTTCTCCAGCTCCTTTAGGTGTAGGGTTAGGTTGTGTACTTGAGACCTTTCTTGTTTCTTGAGAAAGGCTTGTACTGCTATATATTTTCCTCTCAGGACTGCCTTTGTTGTGTCCCACAGATTTTGAACCGTTGTATTTTCATTATCATTTGTTTCCATGATTTTTTTCAATTCTTCTTTAATTTCCCGGTTGACCCATTCATTCTTTAGAAGGATGCTGTTTAGTCTCCATGTATTTGGGTTCTTTCCAAACTTCCTCTTGTGGTTGAGTTCTAGCTTCAGAGCATTGTGGTCTGAAAGTATGCAGGGAATGATCCCAATCTTTTGATACCGGTTGAGTCCTGATTTAGGACCGAGGATGTGATCTATTCTGGAGAATGTTCCATGTGCACTAGAGAAGAATGTGTATTCTGTTGCTTTGGGATGAAATGTTCTGAATATATCTGTGATGTCCATCTGGTCCAGTGTGTCGTTTAAGGCCTTTATTTCCTTGTTGATCTTTTGCTTGGATGATCTGTCCATTTCAGTGAGGGAAGTGTTAAAGTCCCCTACTATTATTGTATTATTGTTGATGTGTTTCTTTGATTTTGTTATTAATTGGTTTATATAGTTGGCTGCTCCCACGTTGGGGGCATAGATATTTAAAATTGTTAGATCTTCTTGTTGGATAGACCCTTTGAGTATGATATAGTGTCCTTCCTCATCTCTTATTATAGTCTTTGGCTTAAAATCTAATTGATCTGATATAAGGATTGCCACTCCTGCTTTCTTCTGATGTCCATTAGCATGGTAAATTCTTTTCCACCCCCTCACTTTATATCTGGAGGTGTCTTCGGGCATAAAATGAGTTTCTTGTAGGCAACATATAGATGGGTTTTCTTTCTTTCTTTTTTTTTTTTTAAAGATTTTATTTATTTACTTGAGAGAGAGACAGTGAGAGAGAGCATGAACGAGGAGAAGGTCAGAGAGAGAAGCAGACTCCCCATGGAGCTGGGAGCCGATACGGGACTCGATCCCGGGACTCCAGGACCATGACCTGAGCCGAAGGCAGTCGTCCAACCAACTGAGCCACCCAGGCGTCCCGGGTTTTCTTTCTTTATCCATTCTGATACCCTGTGTCTTTTGATTGGGGCATTTAGCCCATTAACATTCAGGGTAACTATTGAGAGATATGAATTTAGTGCCATTGTATTGCCTGTAAGGTGCCTGTTACTGTATATTGTCTCTGTTCCTTTCTGATCTACCACTTGTAGCCTCTTTCTTTGCTTAGAGGACCCCTTTCAATATCTCCTGTAGAGCTGGTTTGGTGTTTGCAAATTCTTTCAGTTTTTGTTTGTCCTGGAAGCTTTTACTCTCTCCTTCTATTTTCAATGATAGCCTAGCCGGATATAGTATTCTTGGCTGCATGTTTTTCTTGTTTAGTGCTCTGAATATATCATGCCAGCTCTTTCTGGCCTGCCAGGTCTCTGTGGATAAGTCAGCTGCCAATCTAATATTTTTACCATTGTATGTTACAGACTTCTTTCCCGGGCTGCTTTCAGGATTTTCTCTTTGTCACTAAGGCTTGTAAATTTTACTATTAGGTGACGGGGTGTGGGCCTATTCTTATTGATTTTGAGGGGCATTCTCTGAACCTCCTGAATTTTGATGCTCATTCCGTTTGCCGTATTGAGGAAATTCTCCCCAATAATTCTCTCCAGTATACCTTCTGCTCGCCTCTCTCTTTCTTCTTCTTCTGGAATCCCAATTATTCTAATGTTGTTTCGTCTTATGGTGTCACTTATCTCTCGAATTCTCCCCTTGTGGTCCAGTAGCTGTTTGTCCCTCTTTTGCTCAGCTTCTATATTCTCTGTCATTTGGTCTTCTATATCGCTAATTCTTTCTTCTGCCTCATTTATCCTAGCAGTGAGAGCCTCCATTTTTTATTGCACCTCATTAATAGCTTTTTTTATTTCAACTTGGTTAGATCTTAGTTCTTTTATTTCTCCAGAAAGGGCTTTTATATCTCCGGAGAGGTTTTCTCTAATATCTTCCATGCCTTTTTCGAGCCTGGCTAGAACCTTAAGAATTGTCATTCTGAACTCTAGATCTGACATATTACCAATGTCTGTATTGATTAGGTCCCTAGCCTTCGGTACTGCCTCTTGTTCTTTTTTTTTGTGGTGAATTTTTCCGCCTTGTCATTTTGTCCAGCTAAGAGTATATCAATGAGCAAGTAAAATACTAAAAGGGTGACAACAACCCCAGGAAAATATGCTTTAACCAAATCAGAAGAGATCCCAAATCGTGAGGGGGGAGAAAAGGGATAAAAAGAGGTTCAAAAAGAAAGAAAGAAAAAGGAAAAAAAAAGAATTAAAAAAAAAAGAAAATGAATAAAGAAAAGTATAAAAAAGAAAAAATATATATATTAGATAAACTAGTTTAAAAACGTTAAAAAAGAAAAGGGTAAAAGTTAAAAAAAAAATTTAGCAGAAGAAGAGGAAAAAAATGAAAAAGAAAAAAATTATGTTAACTGCAAGACTAAAAAATCACAGGGAGAAAGCCATGAGTTCCATGCTTTGCTTTCTCCTCCTCTGGAATTCTGCTGCTCTCCTTGGTAGGTGAACTTGGTCTTGGCTGGATTTCTTGTTGATCTTCTGGGGGAGGGTCCTGTTGTAGTGATTCTCAAGTGTCTTTGCCCCAGGCGGAATTACACCACCCTTACCAGGGGCCAGGCTGAGTAATCCACTCGGGTTTGCTTTCAAAAGCTTTTGTTCCCTGAGCGCTTTCCATAGAGTTCCGGAGGACGGGAATACAAATGGCGGCCTCCTGGTCTGTGGCCCGGAGGAGCTGAGAGCCCTGGGCCTCACTCTTCAGTGCGCCCTCAGAGAACAGCGCCCAGTAACTCCCGTCTGCCTGACCTCCGGCCGCGCTCCGAGCTCACCAAGCCTGTGACCTGTTCAAGGTAACACCCAGCTGTGAGCTTACTGCTGGCTCTGTCTCTGTAGCCGGCTTTCCCGTTCCAATACCCGCAAGCTCTGCGACACTCAGACACCCCCCATCCTTCTGTGACCCTGCGGGACCTGAGGCCACGCTGACCCCGCATGGGCTTCGCCCCGGTTTAGCCTCTGGAGCGATGTCCCTCAGCGGAACAGACTTTTAAAAGTCCTGATTTTGTGCTCCGTTGCTCCGCCGCTTGCCAGGAGCCAGCCCCTCCCCCCGGGGTCTATCTTCCCATCACTTTGGTTTCACTTCTCCGCCAGTCCTACCTTTCAGAAAGTGGTTGTTTTTCCCTTTCTAGAATTGCTGTTCTTCTTCTCTTCAATCTGCCGATGGATTTGCAGGTGTTTGCAATCTTTAGATAAGCTATCTAGCTGATCTCCTGCTAGCTGAAGTAGTCTCAGCCTGCTACTTCTCCACCATCTTGACCAATAAAGTGTATTTTTAAAAAAGAAGTTCACTACACGGGAGCAGAGTGAAAGAGAGGCTGGAGGCTAGCTTCCTCTGGTTTTAATGAATAGTATCCTTTCTCACTAATAAATATGACCTAATAAATAGGGAAGTTATTATTTTTTCTCCTTATACTAGGAGGCCTGAAAAGAGTGAGTTGGAGAGTGTTGGAAGCATAGGCAGGTGGACTTGAATCCACTAAGAAAGATGGAAATGTGAGGAGAAGATACTGAATGTTCCCCTCTGACAGCCATCTCCCCAACTCTTAGCCTCCCACTGTAGTAGTCACTAAAACCTAATTTTCTCAGAAGCAAACTTAGGCTTTAAAGATTCAGAAGAGATTCAGAATTATAAGTAGTGTAGTAGTCCAGTAAAGTTCATATGTGTATTTTTTAAAAAAGTAAAATTTATGGGGGTGCCTGGGTTGCTCAGTTGGTTAAGCTTCCAACTCTTCATTTCAGCTCAGGTCATGATCTCAGGGTCTTGGGATGGAGTCCTGCATTGGGCTCTGCTCTTAGCAAAGAGTCTACTTGAGGATTCTCTCTCTTCCTTTCCCTCTGCCCCTCACCCTGCTCGCTCTCTCTAAAGTAAATAAATATATCTTTAAAAATAAGTAAAATTTGGGGCGCCTGGTCGGCTCAGTGGGTTAAGCCGCTGCCTTCGCCTCAGGTCATGATCTCGGGGTCCTGGGATTGAGTCCCATGTCGGGCTCTCTGCTCAGCAGGGAGCCTGCTTCTCCCTCTCTCTCTGCCTGCCTCTCTGTCTACTTGTGATCTCTCTGTCAAATAAATAAATAAATAAATCTTTAAAAAAAAAATAAGTAAAATTTATGTAGGCTGATTAGAACCTTATTGTTTCAGAATCTATAGATGTCATAATAGATGTAGAAAAAAGAGTAAAACTGCTTTTTTATTTAAGTAGTAACTAAGGGGAGACCTGATAGCTCAGTTGGTTAAGTGTCTGCCTTTTAAATGGATGCATTCCTGGAAACCTATAAACTTCCAAGATGGAAACAGGAAGAAATTGACAACCTGAATAGATAAATATCTAGTAATGAGATTGAAGCAGTGATCAAAAACCTCCCCCAAAACAAGAGCCCAGGACCTGACGGATCCCCTGTGGAATACTACCAAACATTCAAAGAAGAAATAATACCTATTCTCCTGAAGCTGTTTCAAAAAATAGAAACAGAAGGAAAACTTCCAGAGTCTTTCTATGAAGCCAGCATTACCCTGATCCCCAAACCAGGCAAAGACCCCATCAGAAAGGAGAATTTCAGACCAATATCCCTGATGAATATGGATGCCAAGGTTCTCAAAAAGATCCTAGCTAATAGGATCCAACATTACATTCCACCATGACCAGGTGGGATTTATCCCTGGGATGCAAGGATGGTTCAACATTTGCAAATCAGTAAATGTGATAGAACAAATCAATAAGAGAAGAGTGAAGAACCACATGGTCCTCTCAGTTGATGCAGAAAAAGCATTTGACAAAGTATAGCATCCATTCCTGATTAAAATTTCAAAGTATAGGGATCGAGGACCATTTCTCAACTTCATAAAATCTATTTATGAAAAACCCACAGCAAATATCATTCTCAATGGGGAAAAGCTGACAGCCTTCCCTGTGAGATCAGGAACACGACAAGGATGCCCACCCTTGCCACTGTTGTTCAACATTGTACTAAGAGTCCTAGCAATAGCAGTGAGAAAACAAAAAGAAATAAAAGGTATTCAAATTGACAAGAAGTCAAACTCTCTGTCTCTGAGATGACATAATACTTTATATGGAAAACCCATAGAACTCCACCCCCAAACTACTAGAACTCATACAGCAATTCAGTAATGTGGCAGCATAAAAAAATCAATGCTCAGAAATCAGTTGCTTTCTTATACACTAAAAATGAAAACATAGAAAGGGAAATTAGAGAATAGATTGCATTTACTATAGCACCAAGAACCATAAGATACCTTGGAATAAACCTAACCAAAGAGGTAAAGGATCTGTATTGAGGAACTGCAGAACACTCATGAAAGAAATCGAAGAAGACACAAAAAGATGGAAAAGTATTCCATGCTCATGGATCAGAAGAATAAACATTGTTAAAATGTCTATACTGCCAAGAGCAATCTATACTTTCAGTGCCATCCTGATCAAAATTTCACTGGCATTTTTCAAAGTGCTGGAATAAACAATCCTAAATTTTGTATGGAACTAAAAGGACCCCGAATTGCTAAGGAAATGTTGAAAAAGAAAAATGAAACTGGGGACATCATGTTGCCTGATTTCGAGCTTTACTACAAAGCTGTGATCACCATGACAGCATGGTGCTGGCACAAAAACAGACACATAAACCAGTGGAACAGAATAGAGAGTCCAGATATGGACCTGCAACTCTGTGGTCAAATAATCTTCAACAAAGCAGGAGAAAATATCCAGTGGGAAAAAAAGACAGTCTATTCAATAAATGGTGCTGGGAAAATTGGACAGCTATGTATAGAAGAATGAAACTCGACTATTCTCTTACACCATACACAAAGATAAACTCAAATGGATAAAAGACCTTAATGTGAAGCAGGAATCTTTCAAAATCCTAGAGAAGAACATAGGCAGTAACCTCTTCATCATAGGCCACAGCAACTTCTTTCAAGACATGTCTCCAAAAGCAAAGGAAACAAAAGTAAAAATAAACTTCTGGATTTCATCAAGATAAAAAGCTTCTGCACAGCAAAGGAAAGAGTCAACAAAACAAAGAGGCAACCCACAGAATGGGAGAAGATACTCACAAATGACACTACAGACAAGATAATAGATCTTGGATATCTATAAAGAACTCCTCAAACTCAACACTCAAAAAACAGATAATCATATAAAAAAATTGGGAAGACATGAACAGACACTTCTCCAAAGAAGACATACAAATGGCCAACAGACACATGAAAAAATGTTCATCCTCATTAGCTATCAGGGAGATTCAAATCAGAACCACATTGAGACACAATCTTACACCAGTTAGAATGGCCAAAATTAACAAGACAGGAAACAACAAGTGTTGGAGAGTATGTGGAGAAAGGGGAACCCTCTTACACTGTTGGTGGGAATGCAAGTTGGTGCAGCCACTTTGGAAAACAGTGTGGAGATTCCTTAAGAAATTAAAAATAGAGCTACCCTATGACCCTGCAATTGCACTACTGGATATTTACCCCCAAGATACAGATGTCTTGAAAAGAACAGCCATATGTACCCCAATGTTCATAGCAGCAGTGGCCACAATAGCCAAAATGTGGAAAGAGCCAAGATGCCCTTCAATAGACAAATGGATAAAGAAGATATGGGCCATATATACAATGGAATATTACACCTCCATCAGAAAGGATAAATACCCAGCTTTTGTATCAACATCGATGGGACTGGAGGAGATTATGCTGAGTGAAATAAGCCAAGAAGAGAAATTATCATATGGTTTCACTTACTTGTGGAGCATAAGGAATATCATGGAGGACATTAGGAGAAGGAAAGGAAAAGTGAATTGGGGGAAATCGGAGGGGGAGATGAAACATGAGAGACTGTGGACTCTGAGAAGCAAACTGAGTGTTTTGGAAGGGAGAGGGTGGGGGATGGGTGAGCCTGGTGGTGGGTATTAAGGAGGGCACATATTGCATGGAGCACTGGGTGTGGTGCATAAACAATAAATCTTGGAACACTGAAAAAATAAAATGAGGAAAAAAAATTGTCTGCCTTCCGCTCAGGTCATGATCCCAGGGCCCCTGCCCTGCTCAGTAGAGAGTCTGCTTATCCCTCTCCCTCTGCCTGCCACTCCCCTTGCTTGTGCTCTCTCCCTCTCCCTGCCCAGTGAATAAATAAAATCTTTTAAAAAATAAATATAGTAACTAAAATATGGTTGTCTCTAGATTCCAGAAAAGATGTTTATGAAGTGAAAATGAAATTTATAAAAATTTTAAGAGGATGTTATAATTTTATACTTTGCAATCAGTTTTAGAAACATGTTTATGCATCCAAACTTAAAAGATTACATGAAAGAATTGAGGTTCTTTTCTCTGAGGTCATGAGCCCGTAGAGAGACAGTGCCTAGGTATACTGTAGATATTTTCATAAATGTGAATTTAGGTTATGAGTATATCTAATTTTTAAGTCTTATGTATACATTCTCTGAAGACTGAGTATTTATGTCTTTTCTTAAATTATTTTATACTGAGTGTTCCTAATACAGTTTTGAAACTTCAGTCTTTCTACAAATAGTGGCTTTCTTCATGTGTTTTTAGAACCCTTAAGGTATCCTCATGAATAATAAGTATAAGTCAACAATTTGAGATATGGCATATGTTAACTTCTCCTCTGGTGTTAATGTGATCTTTGATTTTATTTAGTTCAGGCATTATCGTATTACAATTTTGTTAGGAAGTTGAAAACATTGAAACCACTATTCTAAAAGAACTTTCTACTTTTACTTTAGGAATGTATCTCATTGACAACAACTATGTTTTTAGTCTGGCAGCTGTGGAACCATCCATGATGCTCCTGGAAAATGTGAAGAGGCATCTGAAACGTCCTGTGTGGATTAATGCTGATATTCTTCCTGGTCCAAATGGAAATAGCAGGGTAGTAGATGCAAAACCTTTTATAGACACGGTGACATCCTTCTTTCCAGATGTGACATTTTCTCTGGGTTGGACAACAGGATGGCATCCTGAGAAAGTCAATGAAGGTAATAATTTTAAAAATGTATTTCTTATCGGTCAAATTAAAATCTGCTCAAAATACAAAAATAACACGTTTAAATACAAAATCAAACTCTTATTCCAAAATCTAAGAGCCTAATGGAGATAAAGCTCTGGCCCTAAGGCATCTGTATGCCTCTACTTCTTTTCTTTCAGATAGACTGCATTTGTTGGTGACATTGTATCACCAAGCTTGGATGGGAAATTTGCATAGTCTAGATTAACCAAAGTTGCCTCTACAAAATTTAAGCGAATCCTGAATTGGTCTCTTTGAACTTGCAAATCACTCTATACTCTTTTTTCTTTTGTTTTCTTTTCTTTTTTACCTTGGAGCAAACTTCCTACATCAGATGAACGATAAAGAACTACTCCAGTATGTGAGGCCAGAAGGAGGGGGAGTGTTGTTGAAGAGCCCAGCTTCTACTCCATGGACATTCAAAAGGGCTCCACAGTGTTTGCTGGTTTCATCTATTTGTCTGGACAGGGGAGTGGGAGGCCATGAGACTCTCCTCTAGGCTGGATCCCTTCTTCCCTTTTATCTCTTCACTTCAGGATGGACCTGAATCTCAGCTTTTTTCCCCCCAGTTGAAACTGATTATGCTGTTTGGGTTCATCTTTCTATTTTTTCATACATCCTTAGGCAGTGATTTACAGGTAAACAGCTCGAAAGCCATCAGATGCTCTGGCGCTCCTGTCCACATGGTAAAAATAAATGAAGAAGGTATTTAGAGCCTATGGAGATGTTAGTCTTTACCCTGTGTTCAGGGAATTCACCTTTTATTTATTTTCAGTTACTGGTTTTTTTTAAGCTTTTATATATTCATTTGACACAGAGAGAAAGAGCATAAGCAATGGGGAGAGCCAGAGGGAGAAGCAGGATCCCCACTGAGCAGAGGGCTCACGTGGGGCTGGATTCCAGGACCCTGGGATCATGACTGAGCTGAAGGCAAAGGCCCAACCAACTGAGCTACTCCTGCAATTATTGTATTTAGATGTTAACTTTTTAGTCCAACATAAGATCAGAGTAACTGATCTGGTTACTGCTAGAGGCACTCCTGCGATTATTGTATTTAGATGTTAACTTTTTAGTCCAACATAAGATCAGAGTAACTGATCTAGTTACTGCTATCTGTCACTGCTATCTAGTGAGTAGTGACATTTAGGTTCTAACCCTCTGGACCAACAATTGATGTGATTGAGACAAAAAATAATATGCTTATCATAATTCTAATTTTTTAAGCATTTTAATTTTAATTAGCTTCATTAAAGAATATTGCTTGTAATTTAAAGTGTTCAAAGAAGGTAAATGAGAAATAGTTTATTAACTTCCTTACTGATTCTAAACTTCTTTTGTCACTGTTTAGTATAATTCTGGCTTAACCTTAGGTTTTAACTAATTAGACTATATCTGGATTTTGAAGTCATTTTGGTGTTGAATGTGTCCAGTCTGCTTGTCTCCCATAGGCCTCTTGTCATTACCAACATATGCTTTATACTTCCTTACTTTTTTATTTCTTATAAATAAATATTTATTTATTTTAGAGAGAGAGCAAAAGAGAGGGAGTGCTTTCGAGTGAGGGGTGGGGCAGAGGAAGAGGGAGAGAGAGAATCCCAAGCAGACTGCACAGTGAGCTGGAGCCAGATCTCATAACCCCGAGATTGTGACCCAAGCAGAAATCAAGAGTCAGATGCCCAACCGACTGAACTACCCAGGCACCCCATGTTTCACAGATTTAGAAAAGAGCTTATA
This sequence comes from Mustela erminea, assembly GCF_009829155.1. NCBI lineage: Eukaryota > Metazoa > Chordata > Mammalia > Carnivora > Mustelidae > Mustela > Mustela erminea. The sequence continues at coordinate 59,238,361 of NC_045616.1, read as the reverse complement.
AATTTATAGTCATGCAAATGTAGCTTCTGTTAGCAATCCCTTTTACTAATTACAAAGATTTTCAGATTTTTAAGGAAAGCAGAACATTGCCCTTCTTTTATGAGGAATTTAGCTGCAAAACTAACATATTCACATAAACTTTCTGTAAAACATTCCTTTATTTACCAGTACTTTTTATAGGCTGTTTTTGATAGAGGCTGTTATTTATTTATTTATTCTGTCAGGGAGCGACAGAGGGACAGGGAGATAGGAGTCTCAAGCAGACTCCACACTGAGTGTAGAGCCCAACATGGGGCTCAGTCCTACAACCCTGAGATCACCACCTGAGCAGAAACCAAGAATTGGGCATTTTAGCCCCTGCATTGTGCAGATGCTCCATAGAGGCTATTATTTTGAATTTTTTTTTTTTTTTTTTTTTTTTTTTTTTTTTTAGAGACAGAGAGAGAAGGCGGGGAGAGAGGCAGAAGGAAAGGGAGAGAAAGAATCCTAAGCAGGCTCTACACCCAGTGAAGAGCCTGACAAGGGACTCAGTCTCACAGCCCTGAGATCATGACCTGAGCTGAAGTCTAGAGTTGGTTGCTCAACTGAATGAGCTACCCAGGTGCACCCCAAAATACCAATTTTTTTCCCAAAGCTTTTATAAATAAGCAAGTGTGTTTTCCACAATCTCTTAACATGATTTAAAACCCATATATAAAAGTCATTTTGGGAATGCCTGGTGGCCTATTCAGTTAAGCATCCAACTCTTGATTTTGGCTCAGGTCATCATCTCAGTGACATGGGGTTGAGCCTCGTATCAGGCTCCACGCTAAAAGCATGGTCTGCTTGGGATTCTCTCTCTCTCTCCCTCTAACCCTCCCCCTCTTGCATATATGCTTGCTCCCTAAATAAAATTATTTTTAAAAAATGAAAGTCATTTTCTACTATTTCTACTTTAGGTAAAATGTATAAGTAGTTTGGACTAGCCAAAAAATAATCATGAAGATAATTGTTTCTTAAACGTCTACTTCCTAGCAGGCATCTTTCTGTTGGAAAAAAATACTTAAGTTACAAACACAATGGAAAATCTAAGTTTATTTATGTACCTTTTAAAAAAGATTATATTTATTTATTTGAGAGAGAGAGACAGAGCAAGCATGAGCAGGGGGAGGGGCAGAGAGACAAGCAGACTCCCCACTGAGTACAAATGCTGACATGCTCAATTCCAGGACCCTGAGATCAGGACCTCAGCTGAAGGCAGATGCCTAGACAAATGAGCCACCCAGACACCCCCAGAAAATATAAGTTTATAGAGAATATTAGTGAGGGAGATAAGGTCGCCAGGGTGGCTCAGTCGGTTGGGTCTCTGCCTTTAGCTCAGATCATGATCCCAGTGTCCTGGGATCGAGCCCTTCATCCAACTCCCTGCTCAGCAGGGAGTCAGTTTCCCTCTCCTGCTGCTCTTGTGCTCTCACTCACTCTCTCCCTTTCAAAGAAATAAGATCTTTAAAAAGAAAATGAGGCAGATATACCTAAGGTAAGAGCCTTAGAATCTTTAAGATAAATATAGTATAAAAGTTTGAGTTTTTTGTCCTTGAGAGATTAGTAAAACCTTTTTAATATTTTAATGTTTTATTAAATTTTCTCTTAAGTCACTTGTGGCATGATTTTAGACTTGATTTTTTGTCTCTATTTTCCATTCAAAATATTTTCATGTAATAAGTGGTAATTTAATTCACTCTGAATCCAAATAGAGCTTTTTATAAAATACCTATGAATTACCTACTCATATGTAATTTAATTTAGTTTTTTATTTAACTGACTTTTAGGATTCCAGTTATAAAAATTGAATTTCTTTCTTTCATTTCAGGTTACAGTTGGACAATGGTAAAAGAAATGGAGTATATATGTAAGGAGCTAAATCAGCCTGTAACATTTCCTGTCAGAGCAGCTTTAGTCAGGCAGTCTTGTTCTCAGTTACTTTGGCTGTTAAAGAAATCAAACAGGTATGTGTAAGTTTAACAAAATAGCATATGCGTGTGAGATGTGTGAGAAAGAGACAGAGGATGAAAACTGATTATGGAAAGACAGTGCGTGGGGATGCCAGGGTGGCTCAGTAGGTTAAGCGTCTTCCTTTGGCTCACATCGTGTTCCCAGAGTTGTGGAATCGAGCCCCACATTAGGCTTCCCTGCTTCTCCCTCTGCCTCTGCTCCTTCCCCAACTCATGCATGCACACTCTCTCTTAAAAATAAATGAATAAAATCATAAAAAAAGACAGTGTGTGTGAGAAAAAGATGGAGACAGAGAATGAACACTGATTGTGTAAGTGAACAGATCCCCTCACTTGAAAGAAGCTCCTGATTAATCTTCACTTACATAACATCATGTCTTTCACCTCCATTCCTCACAAAAGTTCTGAACACAGTAGGTGCCCAGTAAATGTCCTTTTTCTATTATGTTATACACTCTCAAAAAGTTTTAAGTCAATAAAATAGTTTCTCTTTGAATTCTCTTAATTTCAGAAGTTCTTTCCATATAAAAATTTTATTATTTTAATATATAATAAAAATTAGTTGGTCCACCTATTAAATATCAAAAGAGATTATAAATGTACAGATATTGAAACAATTTTGATACTGTCTTTTTAATATACTAGTCAGTAGAACAAAGAAAATCCAGAAATAAACCCAAATCTATCATGGAAATTAGTTTAGGGAAAGCTAGCATTTCAAATCATTGGTGCAAAAGTTCAGTATGGTATGTGAGAATAGGCCAACTGTGCAGAAAAAAACAAAACAAAACTGGCACCTTTCATTCATCTTTCTTCCAAAATGAATTCCAGGTGAATTAAAGACTTGAAAATCAAGCATTAAATACAAAAAGAAAAAATGTATTTTCTGTAGTTTCAGAGTAGAGAAGACCTTTCTTAGTAAGGCACAAAATTTAGAAGCTTTTGTCGCTGCAAAGTTACCAGAGAAAGAAGTCTAATATTAAAAAAAAAATTTTTTTTTTACTTGAGCTCAAATTAAGATAGCTACCTCAGAAATGCAGGGAAAAAAGTGTTCCAGAGAATGAATGGGTTTATAGGGTTTTATACTATTTTAATCTTCTAAAATAAATAAAATAATAAATTTAATGATATATTTATAATAAAAATTTATATTTTATAATAATATAATAAATTTATATTTTATGTATGATATAATACTGCTACTATACTATAATATAATAAATAATACCCATTATGTAGGTAAGTTTTGTTAAGAGCAATCTCTGTTAATAGCTCTCTTCCTGGTACAAGTTGGCTGTTGAGGAGGAGGTAAAGAGATTTTCCTGTATCTGCTGGGGTTTTGTTTGTTTTTTAACTCAAAACAGTGTGCCATCTTGGGGTGGCCTGCTCTTGGCTCCCATATTTCTATGTCTTTATTTTCTTATTTTCTTTATTTGAGCTTTCCATCTTGTTTCTTGATTAAACTAGATGCACAATAAACTAGAGAAGGCAATATCCTAAGGAAAGCAAGAGCATCAAGATAGGAGTCTTCTGGGTCCTTGACATGTGGAGGCACAAAATCAGCCCTGAATTATTTGTGCTTTCCCAGCTATGTGAGAAAGAGAGCTAGGCTTATTTAAGCTATTTTTAATTTAGGTTTCTATTATAACAGCCGAACTATATTCTCATACAATATATGAGCTCTTACAAATACCTATATATGAAGCCCTTAAGAAAATCTACAAAGTGGGGCGCCTGGGTGGCTCAGTGGGTTAAGCCTCTGCCTTCGGCTCAGGTCATGATCCCAGGGTCCTGGGATCGAGCCCCGCATAGGGCTCTCTGCTCAGCAGGAAGCCTGCTTCCTCCTCTCTCTCTCTCTGCCTGCCTCTCTGCCTACTTGTGATCTCTCTCTCTCTATGTCAAAAAAAAAGAAAATCTACAAAGTAAAATAAGATGTTTTCTGATTACAATACAGTAAACCCCGAAACTATAATAAACCCAAAATAAAAATTAATTCTACTACCTAGATGCCTAAAAAATTTCTCTCAAAACAACTTTTGAGGAAAAACTTACAATTGAGTGATACTTACAAATTGACAATAATGAAAACCTACACAAAAGAAACAATGGGACACTGCTAAAGCAATGGTCAGAGAAAAAAGAAAAGTCTTAAATACTTGCGTTAATAAATATAAAAATGAAAGTAAAGCATCCAACTCAATAAATTATGAAGCTATATAAAACATAATTTTAAAAGATAAAAGAAATTAGTGAATCATTAATCAAAAACTTGAATAAATCTAAGAGCTGGTTTCTAAAAAGAAATAAGTCCATTATCTAGGTTTTATTTTTTAAAGATTTATTTATTTATTTATTTGACAGAGAAAGATCACAAGTAGACAGAGAGAGAGAGAGAGGAGGAGGAGGAAACAGGCTCCCTGCTGAGCAGAGAGCCTGATGCGGAACTCGATCCCAGGACCCTGAGATCATGACCCAAGCCAAAGGCAGAAGCCCAACCCACTGAGCCACCCAAGCGCCCCCCCTTTTTAAAATTTCAGTGTTTTTTAAATTTATCTGACAGAAAGAGCGAGAGCACAAGCAAGGAGAGCGGCAGAGGGAGGGAGAAGCAGGCTCCTCGCTGAGCAGGGAGCCGATGCAGGGCTTGATTCCAGGGTCTTGATATCATGACCTGAGCCGAAGGCAGACACTTAACTGACTGAGCCACCCAGGCACCCCTCTAAGTAAAATCTTTTATCTGTTGCTTAAATTTTAAATTTTGAGTTACTACAGGAATAGTCTGATACCCACAACTATGGCTTTTCCGTATTCACTCTTTCCTTATCTTCATAGCTTCTTGGGACCAAACCTAATTGAAGAAAGCTTCCACTTGTAGCTCAGGGATGCCATTCCCACTGTTGCAAAATGTTTAGGTGGAATGTGCCTCTCATCTAGCAATGTCTTTGGTAGGCTTTCTCTATCATCTACAGACATGGGCAGATTCTCTTCACCTCTTTACATACAGTTGATTAAGTATTTGCCTTCCGCTTCAGTCAGATCTTGGATCCTGGGATCAGTCCCTGAATCAGGCTTCCTGATCAGCTGAGAGTCTACTTCTCCCTCTTCCCCTTCCCCACTTGGTGCACATGTGCTTGCTCTCTCTGTCTCTCTCCATCTCCCAAATAGATGAAGTCTTTAAAAAAAAAAAGGATAAAAAAAAAAAGGAAGCAATACCAAAAAAAATATTATGCATCATATGATTCCATTTATATAAAATTAGGTAACAGGCAAAAATTAAACTGTACTAGTTAGGGATGGCTATATAGGTAGTAAATAAAAGTAAGAATATGACTACCACAAAGGACAAGGTTGTGAGCAGTCCAGGGTAGAGGAAATGTTGTGATTACAGAGTGACATATGGGTACTTCCCAGTGTACTGGAGGTTCTCTACTTCTTGTATGATTCCATTTATATAAAATTAGGTAACAGGCAAAAATTAAACTGTACTAGTTAGGGATGGCTATATAGGTAGTAAATAAAAGTAAGAATATGACTACCACAAAGGACAAGGTTGTGAGCAGTCCAGGGTAGAGGAAATGTTGTGATTACAGAGTGACATATGGGTACTTCCCAGTGTACTGGAGGTTCTCTACTTCTTGATTTGTGTTTTGGTTAACTAGAGTTCATTTTATAATAATTCATTGAAATGCATCTTTATGTATTATGTATTTTTCCTATATAATTTCATTTAAAAAAGGGCTTAAAAATGAAACCCGAGAATTGATTTGAATAAATACAATTTAGGTACCCTGAGGTAATTTTTTTTCCTATTTCACTTTAAATATAATAGAGAGAGGGTTAAAAGAGGCAGAGTAAGACTGGAGAGCTCCTTTTTTTAGCCTGAATTCATATCTGTTTATCGTAAGGTTAGTCACAATTGTGTTCAAATAAAATAATAAAGATGCCATTTTAGCAAAAAAAAAAAAAAACACAGGGTTTTTTTTAGTATTTTTGTTTTATTGAGAAATAAATGAAATTACATCACTGTATAAGTCTTTTTCTAAGATTTATTTATTTATTTGAGAGAAAGAGTGACCCGGCGGGGAGGGATAGAGGGAGAGGGAGAAAGAGTCCTAAGAAGACTCTGTGCTGAGCATGGAGCCCAACTTGAGGCTTGATTCCATGATCAAATAAAACATTAAAAAGAAAAAAAAGAGTGGTGAGAGTAGGCACTCTAGTCTTGTTCCTGATCTTAGAGGAAGAGCTTTTATCCTATCATTATGAAGTATGTTGTTAGCTGTAGACTTGTCATAAATGGCCTTTATTGTTGAGATATGTTCCTTCTGAGCCTAATTTATTGAATTTTTTCATGAGTGGATGTTGAATTTTGTCAAATGCTTTTTCTGCACCTACTAATATGATCATATGATTCTATTCTTTCATTCTATTAAATGTGATGTATAACATTGATTTGTTTGTGTTGAACTATCTTTGCATCACAGGGATAAATCGCACTTGATCATGGTGAATGATTCTTTTATTGTGCTGCACACTTTGGTTTGGTAGTATTTAATTGAGAATTTTTTCATCTATATTCATCAGGGATATTGACTTAACAGTTTTATTTACTAATAGTGTCCTTCTCTGGATTCGGTATCAAGATAATGCTGGTCTTGTAAAATAAATTTGGGATTGTTTCTTGCTCTTCAGTTATTTGGAAGAGTTGGAGAAGAATAGGTGTTAATTCTTTACGTTTGGAAATATTCACCAAAAGCCATCTGGTTCTGGGCTTTTCTTCATTGGGAGATTTTTTAATTGTTGATTCAATTTGTTTACTAGTAGTTAATCTATCCAGATTTTTAAATTCTTTCTGATTCAGTCTTGGTAAGTCGTAAAAATATAGATCTTAAAGAAATTCTTATTTGTGTTTGTGTCTGTGTGTGTCCTCACCTGTAGCTTAAAATTTGCTACTGTGCAGCAAACCAAATGCTGCTGTGGAATAAAATTCCACATAAAATTCAAAGTGCATCTCTAGAATGGTATCACAATCCTTAAGGACAGGAATATGCCAACATAGCAAGAACACATACCGTGGTTAGACTTTCTTAGTAGTAGTTGAAGAAGGACTTTGGAGATTTTTTTCCTGCATTCTGAAATGTTTGTGGGGAAAATAAGTGCGGAACTACTTAGCAGCTTTGCATTTTCTTAGACTCTGATGCAATAGTTTTGTAATAGAAGTAATGTCTACTGGAAGAAATGAAAATATATAATTTAAATAACTTTAAAATCCTGAGTATATTCTTAACATCCATGACAAATCTGCATATATTATTATTGTTTTCTTTAACGCCCAGAAATGGATCTAAATTTATTCTGTTTGGCATCCTTAGTGACATCCCTTGGCAGTCTTATATCTCATACAAACACCCCCAGAAGGGAGAGTGGGGCCACATATAAGTGAATATGAATGTTGGTAATGTCAGTGATATTTGTATCTCTTCATAGTCCCTTGCAGTCATGCCTTTGACTCTACCCAGACTACTGAAAAAAAAAAAACCCAAATTAGAGCTGTAGGTTTTGTGTAGGGAACAAATTCCTTATTCAGCATTATAATCTCTTCAGTTTTTTTGTCCAAAATTTGGACCATTTTCAGGGTTACCAGTCTGGGTTTCCAAAGCCATTTCACAATCCTATAATTCAGATATAGCAGTTACCTAATTTAGATGATGGCAATGTGAATTTTTTTCTCTCTAGTTCTTTTGATGTTTATGAAGGAATGAAACAGGAACTATATGTTCCAGCACTGCTAATTAATTTTTTTGTCTGTGTGAATTTGGGTTAAAGATAAATGAGAGTAACTATTTTTAGGCTTATTGGAATTCCTCATCACTGTTTCTTATCTTTTACTTTTCACTATAAAATTCTGTTTTATTTTAACACAGGTACAGCCTGACTATTTGGACTGGAAAAAATGATAACTATTCCATTGAAGATTTGCTTTGCATTAGAGACCATTTTGACAAAAAACAAGTTTTCTATGATATCTTGGAACCACAAAACCATGAATTTAAACAAGCCATTGGAGTCAAAGTTAATCTCTAAGAAGATTCTTCTAAATTATTTCATGTTTTTGTTTCATAACCCTCTGCTTTGGTCTGAATTAATTACCATATAAATTGTGATGATCATATGCTCTAATTCATCTAATCAAAAAACACTTAGTGCTTATTTTATTAGGCTTATATCCTTATGATACTGTATGTATTTAAAAGATTTGGAAAGAAAAGATTTCAGTGGGCCTGGTCTAATAATAATTTAGGACAATTATGTTTTAAACCCCTTTATAAAATGTAATTTTGATATATTGAAGGTAATTGAAAGAATTTACATGTCATAACCTATAATCATATTCCATGCGATACAGGTATAAATCACATTTTGGTTGGCCTTGCATTACAGAGATTCCACTAATTTATGGTACCTTCTTTCTTTTTTCCTGAAAAACTGGTTATTTCCAAGACTAAGGAAGAGTAAGAGGGCTTTAAAAATGTTCTAATTTTCACAGAGGTGAGCAGCTTTGTCGTAACAGAATAAAATCCATTTACTGAAAACAATATAGATTAAATTAGATGGATCTAGAATTTCCATATTGTTGAGAGCATGCTGACAACTATATGTGTTTTTTTATATTCTTTGTTTCAATTGTAGTATTTTATCTGTAGTAAGTACAATACTACTGAAGAGCAGAATTTTAATCCTAGTAACATAACATTTGATTTTCAAGTTTATCACCAGGACCACCTTAGTTCAGGCCCTTGTTTTACTGCGAGAATTTTAAAAAGTTCTTCATGACTTCATTGTTCACATTCTACTCAGAAATATGCTGAGTATTTCTGCTGAAGAAAACTTTTGTAAGCACCTCTTGCCAGATCAGAAAGCTCCAAGGGTCTCTTAAATGTCACTTTATTAAGTTTAACTCTTTCAAGATCTTTCATAATGTAGCCCACTCTAAACATTACTTCAGTGACCTTCAGCATGGTCATCATTTCAAAAATGCCTGCAACAACAATGGCCTCCATATCTTACTTTAACAGTTAATTTTAACTATTTGATATTATTCACTAATTATGTCATACATGTTAGTTTTATCTGCTCAGCTAGGTTATATAAAGTCCTTCATGGTAAGTGAATGTTCTTAACTGTCCTTTATAGTGTGTGCCATAATCTTAAGCAAGGTACTCAGAAAAACATGTTACTTCTTTCATTATTGAAAAGAAACTTACCAATGAATGTCCTAAGATACATAATTTGTCTTTGTTTATCAACTTTTTCTCCCAGAGAATAGTAGTGTATAGAGAAAAGAGCTTGTGTTTGAATTCAGATAATCCTCCCTTACAATCCCACTTCTTAACCTTCCTAGCTATAGATTTTGGGAAATATTTAACCCCACTGAGTCTTGGTTTCCTTACCTAAAAAATGGAGGGAAAATGAGGATTCTTTTGAAGAGTTGTTACGAAGATTGAGATTCACGGAATAGAGGCATCTAGCTCAATGCTTAATACACAGAAGGTACTCAACAAAGTCAGTTCCCTTCTTCTAGACCTGTCATGTGATCATGTCCATTGTAGATAGAGAAGTAAGGGGTATAACATGAAACACTGTAGACATATATTTAAAGAAGACAATTATATTTCCACTTAAAATTTTAGCTCCACTAAATGCAGTGCTATTTATCAAATAACACCTAAAACTTCACTTTCTATGGTTGTTTGCCAAAAGGAAAAATGCAATTTTATAATTATAAAATTTTAACAATAGCAACAAAGAATAACTCTTAAAATTATAGTAAAAATTAATGTTTACTTTATGAATTTTCTAAAATTACCACTCTTTATATTATAGAGTTGAATTTATGAATGAACTGCCTTTTAATGAAGTTTTAAATAAAACTAATTTGTCCAGAAGATTACTTTTGCTACCTGATTGTCTGGCCCTTGATAATACACACACACATATATATTTGTGTGTATATATATATATATATACACACACACACACACACACACATATATATATATTTTAGAGGCAGGTAGAGGTGCAGAAGGAGAGGAAGAGAGAGAGACTTTTTTTTTAAGATTTTATTTATTTATTTGACAGAGAGAGATCACAAGTAGGAAGAGAAGCAGGCAGAGAGAGAGGAGGAAGCAGGCTCCCTGCTGAGCAGAGTGCCTGCCAGGGTCGATATCAAGACCCTGGGATCATAACCTGAGCTGAAGGCAGAGGCTTTAACCCACTGAGCCACCCAGGCACCCCAAGAGAGAGACTTTTAAGCAGGCTGTATGCCTAGTGTGGAGCCAGACACAGGGCTCAATCTCATGACCGTGAAATCACAAACTGAGATGAAATCAAGAGTCAAATGCTTAACCAACAGAGTCATCCAGGGAACACATGACCCTTGATAATATTTTTTAAAATACTAATCTTTAGGAAAAATGCTTTTATATTAAGAAGTTTATCAGCTGATTATTACTTAGGTTAAGATTTAAAGGTGTATTTTAAATCATTCTTGGGTCAGGGCGCCTGGGTGGCTCAGTGGGTTAAGGCCTCTGCCTTTGGCTCGGGTCATGATTCCAGGATCCTGGGATCGAGCCCCACATTGGGCTCTCTGCTCTGTGGGGAGCCTGCTTCCCCCTCCCCTCTCTGTCTGCCTCTCTGCCTACTTGTGATCTCTGTCTGTCAAATGAATAAATAAAAACTTAAAAAAAAATAAGTCATTCTTGGGAACAAAAATATATAAGGGAATTGTAAAATGTATTCTAATGAAAAATAAATTTTTAATGGATAATCACATGGAAAAAAATAACTGATCTTTACTTCACACCATATGCAAATGATAATTGGAGTTGGATCTTGGGCCCAAATGTGAAAGATAAAACTAAAGCATTTAGAAGAGGGATGCCTGGGTGGCTCGGTCATTAAACATCTGCCTTTAGCTCAGCAGGAAGCCTGCTTCTCCCTCTTCCACTCCCCCTGCTTGTGTTTCCTCTTGCTCTGTGTCTCTCTCTGTCAAATAAATGAATAAAATCTTAAAAAAAAAAAAAACCAACATTAAAGCATTTAGAAGAAAATACAGGAGAATATTTTCATGACTTGAAAGTAGGCAATAATTTCTTTTTAAAATTTCAGCTTTATAGGAGTATAATTGACATATGAAAGTGTAAGGTGTTTCCAATTTTTCCCTATTTCCATACCCAAGGCAATGATTTAAAAAAAAAAAATTGGGGGGGTGCGCTGTGGGAAGAAGCGCAGAGGAGAGGGAAAGAGAGAATCTTAAGCAGGCTCCACATCTGGTGTGGAGCTCAATCCAGGACTCTGGATCTCACAACCCTGAAATCATGACATGAGCCAAAATCAAGAGTCTGATGCTTAACTAACTGAGCCACCCAGGTGCCCTGGCAATGATTTCCTATAACACAACACTAATCATAAAAGAAAAAAATTGATTAATGGGTTTTATCAAAATTCAACTCCTCTCATCAAAAGACACCATTAACACATATTTGACAAAGGGTTCATACTCAGAATCTGTGGAGAACTCCTATAAATTGATTTTTGAAAAGAAGCTAAATAACCCAGACAAAAATAGGCAAAAGAACAGATACTTCATAACTTGGTTAATAAATAATAATGATATAAAGGTCTTAATATGTAAGAATGCAATACAATAGTATATAAACACTGAGAATCTACATTTAGTAATATGAAAAGGTGTTATATTTCAGGCAGCAAAACAAATATCTGGTATCATACTATTTATGTAAAATTATATGTCTTTATGTGCATTTGTATACATAGAAAAATATTTGGGAAGAAGTTCCCAGACACAAAATAAGTATAACCTATTTTTCCCCTCCAGGTTCTCAAGTCTAATGTATTGGTGTTGAGAACTCATAGCATCCAAGGGCTATTTTCCACGCTTGGCAGAGTAATCCTGGTCCTAGAAGAGACTTTGGTACGAGATCCAATTTTTCAAAAAATCAGCTTTATAAAGTACAGTAGTTTATGGCCCTATAAAATTGATGTAACTATATTTAGTCAGATATGTACTCATCTATCGAGGGGGGAAATTGCTAAAAATTATTCAGAACAGGTTGTTTATTTGCTTGTTTGTTGGAGTTAGGGTCTTAGATTTTTTTCCTTCTAATTATAAAAAATAATTTCCTAGTAAATATATAAAAAATGCCCTATCTTTGTCCTTGAAATTTAAGATATGAGCTTGCCTAGTAGGAGCCTACATTCTGCTAATAATCATAAATTCATGAATCAAGGCAAGGAAAATAGTTGAATGATAGAAGGATGAAGACAGTAGTACTAAAGAACTGTTTTTATCTAGAATATGGGAGTATAATGAATGAGTGAAACCATAAAGTTCTGATAACCACTTGGAAGAAGGGGGCAGGATCGAGGAGTTCTTGGGACTTTAGCAGTAGGAGCTCAGGGTCTTTGTTCTAGTGTCTAGTGTTCCCCATTGGTGTCATTCTTTTACTCATGACTGTGACTGCTCCTCTCTCTTCTTTGTACCTACCATCCAGGGACTGTCATTTGTCTAGTCATTTGTGTCTTCAGGGCTCACTGGGGCGTACTGCAGGAGGGAAGGGGACAGGCACTTAATGGATGTCTGATGTGCCGAGGCTGATAATTCAGATAATTCAGAAATGATTTCTACCAGAAGGATCTTACAGTATAGGTGGGGGAGAGAGACCCATAAACAGTAAGTTGGATATTTGCCATAACCCCCGTGATGGAGCTATACACCAGGTTGCAGTGACAGCATTTTGCTCAGATTAAGAGAAAACATGTAAGTTGTGTCTTGAATGATGAGTAAGATTCACTGGGTAGACCAAGAGGAGGAAGGGCCTTTCAGACAGATACATAGGAGCAAAGGAACTCTAATTGGGAAAGAGACTGATCGGTTTAAAAAGTATATGGAGCACCATGCTGAGGCTGGGCATTTATGCAGAGACCAGTTTGCTTCTTTTCTTGTAGGTCATAGGAATCATTGCACCATTTTAAGTAGGGGAGCCTTATTATCAGTATGAGTTAGAAATGTGTTTACAATGCATGAGAAGGAGATTTGGAATTCTAGAAGTGAAAGATGAAACCCTGAGGTAAGGTGATAGCAAAAGGGAATGGAAATGCTCAAGAGGCAGAGGAAAGAGGTTATGAAGGAAGAATTTGTAAGACTTTTTAAACCAGTAGAGTGGAGAGTATGGGAGAGAGGCAGGAGTCTACAATATGTGTTTTTCACTTGGGTAACAAAGGGTCAGGTGCTGTTACTAACCCAAACAGAATAGAAAGAGGCCAAGTGAAGCTATATTTCTCAGTGATTTGTTGATATTGCTCCTTTATACCAACTTGGAAAGAAAACTCAAAATCCCATCTGCCTGCCCCTTAACTCACTTACCTCTTACTCTAACTTTAGGAAGGATGCTCTTCTTTATTTAATTCGACCAGTTTCTTAAAGACCCTCTCCCCCAAGTAATTGCTACTTTACTATGTATTTTTTTAAGGATTTTATTTTTTTATTTGACAGACAGAGATCACAAGCAGGCAGAGAGGCAGGCAGAGAGAGAGAGAGGGAGGAAGGAGAAAGCAGGCTCCCCGCCGAACAGAGAGCAGAGAGCCCAATGCGGGGCTTGATCCCAGGACCCTGAGATCATGACCCGAGCTGAAGGCAGAGGCTTTAACCCACTGAGCCACCCAGGAGCTTTTACTATGTATTTTAATTATTCCATAATTTTAAATAAGCTATTTTTGTAGTCCCACCACCAGTGAAGAGAGAAAACAGTCAGGACTTGAAAGGGGCTCACTTGGCCTCCTACCCTCTAGGGAGGTTCTTGTTTCTGTGTTTCTGACCAGTAAGGGGACCAGTCTGACTAAATCTGGTGGCTGAGCACTTCTGGGTTTGCTTGCTACTACAGAATGTTCATGAACGCGGGTCATTACCTCTTTCTTCTTTATCTTTTCCTTGGGATGAAAGAATGTAATATGAGTTCAGAAAATTTAACTGAAATATTGACTGTGAGAATCTGTTGCTACTTTGTGAATTCAAGAGCTAAACAAAAACTCTGGATTAAAGTAGAAAGGCATGACCTTTTCACAGAGCCTGTTGAGCTCAGCGCCTAAACCAGGGTTACTTTGAGGAGTCTTTTCTAACTTCCCCAGGCAGCCCTGTGGGCTTTCTCCTGGGGCACCTCCTCTGCTAGGGTATAATTATTCTACAGGCTTGTGTTTTGTTCTCATCTGTGTTGTTTTAGAGGAAGAAACTATTCATTTTAATATGATGTCTGGTCAGAATAGCCCCTTAACAAATGGGATGGATGGATGGATGGATTGATGGATGGGTGGATAGATGGTAGACACAAAACCTCAGTAATTATTGTGACCAGCTGTTCTTACCATATGGCTGACAAACCCCTCAGTCCCCCTGAGATGCTTTTAGGAGATTCATGAGGTCAGAACCATTTGTGAAATTGTTATTATTCACAAATAATAACATTTGCCTGTTTCATGTAGAAATTTACACTGATATTAGAAAAACAATGGTAGGTTATATTGTTGATGCCTTAGTATAAATCAAGTTCATGGCATCAACTGATAATCATATTCTTCACTGCCACCACTCACATTAAAAAGGAAAAAAAAAACTTAGAAGTGTCATCACTGATTCAGCAAAAATTATTAATTTTTGATGCTGAGTCAAGATTAACATCCCTGAGTTAAGATCTTGGGGCACCCTCTTACACTGTTAGTGGGAATGCAAGCTCGTACAGCCACTCTGGAAATCAGTATGGAGGTTCCTCTAGACATTAAAAATAGAAATACCCTATGACCCAGTAATTGCACTATGAGGGATTTACCCCAAAGATACAGATGTAGTGAAAAGAAAGGGCATATGCACCCCAATGTTTATAGCAGCAATGACCACCTATAGCCAAACTGTTGAAGGAGCTGAGATGCCCTTCAACAGATGAACAGATAAAGATGTGGCTCATATATACAGTGGAATATTACTCAGCCATCAGAAAGGATGAATACCCACTATTTGCATCGACATAGATGGAGCTGGAGGGGATTATGCTAAGTGAAATAAATCAAGCAGATAAAGACAATTATCATATGGTTTCATTCATATGTGGGATATAAGGAATAGCACAGAGAACCATAGGCTAGAGAGGGAAAAGTGAATGGGAAGAAATCAGACAGGGAGACAAACCATGAGAGACTCTGGACTCTGGGAACCAAATTGAGGGTTTCAGAAGGGAATGGGTTGCAGGGGGGAGGGGAAACCAGTTGCTGGATATTAAGGAGAGTACATGTGGTGATGAGCACTGGGTGTTATGCACAACTAGTGAATGATTGAACACTACATCAAAAATTAATGATGGCTGGGGGCGCCTGGGTCGCTCAGTGGGTTAAAGCCTCTACCTTCAGCTCAGGTCACAATCCCAGAGTCCAGGGGTCAAGCCCTGCATCAGGCTCTCTGCTTAGCAGGGAGCCTAATTCCCCCACCCCCACTCTGCCTGCCTTTCTGCCTAATTGTGATCTTGGTCTGTCAAATGAATAAATAAAACCTTTAAAAAAAAAAAAAGCTAAAAATGGCTGGCTGGCTAATTGAACATAATAATAATAAAAAAATTAATTTAAAAAAGATCTTGGGACACCTGTCTGGCTCAGTTGGTAGAGCATGTGACTCTTGGTCTTAGGGGTTATAAATTTGAGCCCCACATTGAGTGTAGAGATTACTTAAAAATAAACTCTTAAGGGGGTATCTGGGTGGCTCAGGTGGTTAAGCAGCTGCCTTTGGCTCAGTTCATGATCCCGTGGTCCTGGGATCAAGTCCTATGTCAGGCTCCCTGTGGGGAGTCTGCTTGTCCTTCTCTCTCTGCCCCTTCCCCTGTTCATGCTCTCATTCACTCTCTCTCTTTCAAATAAATAAATAAAATCCTAAAAAAAATTTTTTTTGAATCTTAAAACAAGATTAACATCTTGACTCTTTAATAGTCAAGGTGATGAATTGGAAGGTAAATACAAAACAGTTCCGCTGCATACTGAAATTCAATGGTAGTCCTAAAGAAAAGCACTTGATGCAAGCAGAACTAGTCATTTTTTTTTTCATGGAAAAAATACTTATTTGAAAGAATTGACAGACTAGTTATTTCATCTTGGGTATTTGGCAAATATTTTCTCAAAAATGAACAAATGAGTTTGCCTTTTCAAGGAAAACAACTGACAGTATCTGTTGCCAATGACAGAACCTAAACTTTTATAATAAAAAATTAGAATTTGAATAAATTTGAATCAATCATTGTGATTGATTCCCATTGCTTAAGGACTTTTATCTGCTATCAGTGCTAATATTAATAAAATGTGCCAACATTTGGAAGAGCTACATAACTCAAAGAGTCTTTATTTTCCAAATAACTAATACATGATATTACAAAACAGTGCATGGGTAAGGAATCCTTCCAATTACAGGACAAAAAAGTGAAATTTAGTGTAATAGAATATGGAAATTCATTGATATTGTTTCAGATTCCACATTACAGCTAACCTTTGAAGAAATTACCACTTACTCAAGTTTGAGTATGGTATCAAAAAGACTATCCATAATTATCTGAAAAGCCTATTAAGTTATTTCTTCCTTTTCCATTTATGTATCTGTGTGAAACCATATTTTCTTTATATGCTTCAATTAAAACAACATATTACAACAGACTGAATGCAGAAACAGGAGAATCCAGCTGTTTCCTATTAAGCCAAACATTAAAGAGATTTGCAGAAACATAAACCAATACCACTTTTTTCACTAAATATATTTTGGATGATATAGTTACTTTTCATAAAATATTTATGCTAATATGTATTAGGTTTGTGAAGTTTTCCAGATTTAAATTTTTTTTCAAAGATTTTTTAAAAAATTTATTTGACAGAGACACAGAGAGAGAGGGAACACAAGCAAGAGGAGTGGAAGGGGAAGGAGCAGGCTTCCTACAGAGTAGGGACCCAGATGTGGAGCTTGATCCCAGGACCCTGGGATCATGACCTGAGCCAAAGGCAGATGCTTAATGACTAAACCACCCAGGCGCCCCTCTGGGTTTGAATTTTTTTTAAACATGTATTTATTTGAGAGAGAGAACACACTAGGGGGAGGCAGAGGGAGAGAATCTCAGGCAGACTCCACACTGAGCACAGAGCCCATATATGGGGTTCGATCCTGGGACCCTGAGATCATGACCTGAGCTGAAACCAAGAGTTGGACACTTAACCTACTGAGACACCCAAGCACCTCTTTCCAGGTTTAATTTTTAATGTAGAAAACACTGAGATATGTAACCTGGATTTTTTTTTAAGCCCTTAGGCACCTCAGTTTTTAAGAATGTAAAGGTCCTGAGGCTGTAAGGTTTGAAAACCAAGATCTCCAGATGTTTTAAGTATTCAGAACAGATGGATAAAAAGCTAATACCACTTCTGCTTTAATCATCCTAAAATCAAGGCATTAAAAAATAATAATAAAATAAAGCCATTGTTTCTTTAACTATAAAGTGTGTCATTTACATATATTTAATGTATTTGAAATTTAAATACATTTGTGTCTAAATATATTTAATTCTTGAAAAGTAGTTTTGTTGGTTTTTAAATTGAACAAAATACATATGGATGGTTTTTAAAAATTCAAACAGTACAAAGATACATTTTAAATTCTTTTTGAGTTAAAAGGGATGTATAAGGGACATCTGAGTGGCTCAGTAAGTTAAGTGTCTGCCTTCAGCTCAGGTCATGATCCCAGGGTCCTGGGATGGAGCCCTGCATCAGGCTTTCTGCTTTGAGGGAAGCCTGCTTCTCCCTCTCCCTCTGCCTGCTGCTCCCCCTACTTCGACTCTCTCTCCTCTCAAATATATAAATAAAAAATCTTTTAAAAAGGGGTCCTTTGGAAATTTGTAGGGGAAAGAATATAACCATTGTTTTACCAATTTATCAAATAATCTTTTCAGTTTCTGTTTTCCCAAATTCCTTATCCACACATTTATGGTAATGAAAAGAAGCAATAAAATTTCAGAGGGTATATTCTATACATATATACATTATACCCAGTAATACCAGGCACCTTTCTAAAATGCCTCAATGACAATGATGTTATACTGATGAAAAACTGTCTCCCGGGGCACCAGATGGCTCAGTCAGCTAAGCAGTTTCCTTGCTGAGCAGGGAGCCGGATGTGGGGTTCAGTCCCAGGACCCAGAGAACATGACCTGACTTGAAGGCAGTTGCTTAACCGACTAAGACACCCAGGCACCCAGTAACTGATTTTCTTTCTTTCTTTTTTTTTTTTTTTAAGATTTTATTTATTTATTTGACAGAGATCACAGGTAGGCAGAGAGGCAGTCAGAGAGAGAGGAAGGGAAGCAAGGTCCCCACTAAGCAGAGAGGCCGAAGTGGGGCTCGATCCCAGAACCCTGGGATCATGACCTGAGCCGAAGGCAGAGGCTTTAACCCGCTGAGCCACCGAGGCGCCCCAGTAACTGATTTTCAAAACCTAAATGTAGCTTACTCATGATCATTACACTTTGACCCAGTATTCCAGCTAATTGAAAGTCTTATAAATTGTTTTGGTTGCTATTTGTTGTGTTAGCTACTCCTGCCAGATTTTCCTTTCCTGACCTTCCCTTTAAGACTTGTAGACATTTGGAGTGCCTGGGTGGCTCAGTAGTTAAGTGTCTGCCTTCGGCTCAGATCATGATCCCAGGATCCTGGGATCAAGCCCCACATCGGGCTCCCCACTTGGCAGGAAGCCTGCTTCTCCCTCTCCCACTTCGGTGCTTGTATCCCCTCTCTCATTGTCTCTCTCTCTCTCTGTCAAATAAATAAATAAATAAAATCTTAAAAACAACAACAACAACAAAAAAAACCTTGTAGACATTCAGGGGGGCCTGGCAGGCTTAGTCAGGGGTAGTGTGTTCAAGCTCCATACTGGGTGTAGAAATTACTTACATACATACATACACCTTTAAAAAAAGAATTATAGACATTCAAAGAACGTACACAAGAAGTTAGGATGTCACCTTGGAAAGACCAATGGAAAGCTCCACTAAATCTAGTGGATTTATCATGGTCCATGTTCTGACCCTCTTGGCGACTTGGAAATCACTTAAAAATGTGACTTAGATCTAAGGAATATTGGCATTAAACAAGGCTATATAAACTCAAACATTATTTTATTAAGGATTATGACTTCCAAGAAGACTGTGCCTTCTTGTTTGAAAATGTAGGTTGTTTTATTATTCACATATGTTGAGGCCAACAGGAGACAGTTACATTGAAAATACCATTTGTTACTCACAGTTGTCAAGAGGAGGCAGGGATACCACTTCACACAGGGCCAGTGTGGGGAAGCACCAGGGTCTGCCTGGAGACAGAGTGTGAGGGAAAACTGGGCCAAGACCCTTTATTATAGTTTCTGTAGGAAGGAATGGGTGAGGCAAGGTAATCAGGTTTAGGATTGGCTAGTTTGAATAATTTCAGTGGTTTCTGGGGTGTGGGAGCTGTCACTGGTTTTTTGGTACCTGACCCTGCAGTGACTAGGATGGGGGGTAGTGGCCCTGAGAAGGCCTGTGAGAACCTGATAAAGGAGTTGGTTGGTTGGACTATGGACTCTGAGTTGGCTGGATTGCACATGAAGGATGCATTCTGGGGCAAGTTGTTTTCTATCCCTAGGAATTAGCTAACCCTGGGAGGGGCGGTCCCTCTAGTGTTAGCAAGGCCCCAAAATATCAAAGCATCAGCACATACCAAAACAAAACAAAACAACCCAACAACAACAACAACAACAAACCTAGAAAACAAAACCACCACCAACAACAAAAATCCATGATTAATACAGTTGTCATCACCCTGACAGTTCATTCCTTCCTTTAAACAAGCTATATGGAAATCAAGTTATTAGAAGGCTACATAGTATTTAATCAGAATAAGTGTAGTTAATCATTTGAGATTTTAAAAGGTCCAGGTACCGGATAACTGATGGATACATCTCTACCAAAGAATATGCCAGGCAGGTGTTCATCACCTTCCCTGGCACTGCTTGGATGGGACACTGTCAGCAATTGTCTCTGTAACTAGGACTGCCCTATGTCCTTCCTAGGAGGACACAGTGAATCAGTATTAGCTGTACTCTGTGGAAATCCTAGCCACAAGTAACTAGGAATTGTACCTGTAAAACTAATGAATGAAGGTTCATCACATCTTTAAATTAAAGTTAAATCATACTTTTATGTTATGTTAAAATATAACACATATCTATATATCTGACTCCTGTTACAAACATCTGTGACTTATCTACCATTGGAATCCCAGTGATATATTTCACTTAATGGAGTGAAAAGTCCCATAGGATGGTTTTACAACCTAACTCAAGGAACCTTAGCCCCTAAAATGTTTTCAGGATTGAGAGAAGACTAAAAGCTCTTCCAAATACAGCCAACAAAGGTTTAGTCTTATTAAATATTTTTTGCATATTGGGATTAGAATAGCAACAAACATTATTCTCAGTTTCCTATTAAAGTAACATGTGGCACAATTTCTCCTGAGATTATTTTGAAATATTTGTTAGTATTTGAGATAAATAAAAATGATAATCAAAATAACATTTAAAATTTTTATTGATAACATTTTGTTTCTGAACTAATCTATTTACATATTCTTCCAAACTGTATCCTTGCAACTTAAAGCCAAGCACTTTTCTCAATATTAAAACTTGCAAAAAGGGTTTAGCTACTTATAAACATCAGGTACAATTCTAAGTTCTGAATCAAAAAATATTTCTAATGTAATTTACAGTAATGTTCTTTAAAACATTAAATGGAAAACCTCCAATTATTTTATTCAAATGAAAACCACAAAAAAATAATTACCATGTACATTACAACTTGCTTATATCAAATTACCAAGAAAAGCATCATGCCAATTGTTAGGATCTCCTCTACTAATAGAAGGCAAAGAAATAAAGTTGTATACGTCAGTCATCAAATTAATTCACTCCTGTTTTGTATAATTTGATGTACTCTTTGTTGTAAAACTGCTAGATTGAAATAAGGATTCTTTATATAAACACCACATTTTGAAGTCGT